>NW_021604665.1:13193118-13390542 GCF_004785775.1 Grammomys surdaster | reverse complement strand
CTCTCTCTCTCTCTCTCTCTCTCTCTCTCTCTCTCTCTCTCTCTCTCTCTGTGTGTGTGTGTGTGTTTGGGGGGTTGTAGTAGAACAAGTGTGATTAGATTTGTTGAGTTTATGCTAGTTCCCATAAAGATTCTTACACATACACACTATTATCAATATCAGAAAGTTGTAAAATAATGTTACTCAAAATTAAATCTACCAAAGCTCCCATGATTGGACATTCAAAGTTTTCTTTCCTGTGTTGAATTTATTGTGATATTTGGACCAAGAAACCTTAATAAGATTTGAGCATAAAACTGTAGACTGTAGGTCAAACCAGAGTCATATCTCTAACCATGAGAGCCATGCTGGAGGAGGGACTGAGTAATGCTTTAATGGCACAGTAATGACAAATTTACATCCAAAATTAGTGTTATGATGATGTTAACAGACAAAAGAAATGTGAAAGCCTGACCCTCAGCACTGTAAATGTGACAGAATGTTCTACGAAACACTTGCTATTGTGAAATGGGATAATCAGCATATATTTATAGGGATTTTTCACCAAATTGCACTTAGAACTCGATAACCTTTTAAAGAGTCTTTTAGCCTAAGATTATTTGAATGTTTCATTGAAATTCTAAATGATCTGGTGAAGTGTTTGAGGGTGTAGGATTTACATTGTTTGGGTTCAGGTCTTAACTCCATTACAGTCTAGGGTGCTAGATTGAACATATTAACTTCGATGCTTTCTTTTCTTACCTCTCAAAGGAAATAACAATGGTGCTCTTTTAATGTAGTGGAGAAAAAAATGCAGTTATTAACTTGGCTGGAACTAAGCATTTGTTTAAATGCCACCAATAGCCTCATTTTGAAATTTCATCTTTATAGCAATGTACTAAAAATGGGGTGGGCAGAACTATGCACTGGTCACCAGATCATAAGGCCCATGATATCTTCTGGTTTTTATATTTTTAATTATTTAATTTGTTAAATAATATTTTTTTCTTTTTTAAAGGGAAAAGAGATGGCATCTAAAATGTAAATAAATAAAATATCCAATAAAAAAGAAAACAAATTTATTGGTTATTTTGTTTATTTACATTTCAAATGTTATCCCACTTAACGAGTTCCTCTTTGAAAACCCCGCATCCCATCCCGCCTCTCCCCTGCCTCCATGAGGGTGATCCCCCACTCACACTGCCCACCACCCTAGCATTCATTCCTTCACAGAACCAAGAGCCTCCCCTCCCTTTGATGCCAGACAAGGCCATCCTCTGCTACATATGCATCTGGAGTCATGGGTCCTCCTTGTGTATTCATTGGTTTGTGGTATAGTCCCTGGAAGCCCTGGAGGGTTGGCTTAGTTGATATTGTTTTTCTTCCTATGAGGTTCTAAACCCTTTCAGCTCCTTCCGTCCTTCCCCTAACTCCTCCACTGGGGTCCCCTGCATTGGGGTCCGATGGTTGGATACAAGCATCTGCATCTGTATTGGTAAGGCTCTCATGAGCCTCTCAGGAGACATCCATATAAAGGTCCTGTCAGCAAGCACTTCTTGGTATTAGCGCCAGTGTCTTTGTTTGGTGGCTACATATGGGATGGATCCCAAGGTGGGACAGTCTCTGGATGGCCTTTCCTTCAGTCTCTGCTACACTCTTTTGGCCTGTAGCATCTTGAAGAGAGTAATCCACTCCCAATCTTAGAAATTCATACAAATGTAGACCTTGTAGAACTACCTTTGTTACTACAGGGACTCTGTGCTACAACAAGGACTGTGTTTTATGTCTTGCTAGGGGCTGCATGTTATTTTTGTGTTTTTTAAAAACATTCATATTTAACTTCTATCCGGTAATGTGAGATGAAAAATAAAAAAGAAGGAGACATGTTATACTCATCAAGATGACATTTTGTGGCCATCATCCTTTAGACAACCATCTGAAACATTCTTCAAAATAAGGCCTTGAACTCAGGACACGTCTCAGGATTCTATTCAGAAAGCAATTTCTGATCACCTGAACAGAGGAGCTGTGCAGAATGAAACCTCTGTTGTATCCTTTTGAAAACAATAATTTTATAAAAAGGAATGTGCTTTTACTTGCATGTTTCATTTGAAAGATATACAAAGTACTGGATGCATAAGTTTTCTAGTTGTCTGCCAAAGAAAGCTATAAATTAATGGAGGCTTTGATTTTAAAATAAAAGCAGGTACCTAATGCGACCATATGAACACACCATAAAGTTAATGCTTAGGGTTTATTTATTTATTTATTTTTATACACACAACTATACTAGTTTGAATAAGAGGTTTAATTAGTGACTTCCTGCTCTTAGGCTTGTTTTCCTTCTGTTGGGTTGCTTTTTGTAGCCTCAATATGATGGTTTTGTTTTATCTTCCTACATTTTATTTTGTTGTATTTTGTTGTTATTTCTTAAGAGTTTTTATTTATGCTTATTTAAGGGCAAATCACTCCATATAGTAAGATGTTGTTCTTAGTTTTTCAACATGTCCTACACATAGTAGCATCAATTGTAAAAAAAAAAAATGTTAAAAAAAAACTATTATATTGATGAAATTAAAAGAAAGAAACTTGAATCTGGGAGGGTGGTGCAATGGAAAACACACTAGACATATAGACAAAAGAAAAAAAAGTCAATGAATGTTAATAATCCTTAGGCCAGATGAAACTAGCAAATCAAGAGGCATGATTCTTCATAACTATATTACTCTGTTAATAAAATATAAAACACTTGATAGTCAAAAGGAGAAAAATAAATGTGACAAAATATGTACTCAAATATCAAAAACTGCCATCTTTGCCTTCTAACTACAAAGGAAATGTAGAGAAGAATCAGAGTTAGCACTTCCTATCAAATTGAATATGTTATTACCTTCTTCACTCAAAGCAAATCCATTTATTAAATGGCTCCCAGATGTATCTCTAGGAAGGAATTGTAGGCTACCTCTGACAAGGAAGTCTTCTTTAGTTGAGTCGACTTCAAGAGAATGATTTAAACTTTGATGAAATATACATTACCTCTTAAGATAAGAAAGTCATTAATGGCATGGAAATAGTAATACAATAATCATAATTCCTTTTTAATTATTGATCTTTCTGTGTAGTAGTTCTGATCAATGATTAAGTGGACCACTTTATCTGGTTCCCTGAAGACGACTCTTCTAGAAAGAGAAGTCTATTTCAGTGATCCCTATATTCTGCTTCTACTGTTGAGTGATGCTCAATGTTAGGACATTTGCATCACCATTCCTAACTCTTATCTTCAGCTTTAAAAAATGAAAGGATTTCTTTCTAGGAATCAAATGCTTTTTTTGACAGAATGCAACATGCGTGGAGGAATTTAGTCTATACAGATGACTCCATCTCCCATTCTGTTGATTTTAGAGAATATTAAACCAACTCCATCCTACTAGTATGTCATCCATACCCAAACCTGATTCTTCTTTGGGTACTTTATCTACATTTATCCTCCAGCTTAAGAACAAGGATGTAAGATAGAAGCTATAAGAGGGCAAATGTCTTAAAATAGGTATTTGATCTACAATGATTTCCTTAATATGAAGCAGAATCTTCTAGAACCTTTGGGTGATCTTATTGAGTATTATTACTGATCAGGTTCTAAGACATCCCAGAACATTGATTCTTTTGACTGGTTACGCCATGGATAATTTACTTCCTACGTTAAGTGCTGCATGATTTTTCTAATGTTGTACATGGCAAGATAGAATACAGGTTTTTAATGTGGTTGTTCATTCATACTTTCTGTAAGTCAGAAGCACATCTTACATGTGTGGATTAATCTATATGATACCAAAGGCTAAAATGAAGGGGTATTCCCCTTGAGCTACATAACTGGTGACTGCTAAGGGAAGACCTATGCAAAGCTTCATTTTTGCAGTCCTAACACAGATTACTCTGAACTCTTTCAAGTGTAAGTATAGCTTTCATTTCTAGGGTTTGGCTCAAGTGGCTCCTCGGTGTCTTCTTCATATTTGGAAGTCCCTATGACACAGTACTTCTTCTGTGTCTTGTTTTATATCTGGCATTTATCTTTTAGGGATGTTGCTGTGCTTGTCTTCATAAATGTCCCCCAATGTCTCTCTGTCCATGCCCTGGTTACCAACCTACAACACTGCCAGGAAATATTGAAACATTTAGAAAGTGGGGCCTAGTGGATGTGTGACAGGGTATTTGAGACATATATTTGTATATCTGGGGAGATATTTTGTTTCTAGAACTCTCTCCTTTCTCTGCCCTGAACCTCGTCTTTCTCTGTCTTCCCTCCTACTCTTTTTTTCTCTACTCTCCATAAATCTTACTGTCTTCTTCTGTCTCTCTACTAAACCCTGCCCCTTCTCTCTGTGCTTTATGGCTATGGCCAAATGAGCAACTTCATTGGCCATATAAGTATACGTACCCAGCCTTGCCTATAGTCCCAAAATAGCCGAGGTAAGCAACTGTGCATTGAGCTTTCAAAAACACTGAGTCAAAATAAACTTCCTCTATTTTATTTTGAGTTGGTCTTGTCTTTGAACCAAGCAACTAAAAGATAAATAACATTCAAAGTTGATACTTGAAATGGTCTAGGTTAGGAGGATCCTGTGAGCACTTACATTTGGGTTACTGTGATTCTGTGTCATGCTGGAACATGTAGGAGATAGATACTAGTTCAACTCATTGTCAGGAAGGAGAAAGATGTTCAATGGTGTATTGAAATTTAACCTATTTATTTCCCCCTTCTCTTTCTAACTCCTCTTCCTGTCTTGATGAACTTGCCATCACAGGCCAAAAACAATAGAACCAGGTGATTGTATACTAAAACCTCTGAAAGCATATATCAGAATGTACTGTTCTTATAACTTATCATTTCTGGTTGTTATAATAGTAGAAAGCTGCTCACAAGCCCAAGTAATATCTGCTTCTCTTATGAAGACATATCTGGTACTATCTCTGTAAACCTAGAATGCCTGTACTGTACCTGCTTTTTTGTTTGTTTGTTTGCTTGCTTGCTTGTTTTTTGAGTGTTCTCCAAAAGTACTATAAGCCATATACCAAGTTTAATATGAGAGTTTTTAAGTGTTCTTACAGGACAGTTCCAAGCCACGTTGTGTTCTGGTTTCAATTTTAAATGCAAACAAGGTTAACATTTTTCCTAACACATTTTCTGTGAGAGACATTTTCACTGAAAACAGTGTCTAATCATGTGATGGGGGAAAACAAAAGATTCTGTATATGAGTATACTATCCCTAAAATACAAAATTAGTAATTATCCTATAGATGTAAAAACCAATGACACTGGGCTTGGGATGTATCTAACTTGGTAGATTGCTTACTTAGTATGTATAATGAATGCCCTGTGTTCAATTCCTAGCATTGAATAAACAGTGCATAAGGCCTGATACCTGTAACTCTAGAATTTGGGATGTGTAGGCAGGAAGATCAATATTTAAGGAAATCCTGAACCACACATCAATTAGACACTAGTCTGGGGTGAATAAGACTCTGTGTCTCCCAAAACAACTCCACACGATAAAACATAACTGAAACGTTTATAGGAATATCTTCTATTTGTAAACATCAGTTTCAGTAGCACTTAGCTAACTGCTCAGTATATTGTTCTGGTTACCAAGTAAACCCTGAAATTCTAAAATATATTCATGCAGACAATCATAGTTCTGATCAGTGGTTTCTAATTAGGCATGGGAAGAGAGATAAGTGTAAAAGTAGGGAAGAAGACAAAAAATTGTAAAAGAAGTCTTAAGTAATCATTATTTTAGTGATCTAACTAAAAATACTTAAAATACCTGTAAATCACATAAACAGAAGTACAGTGTTTACATGAAATTTGCCATGTGGACTAACAGTGCTCCCTCAAGTAGCCAAAGATTATCTAACAAAATTCCTAACAGCAGGAATGAGAAGCCTATCTTTGAGTTTTTGGTAAGAGTTGTCTAAGAGATTAAAGGCTATTGCTATTATCATTGGTGGTATCTCAGGGGAAGAAAGTAAGACCTAATTACTGAAGAGAAGATGTATTCAGTCAGTATGCATGGGTCAGTTCCCTGAGCAGGAACTAACTGAATAGTCTCATTGAGAATCTGCTTTCATGGTTTAATAAGGTAACATGCAAGCTTCCAAAGGAGGTAAGCACACAAAAGTCCTAACCAACTATGCCACCTATGAACCATTGCAACAAACAGCATAACATGATTACCATAAATGTAGCAGTGTTATACTTGAGTGTGACTCAAATGTGTGTGTATATATATATATATATATATATATATATATATATATATATACTGAAAACATCAGCCATGGATTTGAATGAGAGTAAGGAAGTATATGTAACAGTATTAGAGATAGAAAAGGGAAGAGGAAAATTATGTATTAGTATTACAATCTTAAAAGATTAAGTTATTAAAAATACAGTTTTGTAAAGCTGTCCCATATATAAAGATACTGGTCTAGCTGCGTTACCTGCATATTCATATTCTATAAGCACAAGGACTTTCTGCACAATGATTCCTTAAATTATTTTTCATGTTGTCAAGCTCTGTCAGAACCTTGTACTTATCCTCTACCTAACAGTAAGGAAGCGGTAAAAAGCCAGTTTGTAAGACTTGTATCACTAAAATGATCTGAGAATCAGAAAACCTGTTGAATGTCATCTAGAATCTAATGATTCTTTTCATAACAACAGACACTAGACAATGACTACAATAGCCATTTCTTTAATATAGCATGCTGATTTACAACGTATTGCTTTCGCACACAAGCTTTTTCATAAATCTACCACCATTTCATATGAACTATCAGCAGGCATACACACACACGCACACACACACACACATGAGCGCACACAATTACAAACACAGAGTGAAAGAGGAAGAAAGGAAAAGAGGGAGATAACACACATGCACAATGTAACACAACACACACACACATACACACACATACACAATTATTAAGAAAACATAAAGCAACAATGTTCAGGCAATGAGAGTTTGGCCACAACCACAATGTTAACATATCACATAACAGTTCTCTTCTGGATTTAGAAACAGAATTCAAAGCAAGAATATAACTCTGTTTACTATGTTTACAGAATAATTATTCACAGTAATAATAAAAAGGCAAAAGCAATCTAGAGACATATTGATGAATGCATAGAGCAAAATGTAGCAAGTAGACACAACCCATTATAGTTTCTCTTAAATAAAAATATATTTGGCACAATCTAAAAAATGTTTCAGTGTTCAACACATTGTGCTGTTACATAGACAGTCATGGAAGCTGACTATGGCAAATTTCTTTTATTTTAAACACAATTTTAGAATAAGCAGTGTCAGAGAAACAATGTAAAATATGGATGGATGATCATGCACTGGGGTAAAGAACATGGAAAATTATTATTTATGAGGCATGTTATTTCACTCTGGGAAATTAAAAGAGATCTATGTGTACATGATAGTAAAGGTTGTAGAACAATGAAGATGTTCTTTGTGTCCATTTGAGAAGACTGAGGCAGGAAATTATAAGCTATGTATATTTTACTAGAATTAAAATAATCACTTAAAACACATTATAATTATAAAAGTAAGAATAATAGGAACATCATTAACAAAATTGCAAATCTCTCAGCTGACTCAATCTTTTAAAAATTTGAATTAATTATTTTATTTATTTACATCCCAAATATTGCCTCCCTTTCTGGTCCCCCTTCTACAATAGTATATTATTCGGCTATTAATTATGAGGACATCATGAATTTTATAGACAAATGGATGGAACTAGAAATCAGCATCCTGAGTGAGGTAACCCAGACCTAAAAATGATATGTATGGTATGTACTCACGGATAAGTGGGCATTAGACAAATAGTACAGAATACCTAGGATATAACCTACAGCCTGTAAGAAGGTGAGGATACTTCAATTCTACTTAGAAGGGGAAACTAAATAAGCATGGATGGCAGAAGGAAGAAGGAATATGAAAAGAGGGAAAGGGGGCAGGATCAGATCCTGGGAGAAACAGGAGAGAAGCCCAAAGAACCAGGAGAATGAATGGAAACATGCAGCTGCTGGGGAAGGGGAATGAAGAAAACCTCTAAAAAAAACTTTCCAGAGGCCTGGGATATGAGAAGTACCCAGTATTACATGTGGGTGAACTTAGCTGAAACACCCAACAGTGTGAAGACGGAACCTGAAGTGATTTAATTTTTTTTAAAGGCAGACTTCTGATTTGTTTCTTCTCCTTTTTATCTCTCATGGCTAGTTCTCTGCACTTCGACATGGGAAAAAGAGATGTTTGGAGATCATCTTTGATAAGAGTATTTTACAAACTGGCATTGTCGTTGTTGCTGGAATTAAATTAAGGGAAAGCAGATTTCTGAGAGGCTCAGGGTTGTTACGAAGACTCTTGTACTTCCATTGTGCATGTTCATATCCTCATTAAGTGTTCTTCGCATTGTTGGTAACATCCTACAATGACACCCTATCATTAGATTGCTCAAGAAGAAAAGCTTAATAACACAGAAATTTGAAGTTAAATTTCCTGATTTTCCACATGAGATCATTTTTGAGTTATTTGAACATAAGCCAAGACAGTCTGGGGAATTATATGAAACAAATATTGAGAAAGAATTCAGTTAAGTATAGTTAATCTGCCCAGAAATGCATAGCAACAAGATATTTAATCACCAAATATCTAGTAAAATCACATCCAGGCACTGCTAGATATTGAGTCTAGACAGCTTCTTTAACTTACAGGACTGTGCAAGACATAAGACTTTAATACCCTTATGATAGATATTGGACTTAATACTTTCGCACTGTTTTCATGATAAAATCCTTTTTCTTATTAAGATGTTTAATACATTAGTCAGTACATGTCATTTGTAAACCAACTAAAGACATGAAAATAGTCCTCTCATCTTAGGAAACATGAATATTGATGTTTTAAAATCTGACACTGCCATTGTAATAATGTGGCTTATCTATTGTCTGAAACCTCCTTTGTTGATACTGATTGATTAGAAGAGAATAATAATAAAAATAAGTAAGAATGTGGCTTTTAACCTTTAAGATTCGAGATGTTCACAGTCTAGAGTTTGCATGTATTTGTTTTGAGCCTTTAAAAAGAGATTATAAAAGCTTATCACATGTCAGTCAAACCAGAACATAGTAACCCTATGGGTAGAGTTTATACTAAATGGAATAGGCATGATAAATTTTGATCTGATACCTGTCATATAAAACTTACAAGACAGTCAGCATTAGTAGTTCTGTAAATTGAATTAAAAGCATTTGTCTTAGCCCCATTCCACAAGGCTATTCAGCTCAGGGAGTGAAGTAAGGTCCATGAAAGGATTTGAAATTAAATTCATTCTGTAAAAACAAAATTATATAACTAACAAAGTCTCTTATATGATTTACTATCAGCAATGCTATAAAAAGTTGTAAACACATTTATATATCTATATTACATTTAAATATTTATCCCAAGATAAACAACAAGTAGAATTAAAATGCCTCTGTGAAAATAATACATTAATTTATTGCATTGGGTAATACTTCATAAGCTAAAAACATTTACCTTTATGTATCTGCAGTCTCTAATGCATTTTCCTGAAAGAGAAAAAGGAAAAAACTAATCTTTTGCAGTCAACTTGGTAAATATAACTGTGTATGTACTTTATTATTTCAGAGATCACATATTTACAGAAAACAAAGAACTACAGTTTCAAATTGTATAGGCTAGGATATTAAGTAAAGCAAGGAACAGAAGAATTTGCAATGATGCTTCACAGAGTACTACTGTGTAGTAACATAAAAAAATGGAATTTGATTTCTTATCTTGTATCATACTACTCAGTTCCTAAAATCCTTTAAACCAATAGTATGGGATATGAATGAACCAAATGTTCACTGAAATCTACCGTATACCATTAGGATTAAGGCTAGTCCCCAATAAAATCTAAGGCATGACTAGACTTTCAACTTTTGCAAAGGGTTCACATTGGGTTTATTATATTGTACTGGTCACCCATGACCAGTGATTTGACTGTACAAAAAGATTGCCATGAGAATGCTGAGTAAATGAAACATATGGAATTTCATGGAGAACAGTCACCCAGGGGAGTCCTGGATATTGAATGAAATGTCCCACATCCTTCACATCTGTCAACTATTTTATCTTTCTGTTTTCTGTATGTTTCCTCATATTTTTTACAACACACCAGCATGCATTTCCTGGAGACCCATGACATTTGCTTGCATATTAGACACAAGGAGAGTGTTCACTATTATCTTTTTAAAAGGCCATAATTCAGAAGTCTAATTATCACAACCTGGACCATGGAACTGCCAGCTGAAATGGGTATTCTTGCTGGACTGAGCCTTTGACTATAACTTTTGTAAATAATACTAAAGGCATATTCTGGAAATGATGAACTTAGAAATGATAAACATTTAAAGTGTTAACATCTTATGAATGCGGTGAATTAATAGAATAAACATTAAAAAAAAAGGTAGGTGGCAGAAAGATCCTAAAACCAAGCAGTTTGAGAAGTCTCTTATGAGATTATATCTCCAAGAAATAACAGTGAAGCTATAGACATATCTCAACAGTAAGGCTGCCAAAACACTATGGAGATTATCTACTCCCAGGGAAAATGATGTTACAGTATATTCATCATAAATTTTCATTCCTGCAATCATATAAACACAAAACACATTTAATTGGCTGAGCAGGTGTTATGTATATACTACACATATACATATGTGAGCATGTGTGCATGTGTATGCAGCTTTAATAATCAAATAAAAAGAAATTATTAATTAGAGATGAGTAGAGGGCATGGGCAAGGATGGAGAAAGAAAGGGAGACAAGGGGAAGTTTTGCTATTATATATTAATAAAATTAAATTTAAAATTACAATGCATTAAAAATTTCAGACTAACTCAAAGATGTATAAAGAAGAAAGGATAGTCTTTTTATGGAAATAAGAAAGTTTTATATTACACATATGCTTCAGAAGTGCTCTCTCTTGGGTTAAGTAAGTGTCAGCTCGGCTGAATGTTTCAGTGGCTGGGCTTTTGCTTTCAGTGTCTTCTGGGACTAAAATTGAGATACAGGTTGGAAAAACTGCAAATATGTCAATAAGAACAAGTCAAATCTAGTTTGAAATTGGAAACCACTGTAACTAAGTCTAAAAAAAAAACCTAATGATAACTCCAAGTTAGATATGAAATATGGAACATTTTTGAAGTTTAATGTCCTTTGGAAAAGCAATATAAATAAAGAATAAAGAAAAACGTCAGCTTGCATGCTGGTGAACAAATACTTCCTTATGATCACTGTATCTAGAAGAACATTCCAAAATGACCTTCAATCTGGAGTTTTTCTCCCTCTCCTATTTAAGAATTCTCCAGATGTTTATATACATAGCATTATTTTCTGGTCAAGATCTGTATAGAATGGATTGTCATGCCAACACAATAGAATTGCATTTTTCATTAAAAGAAATAATTGGAATTACAAAAGAGCAGCAGTGACTGTTGTTTTCTCTATGCAGTGACTAATTACAAAAGGTTGTATTTTTGCTAACATGTGGTTTTTAAATTTTATATGAATGCTAGGAGACCTGTGGGAAAGTGGGTGAAAATTCCAAAAGTGACAGCATTCAGTTAAAATAACATCTGTGTCATGGACATTTTCTTCTGAAAAAAAAAGCAAGAAAACTCCTGGAGTGTTAGGGAAGAAATAAAAAAGGAGGACAATGTGTGATTTCTTTGTTCCTTTGCTATGGGTTCAAGATATCATAATATATTATATTAAGTTATACATGCATATATATTTATATAACATATGTACCAATGTATGCATACAAACAAATACACACAGAGACGCAGATTGATATTTTTATTTGACCTGTATTTATAAGTATTTCTTATAAATTATCATCAATAATGACTTATAGGTAAATTTTGATTTTTACCAGGAAAACTTCGACATCCCTCTAGGAGAAACAAAGCAAAACAAAGATGAAAATTAGAAACTATATTCTTTCTAAGACTAAATACATTTGCCAAGTATAAGGAAAGGAAAGTTCATTCTGAACAAAGACTAACAGGATTAAAAGCTTGCCCTAATAGATGAATGGGAAGTAGCATAATAAATCACATCCCTATGTAGTTCCCATGTTTAGGGTTAATAGAAAACAGGAAACAGAGAACAGAGAAATAGAGACCACTATCATTCCTATAAGATGATTAAGCAGGTACAGCATACCTTCCTGTTATCATTCCACATCTTATATGGGAGGACTGATCTCTTCTATTGTATGAAACACTGAAACACTGAATATTCTTTAGACATTCTCGTAAGAGCAGAGCTTGTCCCAGACAATTAACAATACAGCTTGGTTCTATGACTTGGGATCTTTTCAAAGTAACAACATAGAAGGGAACAGAGGAATATATTCTCTATCGTTTTCCTAAACTACTTTAATCTTTGTGCCTCCATCTTCTCTTGATATGTAATAGAGAAACAGAGTTAAGGCTAAACCAGGTATCTGCCTGCAGGTGTCATAAGTCCATGGAAAGAAAGTTAGCCACTGATAAAGTGGTCCAGTGAGGAAAGATACTATCTAGAAAATATTTTGGACTACCCATAATCCGTCTTCATTCCATCTGAATACCCACAAGCAACTAAATGTACTTTAGATAGATATGGAACTCCCACAAATGCTCACAGAATATATAACAATCCCTCCCAGAAAATGGTGTTTTGTCATCTGAGAATTAAAAACAGTCAGTAATCATGTTATCATTTTATGGGCTTTGAGGAAGTGCCATTAACATAGGGGAAGTTTTATAAAGTGAAATCTATATCCAGAAAATAATCTTCACCCTCCAAAATGGGGCAAATCAACTCCTAGTATTTAATATTTGAAAATGTTATTCACTTGGATTTATGCTTTAGATTGGTAAAGTCAACATATATCAAATAAAATGAAAAATAACCATTCTCAGGTATTTTCTTTATATATTTTAAGAGGAAATTATGTAAGAAGAGATGTTGCGTATGATCCATTACAGAATGTTACTTTGGAGGAGAGCTTCTGCTGTTGGAAAAGTAATGACTATAATCATCCTGATTTATTTTATGTTTAAATAAATTGTTAAGCTCTGACAAAAGTGATTTCATACTTTCAGTGTGTCAGGAAGCACACAATGAACAATGCACTATAATGTACTCATCGTCAGCAGGAGATGACATTCTGATCATCTTGCTTTATAAATGGAGAAGGAAAAGTTTATAAGAGTTAAAAGACTGTTGGGCCAAACCTCATGAACACTAATGGGAGAGCCACAACTGAGAATAAACCTATTGACTACAATGTTCAAAAGATACTGCAAGTACTCAATAACTATTTATTTAGAAACATAGCTCATGCTATATAACTGCTATATAAGAGATATTGATCTGTATCACTTCCCTTTCAAGAAAGAAGTATTAACTTTGAAACACTGATACATTTAAAAATGTTATACTGGAAAGTTCATGTAGGGTAAGTACTTTTTTGTATTAACTTATTTAATAAGCTGAATGCTTTATCCAGCAGCAGATGGAGGCAGATGCAAAGACCCACAGCAAAACATCAGATGAAGCTCTGAGAGTCCTGCAGAAGAGTGGAGTAGAGGTAGAAGTGAGTAAGCCTAAGGGGTCAAGCACACCACAAGCAGATTCACAGTGTCAACTAACCTGAGATTGTAGTGGCTCAGAGAGCCTAGCCCACCAACCTGGGAGCATGCAGGAGCTGGACCTAGACTCCCTACACATTTGTCACAAATGTCCAGCTTGGTCTTCATGTTGGTTTTATAACAAGTGGAGAGGGGGCTGACTCATTCTCTGTTCCCTGCCATTGGATCTACTTTCCCAAACCTGGACTGCCTGGGTGGGCCTCAGTAGGAGAGGATATACCTAGTGCTGCTGGGACTAGTTGTTAGGGTAGCGTAGAATCTGGGGTGGGGTGGGGGGTGGGCTCCCCTTCTCTCGGGACAAGGAGATGTAAAGTGATTTTAAAAATATGCAAAAAGAAAGGAATGAGACACCATAGTTAAGACTGTTGCTGACTAAGCATTACATTCACACTGCTTAGGTTGAAATGTAGGCATAGTCACTTAATAGCTGCATGGTTTCAAGCAAATTATTTATCAGTCTATGTGACAATTGACTTATCTTTAAAATATAGCTAACTATGGTAATACTCTATGAAAATAAATTGATACATATAAGCACTGAAATAAAGTAAGCATATAATAAATACTCCACCTAATTTTTTTAAAAGCTATTTAAACCATGAGCAAGGTGAATGAAGGAATAGATTATTTCATTTGTTTATGAGTGGATTAATAAGGTATCTCAAAATAGGATTGTCATAAAAGCCAGTTCAGGCCTCCCCACCCTGTATATTGCTTTCACACAATGTTATTCCTGCCTCCCATGCCCCCAGAACACAGTTTCCACACCTCTATTGAAAGTCCCTATTCAAATGAGGCTCTTTGACCTTTGACTTCCCAAATTCCACAACTATAAACTGAATGGATTTTTATTCATTATTAATCATTCAACCTGTAGTACTGAGTTAACACAACAGAGTGAGATACATCTTGCAAATCAGTAGCAAGGTGTAAGGTAGATACAAGTATGGTAATTGTAATCAGCTGTCATTGCATTGGTGAAGGACTAACTTGAATTAACTGGGAAAAATCCATGTGACTTTGGACCTTTAAAAGATTTTGAGGAAACTGAATTTGGTAATAATGAGATACTTTCCTGTAAAGAGACTAACCTATAGTTAGTGTCTCTGAAATCGGAATAGGAGACCATGAGTAAAGAATTGTGGAAGCCTCTAGAAACTGGAAAATGCAAAGAAAGAAACAGCTCCCAGAGCCTGTTAGAAGCAGCACATTCCAGGGTCTAATGAGATGATTAATTATGTTAAAGAGCTTGTGGCAAAATCTAACAACTTGAGTTTGGATCCTAGGATCCTTATAGTAGAAGAAAAGAACAGACTCCTGCAAGTTGTCCTCTTACCTCCAAATATATACTTTGATATGCATGCAAATACATACTTACAATGCACACCACACACACATTCACTCATATATACTCTAAAGGATAAATGTAATTAATTAAAAAAATAGAAACACATTTCAGCTGACACTATGATTACATTCCAATGAGATCCATTTTCCAATTTTGTCTACTATAATGGCAAATGATAATAAATATTTTCTAACCCACATCTTGTGAGAACTTGTTAGGGCAGAAGCAGGGAGCCATCAAATTTACCAATTGGGGATATTAAGATTATGGCTGTTAGGAGGATTAAATGGTGTGGTGTATATAAAATGCTCAGTGCAGTTCTTTGTGCAGAGGAAGAATCAATAAATGGTAGCTGCTACTTATCTAGTTAATTTTACAATGAGCACTGTATTCTTTTTCAAATCCTGATAAAAACTATCAAAAGACATAGACTGGGTTACACTCTACTAAAACAATAAGAACACTTAGATCTACAGCTATGTGCTATTCCAGAAAATGATTGAAAACGTTAATATTTATGGCAGGCAGGATATAAACTGTGATAAGTATTAACATTTAGAGAAAACAGAAGCCACAGGAGCATCCCAGTGTTCCTTTTATCCAACTGAGTACTTTAATGAATATATTTAAATACTTGGAATAAATCTCTGTGTTTATTTCAGCAAAACTTGATAGCATCAAAATTCCTAAGGGTGTAAGACATTTCCAATTTCCATTTTCATGAATAGCTTCGCTTTACAAACAACTAAATATATCTAATCTCCATAGGTTGACTTCTGAAAGGAATAATTTTAGATAGCTCCTTTTCCCCATAGTCCCAGAAAGGACTGAAATCAATTTTAACAAATAAATTTATTCCAAATGATTTCAAGTGTTCATAGCTTCAAACGTGATTATTCTAAGACACAAATGAGGTTTGAACCATTTTGAAGTAAAATGTCTTTAATGATATTTATCATATTCATTTACACAAAACAGTGTTAGTACCCTAAGATTCCACAATCTGGCAGACCATTCAGTGTTTTATTTTTGTCTTTTATTAGGGATGAGTCAATCTTTTAATCTTGGAACTTGTATTTTTTGTTCCTTGTTATTTTGTTCTTTTCAGAATCCAGGAGAAGTATCAAATATGAACATCATATTCTACATCTTGCTGGCAGTATTTTCCTCAAAATTATTTTTATTGTTGCTATTGTTTTTTTGAAACAGCATTTTATATATCTTATAGCCACTCAAATTTAGCTTTAAACTTACTATGTACTGTAGGAGGATGATGAGGAACTGAGGCTTCTTCTTTTTACTTCCTAAGTGCTGGGATGAGTAGCAGTTACCACCATGTCAAGATTTTGTAGTTATGGTAATGCAACCCAGGGCTTCATGGTAGTAACCAAATGTGTTCAAACTGACAACATCCCTGGTTGTAGAAAGCTATTTTTATGACACCTAATACTTCATAACAAATTCTCTGTTTTTCATTAAAACCAATAAAATTAAAACACTGTCATAACCAGCCCATAATAAGCTCTAACATGTAGTACACAGGATATATACAGAGTAGGCACAAAATGGAGATTTATTACCAAGATTTCTACTCTGTAAAGATTGTCTTTAAAAACCCATTTTTAGGTCAAAAAATAAAAACGTATGACAATACTTAATCAGGGTTTCTTACATATAGTATTTGGGATATATAAAACACACTTTATTTGTTATTATGATTTGAATATCTTAAATATTTTGAGATCATTTTTATCCAGTTTCCCTGACTTAACTATACACATGTCACCTCCAATCCCTTTTAATTTTCAAATTTCTTCTTTATGAATATTTTACCTACTTATACACAGAAAACCTGGTGATTCCATTTAATGTTGGTTGTATGTTTTACATGTTTAGGGCTGAATACTTGGGACTGAATAACCTATGAGGGAGCATGTCCTAGGATAAAACCAATTCCTTTTCTCTCTGAAGCCAATGAATGCCTGTATATCTTCATCTATGGTTAATTCACCTTTAGCATCCCCTTAAAAACTCAAACATACAAGTTTTAGTCCTTAGTTGATGGCGTTATCCAAAGTGACATGTTAAAGATATTAAGAGGTAAGCTTAGTTGAAGGAACTAGGTTAGGTCATTGGAAGCATATCAAGGTAGAGAACCTATTAAGAACTGAGAAGAAATCTTAGCAGGTAGTGCTTACTGCAGGAAGACCCAAGTTTTTGTCTCTTTAGTACCTGGGTAAGTTAGTGTAGGCAGATGCCTGGAGCTCAGTATCTGATCATACTAGCTGAATCGAAGAGCTTCAATTCATCTAGACTGCTTCCAATCTTAAAGTTATATAAGAACCAAACATTTATCACTGGCTCCCATAGTCCATGCACTGAGGAACACACATATACCCATGTCCTCATGGGGACTATAATGGAACCCTGCTTTATTTTCATCGCTTTCTTTATCGTCAGCTGCCATGAGGCATAGTCCATCATTTGTTCATACTATGAGTATGCTGGCTGTTTCAATTTGATACAAACACAGACATATCTAGGAAGAGGGATGTGAATCCAGAAAATGGATATGGAAGATTGGACAATAGGCAAGTCTATGGGGACATTTATTTTGTAAAATGATTAATGGGGGGGGGGACTTATCTCACTGGTGACAATGCGACCCCTTAGGCAGATGGTTCTGAGATATATAAGAAAGCAGATAGAGCAAGCAATGTGGAGCATGCTAATGGGCAGCATCTTCTGTGGGCTCTGTATCAATTCCTGCCTTCAGATTCTTGTCTTGAGTTACTGACCTGACCTCTCTTCATGATGGCCTGTGATGAAGACTTGAAAGCCGAAATAAAACCTTTTCTCTCCAAAGAGCCTTTGTGCTTTTATCATAGCAAATGAAACTGAACTGAGAAAATAATGGTCTTCTTGCTAAATGGAGTCAAACCACTATAACGGAAAATGTATAGGAGAGAGACAACAATAATCATTCTTTTACATTAATTTTTCTGTGAAAGTGAAACTCAGCTTACTGACACAGCTGTTAATTAGTATCAAACAGAAACTTGAAGAAGTAAAATTTGGTATAGTGGGCTGATTTGTGAACGAGGTAGACAGATTATCCTCAAACTGACAAAGAGAACAAGACACAGGGTGTGTGGTTTACTGTGCAGTAGATATTCCCTTTGGTAGGCAACTAGAAATCTCAATTCTAAACAATTTCTCCAAAGAAGTACTTGTAACACAATTTCACATAATCAAATTAATGTCAGTTTACATGACGACATTCCAAAAAACAAGGGACCTTGAGAACTTCATTGGAGGTTCTAGAAGAGGAGCACAGTTACTCATATACTCTCCAGTGAAGAGCAGTCCTCCTCTTGACTATTTAGGGAAGGTCGCCCTCTTCCACAGAGCATGCAGCTTCACAGAGTAAACTAAGCTGGGCCCATGGGGGCTTGCAGAGAGTGAAACACCAACCAAAGTACATACATGGGCTGGACCTAGGGCCCCCAAATTTGTAGCAGATTTTCATTTGGGTCTTTGTGGGGGTCCCCTAAAAGTTGAAGGGGGGGCTTTCTCTGACTGTCATTTGATATTCTTCCCCTACCTGGATTGCCTGGTTGAGCCTCAGTGGGAGAGGAGGTGCTTAGTCCAATTGGAACTAGATGTTCCAGGATGGGTTAGTACCCAAATGGGGCTTCCCCTTCTTTTAGGACAAGATTTAGGAGAATGGGGAGAGGGATTTTCAAAGGCAGGGCTGAGAGAAGAGGACAGTGGGATGAGATTGGGATGTTATATTAATAAAAAATAAATTATAGAAAGAAAAAAACATGACTTTTTTAGCAGTAGTTCTCAACATGTGGGTCATGACTCCACAGAGACATACATCAGACATTCTGCATATCAGGTGTTTCATTATGATTTCTAACAGTTGCAAAATTATAGTGATGAAGTAGCAACAAAATAATTTTACAATTGGGAGTCGCCAGAATATGAGGAACTATATTAAAGGGTTGCAGCTTTAGGAAAATTGCGGACCACTATTCTATAGTAAACTCTGAATACAAGCAACACTTAAAATAGGTAACAAAGTTTATGTGTATCTCTGGATTTTAGACTATTTTTGATAATTTCCTAGAGGGTGTGTGTGTGTGTGTGTGTGTGTTTGTGTGTGCGCGCGCGCGTGCGGGCACACACGCATATTATTTACGACTGTAGTTTTCTCATGCAAGTGGACTAATTATGAAAAATTCTATAAGTCATCTATTAGAAAAAATTCTTTTTGATCACTTTTCCTCACATGCTTTATCATGTCACCATTCAGTTTAATGATGTTAATCTCTGTACATGTGAAAAACCAATATATTCTAATTTGTTTTGATTAATGGGTGATTTTTAATTTCCCTATATATGTCTATTAACTCTAACAATTTTAGTATTTGTTTATTTTTTACTATAGTATCTAAACTTTCTGTTTACTTTCTCTTTTGGGTTAGGAAACTCCTTGAGTGTATCTATGAAGGTTTGCTTGGTAGCTTTAGTTTTGAGATGTGCAAGAAGAGTTGTGTTTGAATATATGTGTGCATTTTTTTAATCTTAGGTTTATGTTATATGTAGCTCAGGCCTAGCCCTCCTTCCTAGCTCTCAGCACCATGACATTGCAGGTGCTATAATTTTACAACTGTGTGATGCACAATCCTTTCATCAGGTGGACAGACTTCAGAAGAATCTTATCTTTGCATAGAAATAGAAGAGGTAGGGCACAGGAGAGCATCTTCTGTAGCAGTTTTTGAAGGTTTATGCTACAAATAATAAACTTACACAAATCTGAGGTTCTTCTTCCTCCTCTTCCTTCTTCATCCTCCACTTTCCTTCATCTCCTACCCCCAAAAGATAGTGAGCATTCCACTTTCTTTCTTTCCTTTTACACTGTATTTTTATTGGATATTTTCTTTATTTACATTTCAAATGTTATGCCCTTTCCTGGTTTCCCACCCGGACATCCTCTATCCCATCCCTCTCCCCCTGCTTCTATGAGGGTGTTCACCCACTCACCCACTCTGGCCTGCCTGCCCTCACATTCCCCTACTCTGGGGCATTGAGCCTTCACAGGACCAAAGGCCTCTTCTCCCATTGATGCCAGATAAGGACATCCTCTGCTACCTATGCTGCTGGAGGCATGGGTCCCTTCATGTGTACTCTTTGCTTGGTGGTTTAGTCCCTGAGAGCTCTGGAAGGACTGGTTGGTTGAAACTGTTGCTCTTCCTATGGGGATGCAAACCCCTTCAGCTCCTAAAGTCCTTTCCCTAACTCCTCCATTGGCAACCTGGTGCTCAGTCCAATCGTTGGCTGCAAGCATCAGTCTCTGTATTTGTCAGGCTGTGGCAGAGCTCTCAGGAGACAGCTATATCAGGTTTCTGTCAGCATGCACTTCTTGGCATCCACAATAGTGTCTTAGTTTGGTGACTATGTATGGGATAGATCCTCAGGTAGAGCAGTCTCTGGATGGGCTTTCCTTCAGTCTCTGCTTCACACTTTGTCTTCATATTGCTTCCATGAGTATTCTGTTCCCCCTTTTAAGAAGACTAAAGCACGCATATTTTGGTCTTCCTTCTTCTTAAGCTTCATGTATTCTGTAAATTTTTTCTTGGGTATTCTGAGATTTTGTGGTAATATCCGCTTACCAGTGAGTGTGTACCATGTATGTTATTTCTGTGACTGGGTTACCTCACTCAGGATGATATTTTCTAGTTCCATCCATTTGCCCAAGAATTCATTGTTTTTAGTAGCTGAGTAGTATAAATACTCCATTGTGAAAATATACCACATTTTCTGTATCCATTCCTCTGTTGAAGGACATCTGGGTTCTTTTCAGCTTCGGGATATTATAAATAAGGCTGCTATGAATACTTTCAAAGAACCAGTTGATTATCTTTGCCCTTCACATTTTATATCTTATAACCTAGTGGTGGTGAAGGATTGTACCCATACTTAACTTGACATTAGTTTTTGGTTCATGATTTTATGGAATAAATAGATAACCATGAGCTGTCTCCCTTGGGGTTTTCTGCTGGTCACTGACCTTAAAGGCAGTGTGACACTCTGATTTTGCATGTGGAGAATGATACAGTCTATACATTGTGCTCACAGGTGCTTCTTTTCTATGGGTAAACACAGAACACTTATGCAGAGAACTACCTTGTGCCTAGTCTTCTGACCCTAAACATACCATATGTTCTTGAATCCACACAAACAGATTTCACAATCTGTGAAGATCTGTGTTCATCTGCGTTACTATTCTGTTTGCATGTAAGTTGTTCAAATTATGGTACATAAACTTAAGGATGTTAAGTAAAATATTTTCAAAGTATGTCTTTCCTTTTAATTTTCTGTGTTTATAATATAGATAAAAAAATTTACTTCAGCTCACTCTCCATCTTGACTGCCATTGTTCTGAGGTCAATATATATATGTTAATGTTTAATCATTGGAAATAACCTAAGATCAGGCACATATGTCTTTTATAAATAGAGAGGACTTTGATTTTCATCATGTGTTTGTGTATTTATGTTTCTATTAATAAGGAAGAAGAGGACCACACTGGTATATCTGAAAGATTCAGTCTGTTGTGCCTTTCTTATATTGTTCAATACAACTGATGACATCCATGACATCAATTGTTATATATTTTGTATCATGGTCTTTTCTCCCTAAAACATATTTTCGAACAATAATTTTAAGAAGCTTTAATATGGTTTATCATTGATAAATTATTTAATCATTAAACTCAGGATCAACTCTAAGAATTCTTCAGGCTAATTAATCACCATCCAAAACTACAAAAAGTTGTTTTGGACCCATAAACATAATGACAATGTTAAATAGAGAGGTATTTTCACAGCCCAGCATTCACCAGAAACAATCTATAGAAATCCTCTGCTTTTCTTGATGGATCCAAGCATCCATCCAACAATCCTTTTGTTTTGCTTCACATCCGATTTTGATATTTGTATTCTTTTCCTGGTCAGTTGTGTTTTTCTGATGAGTAGTTTTCTATAAATCTTCACAGTGTTGTTACTTGGAAAAGACAGCATACCAATGGTTGATTAAAATATTATTGACTGACAGCATTTGATAATCACTCATATTTCCTCATTTCATCACTGGTATAACTTCATGTTTTTAAATTGAAAATAGATTATTCTCTCATACAATACAACCTGGTCAGAACATTCCCTCCCTCAACATTTCAACATCCCAATATCTCCCTCTAATATACCCTGCCACCATTTCCTCTTCAGAAACAGGCAGGTAGGTATAAAATCAAATTAAAGGATAGAGGAGAAATTAATGAGAGAAGAGGGAAAAATAAAGATGGTCTCACAGTTTAAAAACTCATTAGTCAAAATTATATCAATTAATAAAAATAGATGATTGGGTTATGAGCTTATTGTCTTCCATCCTATTAATTCATACAATCTGCAGAAATATACAGTTTACATCATTAGAATCATCATTTCTCCAATTTTTTTCCTGCCAAAATCTCAAAAAAAGTGTTTCTCTTCACTTGATTTGATTGTTTCCTTAGCTGTGCAAAAAGCTTATTAGTTTTATAAAGAGCAACTTGTAATTGTTTGCCTTCATTCCTGGCCAAAAGAATCATATCCACAGCCTATATTGTACTTTCTTTCCCAATAACTATGGCTCTGTGCTACACCTTGAGATGTGAAATGGTAACTCCTGTAGCATTGTTCTTTTTGCTCAGAATTGTTTTGTTTTGTTTATCCTTTGGTTTTTTGAACTTCCATATAAATTTTTTTTGCATGAAGAATGGTGTGGGAATTTTGATTTCACGTAATTGTAGCTAATCTTTGCCAACTAAACATACGATAGAGGATTAATAACCAGAACAGGTTATTAATCCTCAAGCCAGGCAGTGGTGGCCTACACCTTTAATTCCAGCACTTTGGAGGCAGAGGCAGGCTGATTTCTGAGTTCTAGGAAAGCCTGGTCTATAGAGTGAGTTTCAGGACAACCAGGACTACACAGAGAACCCCTGTCTCAAAAAAAAAAAAAGAAAAAAAAAAAGAAACAAAACAAAGAAGACTTCAGAATTACAAAGTGTCAAGAAAACAGATGACCTACTTATGCACCTTAACACAGAGTTCCCAAGTGAAGAGATAAAAATGGCTAAAAAAGTTACATAAAAATCTTCATCATTCTTAGAAATTTTGGAAATACAAAAATACAAATCAACACAATGAAAAGTTTTCCTCTTATCTTATAAGATGAACAAAAGAACCACAAATAAATAGTGTAGATAATAGTGGACACACACACACCAGAGAGAGAGAGAGAGAGAGAGAGAGAGAGAGAGAGAGAGAGAGAGACTAAGACTTTCTCCAGTGCTCTCTGCTCACTGTCTCTGTGGATCTGTGCAAACAGAGTAACCACATTACTAAACTCAAGGCTCCTCCTTGACTACAGCTGCATGCATATGCATGACTTCAGTTATAGACATCATGCCTTGCAAATCCATTGTGCTCTAGCCATTCTCCCTCATCACAGAATCACACTTCTGGTGTAGCAATGCCAAGTCCCAATCTCCTTCACCCACAAAATAAGAGATGTAAGGTAAGACCCCATGCTTTTAGTAGATGTATATAAACTGTGTTTTAGTTTTTCTTAGTTGTTAAGAGTGGGCAGAAAACCCAGAGGAGCTAACAGTAATAATTTGGATGTAAAGTTTTTAATCACAGCTCACAGGTCAGCATCATTCTTTTTGGATGGAACCACAAGGTAAAGTGTCTACAAAATCATCACAAGTAATACTCATATTTTCTATGTAGATTTAAGATTTTAAAATTATTTCTATTAAAGCTTAAAAGTTATGTATGTGTTCATTTTTGTCTCTGTATGTGCATGTACATACAAGTTCAGGTTTCCAAGGAGTCAAGAAGAGCATATCAGATCCTCTGGAGCTGCAGTTGCAAGGAGTATTCAACCACTGCGGAGACTCAGTATTATACTTGGACACTCAGTATGTGTAGTATTCATTCTTAAATGTGGAACAATCTCTTCAGATCTTACATTTAAATGCTTAACTCCTTGAATATCATAATAAATATTTGAACAAAATGCATAGAAATGCTATTTAAGAAATAAAACCTTAAACCAGAAGATGTAAATTAAGTGCAAATAACTTTTAAAGTAAAGCAGAGAACTAAAGTTTGGAAAGTCCCTTTAGTAATACAAATATAATTTACTCTATATTTTTTAAGCATAGAATATCAGTTCTATTATCTTATGACTCATCTCTAGAAGTTAATATTACAAAAATTTCTACCTTTATTTAGAAAGATTGCAGAAATAAAAATATGAGGTATATTTCAAAATGTTTACAAATTAAGTGGAATTAAATAAAATAACCTATGAACCTTTAAAGCATAATCTTAAAGTAGATAAAGGTTCTAATAAGACATGCTGATGTCAGAAAAAAGAATAATGCTTAACATATCATAGTGAGATTATGAATTTAAAAAATGCTGCTCTGCTGAGATCGGATGCTATAGATGCTGTTGATAAAATTATCTATGGCTTGAGGTCAATATTTCCATTTTGGTCAAGCTTTAAGAAAGTCATATATAACTTGATCATGCATCAACACGTTGGCAGCCAAAATACATAACTTGAAACTGGAAATGAGCAGAGTTATTAAATTAACAGACTGGCAAGTCAAGGACAAGTAAGATTCTGCACAGTCCCTTACCAACATAAGACAGAAGTTCATTGCTTTTGATAATGCATATTCCATGATGGGGAAGGAAGGCATTCTTGTCATAATGACCTAAGACAGGCTCAGTCTTGTCAATGAAATACAAAAGGAGGAGAGCCAGAGAGCCTTTGGGGCTGCTTGGCAAGAATCTGACATGGGTCAAGGACAAGGAAATGGGCTGCTTGGCAGGAAAAGGACATTGGCCAAAGAAAAGGAAGTAGCTTCAGGCAGGAATCTGACATTAGCCTAAAACAAAGAAGTAATTTCAGGCAGGAATCTTAATCTTAGGCTAAAACAAAGAAGTAACTTTAGCCAGGAATCTTAATGTTAGGGTAGAACAAAGAAGTAGGCTTCAGGCAAGAAAATGACTTTGGGCTAGGATAGGGAAATAGGCTCAGATATTTCAGTTATTCTGATAAGCCCTTAGAAACAGTTATCACAGGAGTGATCACAGGCATTTGTTTATTGTCTTGCCTGTTCTTTGACTATTTGTGTTTATTGTCTTGCTTGTTCCTTGACTATTTGTATCTATTGTATTGCTAGTTCCTCAACCTAGAACTGACCTTATTACTTACATGTAATTAAAATGGTATAAAGTCAAAAAAGGGGGAGGAAAGATGGGATAGGAAGTTTCTGGGGGTCGGGAGAAATAGATAAAGGGGATAACATCTGTAATGTAAATAAATAAAATATCCAATAAAAAAAGAAGAAAAGAAATGCACTTTAGAATATATGACAAAATATTTTGATAAATTATGAATATAAGGTATTAGAACAATAAAAGACTCTTTCTAACAAGTATTAATATTTAGAATTTTCTTGCTATTGGGGCCAGCCAACACTTTCCTGTGAACAGTCACAGTGAACGCTATGGGTGATAGTTATAATCACCTATGCTCCTTCCCTAAAAGCAAACATGTAATAAAGCATCTTTCTGACAAAATAGTTCAAGAAAAACAGAAATAAGCATAGTTTGTGATGTGCTTTTTGTGAGTCTGTGGACTTATGTGGAGATATTGTTGAAAATGCAAGTCAAGTGCCCTTCACCCAACCAGTTTGACTCTTCTATTCTTCATATTCAAGGTTTATAGAAGATGGTTGAAAATGATTGTGAACGATGGAAAAATCCTGATGTGTACATGATTTATAGGGATAATCTCTAATCTCTACCCTCCTCCCCACAAACACAGTAACTATGAGAGGAGTGAACAGATCTACTTTATGGCTGGAGAAATTGGTCAGCAATTAAGAGAACTTTCTGTTCTTCCAGAGGGCTGAAACTAGTTTCCTAACACTGTTAGTCAGCTCAGAACTACTCCACTCCTAGGTAATATGATTCTTTTAGCCTCTAAAATCACCAGCACACATGCGTATCCATCCAAATACAGGCAAACATACATACTTATAAAAGATAAAAATAAATCTTAGTATAGAGATTACGTTATAATATAATCTGTGTATGCTAAACACCAGAGCACTCTTCCCTGGAGAAGAATGATTCTCCAGCTCTCAGCAGCCATTAATTGCTGTTTCATCTAGGGGGCTGGGGAGTGCGGTGTGGATTGTGAGATTCCTCCATGCAAATTTTTAAATATAAATGCTATATTGACTGACTAAAGTGATCCTTTATTTGTATTCTAACTATAACCTGGCTCCTATGTGATTTATAAAGCCTTTAATCGTTAAAAACAGACATATGCATAAAATGTGCATTATTAATGTCTTCCTATATCTTCCCCAAACACATATTGATTATGCAATATGTTGTAGAGGATCATTGATCATTAACTTATCAATACTTTATGCAGAGTGATGAAGTCCAGTCTATAAATTTATGACAGTAAATTTGTTAGTCCAGTTCCCCTCAGCACCACAGAAACTTTCCAGCATTCAAATTAATAAAGAGGCTTACTGTACCTGTTTCCAAACACAACCTCATTTACTGATAATCTGGCATTGATTAGGTTTGTGTCTCCTTAAATGTTTAAATTGCTTAGAGTTGAACAATTTAGATGTCAGTAGAGTACACTCTAATTATCCAGGAGGAAATCACAATGAGGATAGACTCAATTGGCTTACAATTTTTCTATTTGTAGTAATGTCAAAAAATAAATAAATAAAAGCACACAATTGTATTTTTAAAATGCAGAGCCATTCATCCAGAGTAGCTCCACCTAGATTAATGTAAGCCTTATCTAAGGTGAATGTCACACTTATGTGGCAAGGGCCTTCTGCAGAATGAAAACATGATGCACCAGGAAGACTTGACTTAAATAATGTCCCTGCTAGCCAGCTCTCTACTCAGTGCACTGGAAAAAAACGACCAGGTATATGACTTAGTAGCACTGTTTACAGCTGTCCTGCTGCTGTGTGTGGGCATACACATGCATGTCTAATTTAGAGCTGTAATGGAGAAGTGAAAATCAATGGTAGGTGAAAAGATACAGGGTTGTATCTGGGAGAGTAAACAACTGAAAGGTTTTTCTATATGCTATCCAAGTCACGAAAGCATAAAATGACATCTAATTTTCTTGTACCCTCCTGGGCACAATAGCTAGTATAGTTTTCTTTCACAGAATATCAGACCCAACAGAATATTTAAGATACCATGCATATGCACACAGGCAAACATAAAATCAACTCTTTATATTTCTGAGCTGTGTCTCTATGGATTCAAACAACTCATGAAAAAGTTTTTGTGGGTGGAGGAGTTGTGGCAATTTTGTTAAACTATTTGACTGGCTATTAACTGTAAGGAATAGAATGTGGTAATTCTTTGCACGGCAAAGAAATTGTCAAAAACATTATGTGTCTCATAGAGGCAACTGAAAGAGTATGAAACATTGGGTTTTCATGTACGAATAATATGTTGTGTTATAGAAGTATTGTTAGCATCCTTATGAGGCCTTTGGTATCTGAGAGGGTCTTTGAATACTCCCCTATAAATCTGGAAGATCCAATGTTATGCTTTACTTGATCTTCTTGTATGCTGCAAATATGAAAGGTAGTTATGTTCTAAACTTTATGTTCATGGAACTAAGATTTTGGGGGCTCATATTTTTTTGTGAAATCATTTATTTTCAATTTTTCTCTTAAATCAGAAAAAATAAAATATTTT
This sequence comes from Grammomys surdaster, assembly GCF_004785775.1. Classification (NCBI taxonomy): domain Eukaryota; kingdom Metazoa; phylum Chordata; class Mammalia; order Rodentia; family Muridae; genus Grammomys; species Grammomys surdaster. The sequence continues at coordinate 13,362,538 of NW_021604665.1, read as the reverse complement.
CTTACAAAGAAGTTGTTTGAATTATTACATTGAAACATATGAATTACATGATAGTGAGTGATCCTTAAAGAATTACTACTTTAATATAAATAGACACAAAAGACCAAGAAGAATATGAACTCAGAATTTCCTATAAAGAATTATAAACAAACTTCACAAAATATTAGGAATAGAAATATTGTGGAGATTTCTCAGACATGCTTAAGACATAAATAAGGCACAAAGACTTCTATATAGTTTAAAGCTGCTGGCATTTAGCTGGGTAAGTCTCTCCACTAGCTCATCTAACTTAGCCAAACTTCCTGGCCTACCCTAGCCAAATGGCTAGTTCTTTACCTCCCTGCTTCTATTCTGGTCCATTCTGCTCATTTGTCTCTTTGATTCTCTGAGTTCAGCTTGCCTCTCCCTGCATCACCTTATCTGCCCAGAAGTTCTAACTTCATGCTTTCTGACACTGCGTTTGGCTGTCAGATCTTTAATATAACCAGTCAGCAGTAAGACAATGCCAGAACATCTCTTAGGTTGCATAAGGAAGTGGGGAATGCCTGACCATCTTTTCGGCAGGCATGAAAGGACAAACATTTACAAATATAAAATCTGTGATGGACCATAGAATTGGCACTAGCAAAATCCTTCCAGCACTTAGCTCTCTGTTAGAACAGAATTAACAATTGAAAATACATAGATATCTCTTAATACAATGTAAGAAATTTATCCCCCAATGAAAGAATCCAGGAATATATTTAAAAAACATAGAAGTGGCCAAATTAAGTTCACTTTAGTATGGCATAGTGAGTTCAACTACATTCATGAACAAAAGGAAAATTTATCTTATTATGTCAACGTATACAAAACAGATCTAAGAAAAATTAAATATCCCATATGATTGATGTTTTTTCAAAACATGGAAAGAATGAAAATTTATACAATTTTATAAAGAGTAATGGACATTATACTTCAATGGAAAAAAAACTGCCTTCCTTTTCTCAGATTATTGTGGCCAGGACAATATTGTCTATGCTGTCTTCAACTTTCCTATGACAGACAGTTTTCTGGGTGACTTGAGACATAGGAAACAAAGAGATGAGTTGGGGAAGGACGAAGCTATTACAGATGAACAAATAGAAAACAATGACTAAAACTTCCTAAGTTTATAGTCAAATAGTTACACACGAGAAAACCTAGAAAAAAGACTGCCAAAACTTCTAAAACTTATAAAGCTATGAAGACTACAAGACCTGCACACCATTAAGTTCCATTATGGAGAAGGAGCTGTGTACTTCTGTGGCTTTACTCATGGCTGAGGATCCATTGGCAGTTGAAGGTTCCTGGAGAAGGGAGAGTCAGTTTCTCTTAGGGGATGTCCAACAGTTCATAGCTTATGCCCCAAGAAACATGTGGGAAATGCTAAAGACATAAAGTCATAAAGTTGGAAGAGAAAGTTTTTAGGGGGAGGTGGTGAGCCACTGAGGAGGTAGAGGAGGGGATAAGATCAACATATATTGTTTACATGTATGAAACTTTTGAAGAATATAAAATAAATGCTTAGTGAATTTATAAGATTTCAAGATACATATTCAAGATGTGAAAACACCTAGACTTGTATACATGAGAAACATATACTCAGAAATAAAATTTAAGAATCAATAATATTTCATACACAGTACTGTGCACAACAAACAAAAATAAAATTGATACAGTACAAAAGATATAGATGCTGTAAAGTACAAATTGGAGAAATGAAATCTAAAAATAAATGAAGCAATAAACCATGATCACAGATCAAACGTTTACACTGTTATCCATTATTTTCAAATGGATTTAGAATGTCCACCCAAATTAGAATTATAGAAAACCTTGTTTCAGTGAGAGAAATGAGTGAGAAGCTATCTGAAAATGTTGATGAAGTATATAATGGAACCATAGTCATCTGTTATCTGATTGTTTTTAGAACAAAGTTGGAAGACTTCTACTACTTGATTTCAATGCCATCTATTATGTTGAAGCAATAAAGATATGGGTGGAGAACAGACTCAAGGAACAGAACAAGAGATTTACAAAATAATGTATATGTAATTACTTTAGTGAGGAGAAGAACAGACATTTTAATAAATGTTTCTAGGACTATAGGGTTGTAATGAAAAAAATGAACTTCAATATTGACTACAGTTAGTGAATAACAATGAATTTTAAACAACAACAACAAAAAGAAAACCACCACCATCAACAACAAAACAACTCTAGCCTCCTTCCTGAGGACTAGCTTTGGTAGTACCAGAATATGCCTTGAAACCTCTTGAAGGAGGGGATCAGCCAAAAGTGCTGTCCAGCTATGACTTTTATGAATGACTTCAACAACCACCCTATGGGTGAACTTGTGGCAGACATACCATTGGGATGACCAATAGCTCTCTAAGTGGACTTATGACCTACCCAATACAAGGGTATAATGCCTGGTACTGAAAACCTAGCCAACTGTCCAGAGCTAACAAATTCATGGATCTTGGAGGAGAATCTATAATCATCAATGTACTAAAACAGCAGATTTGTTAACTACACATTTGAAATATATGTCCTTATATCTACAAATAAGTATAATCCTCACCCTTCAACATGGAAAGTTCTCTTTACAACAGAAAGAAACCATTATAGAAAGCCACAACCAATCAAAATTCAGAGTTGTGGAATCCTACTCTCAGTGGGCATATCTACCAAATGCTCCCACACCTAAGATTCACAGAACTTGTGTAACAATGTCAGAAACATTTTAAGAGACAAAGGATCAGAGAATGTGGTGAGATTGTGTCTCCTGGTAAATTAAGAAGTTATAGCCATAAAGTCTCAGCAACATGAGTGAATAAACATAATCTCTTTGAAATATGTGTCAGTTTTCTCCCTTTTAATTTAACTTAGGATGGAATGAGAGAGTGGTGTATGTAGACAATTATCATATATCAGGACTTATATGAAAGCTTACAGCTCAGGATTTATCTCACAGAGGGATAAAGGACAGTGGACACTGAAAGCAAAGAAGAGCATAAGAGCTAATGTAGGAAAGTTGGATAATGGGTACCAAACTCCTGTGAGGAGAGAGAGAAATCATTTCTAGTCCTTTTCAGAACATTAGGCTACCTTATGTTTATATAGATTTATTTTATATTTTAAAACAAAACTTAAAAAAGGAAGGTTGAAGGTTTCCAGAAGGGAAAAAATGATATCCATTTAAGAAATGGCAAATGGACATTTTATGATTTAATGGTTATATACCTATCAGATTATTACATCATTTCCAGAAATATGCATAACTATTTTGTGTCCATTAAAGTTTGTTTCAAATATTGCCATTCTCACAAAAGTTTAATATATTCCATTTTTAATACTAGCAAATATTCTTTCTGTAGTTTCTCTAATATAAGCAAACACACATACAAATAAAGTATATGCATAGAAATATAGTTTTCACTTACAAATTACTCAAACTAGAAATAAACTGCTAATCCTTATGAAATAAATGGATAAATGTTTTTTGTCACTACATATGATAAATTGGGAAATTAAAAGAAAAGAAATACCAGTATGTAGAGCTATCTAGATGAACCTGAAAAAAATTCTGAGTAAATAAAATCTAAAGCCAAATAAGTAATAGTGTGTTAGATCTTGTGCTAAGCCAATGGTAAGAGATGCATTGTTAATATGAAGCCACCATCCCTGAAAATCTTTGGCAGCTGCCTTCTGGGGACATGGGTGTTTTATAGGAGACAAGAGTTGAAACCAGGAGCCTGATGAAACGGAATTAGTGATTGTCAGGTGGGAGTAATATAGGCACAATTATGTTAATGAGCATCAAAGTCCTACAGGGTCAATGGACTGCCTGGAGACCCGACTTTTAAAGTGCAGTGGTGAATAGAATGTCATGCTTCTCAAGAGTCACATTGTCTATGGAAGTAAAACTAATTAAAGTGTGTAATCATAAAATCAGAATCACTATTTCAACAATGTTTTCTAATCCCCAGTTAGTTCTCCAGCTCTACGTACATTTTCATTAAAGATCGGTCAAGTGCTTAGCGGAGGGAGCCCTCACTTCCATAGACATATGTATGCATGACACTACCTATTCTTTTCTTAAACCTACCATTTTAAGGGTGAGAGATATGTACACTGAAGATAAAGGAGCATGCAAGGACTTTTTTGGACACAGAATTCTACTTTATATGGATATCCAGGTACTGAATGTTACAATTAGTGTCTATGAAGAGGTTGTGATTGAGTACCTATTCTAGTACAGCTATTTTCTCACATATTTATACTAGTAACATGAGATTGTTTCATAGTCATAAGCAGCTTCACATTGGTTAGAACTATCAAAGCAGGGAACGGTATCTGCCCATCTCCATACTGGAAAACACTGAACAAGTACAATCGGGTAGAATGGCAGCTGTGGCTACTGCTATATGTAAGCACTTAAAGGAGAAAGACTGGACACGGTATTCAAAAAACCAGTTGTAAACTGGAAGATGAAATTGAACATCTATGAACTTACATAGCAGTCACAGATAGAGCTTCTCTACCAGCATGTAGCAAAAGTATATAAACATTAGTTCACATACACATGGTACACACTCAGTAGTTTATCCAACCTGCTCTCTTTTTAACACTATGAAAATAGATGATACAAATTTTTGAACCAGGACTTTTCCACAGAAAAACACAATGAATATAACCAGTAACCAAGACGTGGTGATATATTTTGAGATTTAAAACAAACATTCCACAGAAAGGGTAGAAGATAAAGCCTTAGAGAACCTGCCAATAGTTATGTCTACAATAAAGCTTACTAGGCAAGGGCAAATAGTTTAAATTAATCACACAACTGGATTCCCAAGAAAGGTATTATTTTTCATCATCTAATGATGATTCCCCCTTAACACCCATATCTACTCAGGAAGAGTCCATTCAAAAAAGGGGCATGGGCAAGGTTTCATTAGGTTCTATCTAGTTAAGTTAGTAATACACAAATGTACAGCCAATACCAGACATCTTTATTTTTACCTGGTGAATGCCTTCAAAGACAAAAATGGATGCAATGCTAGCAATGAGCTGAGTTGTTGGCTGGCTGTAAATGTACTCATCTAAAATACAAAAATTCATAAGTATAAGACCAGTGGCCAATACCTTACCTGAATACTGTAAGATCTGAGAATATGACAAATGAATGAACATAGTTCATGGAGTTATTTGTGCCCTATGAAAACACTCACCAGATTCTTGCCATGTAAGAGCCACAGATATGCGAACAGACAGAAGACTTGGCCAGTAGATGATGTTAGTCTTTGTTATATATGACCTCTATGTCAGATCATGCTTGGAACTGTACAGATCCAAGACAGCCTTCTCACAATAAAGCTATTTTAGCTACATCTCAGGCTTACCATTCAACTTCCCAGCAATAGAGGTTAATTATGAGCCTCTGAAGTAAATCTGTTTCTAGATGACCATGGTTAGTGAAATTTGAAGATAAGTGGTTACCTTTGTACCTTACAGAATGGGAGAAGGAGATGAGGTCTATAAATATACTAGACTCTAACTATAGAACGGAGACAATTTTGAACCTGGGTTTCCCTCTGGTGTCATGACTACTTTACAATTAACTATATACTCTGAGCTGGCCTCAGATTCTCAATCTTTCTGCTTACTGCTGGCACATAGCCATACAATACTTTGCCAAGCAAAATTAGAATTTACAGAACCATTTTCTCAGACTAAAGCAGTTGTTACATAGTAAAGGAGGTTTCACAGGTTGTATATGGCTGTGGTATCCATGGGTCTTAACACACTATGTCAGTGTGGTTTTAAAAAAAAAAAAGAAAGAATGAAAAGGAAGAAAGGAAGGAAGGAAGGAAGGAAGGAAGGAAGGAAGGAAGGAAGGAAGGAAGGAAGGAAGGAAGGAAAGAAGGTAGATCCAGGGAGAAGCACTTATGTTATCCATGACTATGGACTCTTAATGTTCTGTTTTCTCAGTCAGTGTCAGAGTTAGGGGCTAGGATTGTAGTGACACTTTGTCTGTCATCTGGATGGGGCTGCATGCCATGGGACTATCAGGTAGAGAATGATGTCAACACGTTTTATCAGTACTTGACCCTGGTAATAAAATGGCATCACACTGTTACAATCCAACTGTTCAGGGATGAATAAATTCCATGCTTGGATGACATAGTGAGTGTTACTTGGTGGCCTGTAAATCACATTTTATGATAAGGAAACATGGCAACAGCATCTGGCCAAGATGTGTGTGCTGTCCACAGTCCCAGACACATCAGAGTCAGTGTCACTCTGTTAAACAACCTTGAACACTAGGGAACAAACAGACTGAGAGACAAATCCAGAAAGGGTGAATCCTAGACTTTGTACTGACTCTGCAAACATGAGAAATGGGAGTCATAAGTAAGTACAGTGCTTACCTTCCGCATGCCTATTGGTCTAGAGTATGAGAACATACTAGAAACTAGATGTTTCCAAGGTGGGAGAACTTACCATAAAAAGTGAATCCTTGTGAGCATTATAAAGAGTGGACTGTAATAGCCAAACTGGTGTCCCCAAGTGATTTCTCCTCAGGAATGAGGGACTGTTTATTTTCATCTCAAGTGCTAGCTGCTGATGGCTTACAGTTGTGTCTCTTAAATGCTGCCATCAGCCAATAATAGCTGCATTAACAAAGGTTATGACCCTTCTCAAAGTGAGCCCGTGCCCACACTCTCATTGGTGTGATTGCATGAAGGCCTGGTAGCTGGATCTTAATTTGGCACAGCATTAAAAAGGCTAGCCTAGTAACAAAACACCCCTTGACAACAGCTGAGGCTCATAAATGTTTTGCAATCAACATGCCATCAGCCTGAACCTGCTGCCTTTATTTACTTACAGATGTTGTTAATGAGACTTTCTCCATTCCTTATCATAGCATAAATCCCCACCATAGACTGACTTTCTCGGGCATATGGACATACTTATAGTTGGGCAGCATGAATCTGGTATAAGACATTTAAAATGAGCTGAGCGGAGCTCCTGTATCTTTTTGTTTGTTTGCTTGTTTTGCTCCTAGAGATTGCCTCCAGTTTTGTTCTAGATGCAAAGAAATGTGCCCAGGTCTTTAAAACACACTTGGATTTCTACTTCAGTAGCGTTCTTTGTAACAAAAGAATATCTGTTCCATATTCTGTGACTTGTCATAGGACAAGGAATTTTTCATTCAGAAGAAATTACTGGGTTTCTTTTCTCAGCGATGTTTATTTTGGGATCATTTACAGAGAAATACACTTTGTTCAGATGCATTTTGTTCAACTTCTTGCTGTTGTCCAGGTCCTTAGCCACTTGGGCTCAGGAAAATTGCCTTGTAGCTCTGGAGTAAACCGTGGAACTGCTTACTCCTACTACAATTGGTTTTACTTCAACCAAAGTTACTAAAGGACTTCATGTCTTTCTTTATTGTACTACTCAGAGGTCACCACTGTGAGATTTATTTGATTTTGTGGGTGGGCTAATTAATTTGTTCATTCTGTGCACTCAGCATCCGCTCTGCTTTTTGGATCAGTGCTACCAAAGCAATAGATTAATTTACATGGTACAATGCATTCAGAATAATCATTACCCCATAGGATTGTTATTGCTTGAATTCTAAAGAGAGAAGATGTTTCCCCACTGAGCTAAAGTTTCCATTTCCCATTATTTTTTTTTTTCTGAAAGAAAAAAAATGAAATAGAAATCTATAAATTTTTGAACAGAAGAGTTTTATGGAACTTTTAATTTAATTATACTTGGTTCAATTGCCCCAGTTTGCTGACAATCCCTAACAAACTGCTTTGAGTTATAAGGACTAGAAGCCAGCCAAAAATATTTTTAAATGAAGAATACAGAGAAATTTATGGAGGGTAACAAGTTCGGATAACTTCATTTGAGAAGCCACCAGGACTGCATATTTTAATTTGCCGTTTCTGAGAATGGCACATCCCTTTTATCATTCCACTCATCCTTCCCTGCTTTTGACTTCATTTTCATCTCACTGTGAATTGCCTCTCACTCATTTGTTTGGACCGGACCCATTTATGGCTTACCACAAAATAGCAATCTAAGCCCCTTAATCCTTAGCTTTATTAGCTCAGCTACCCATTGTCCTTCAATATCTCAGATAAGTCTGATAGACTCACACACAGATCAGATGAATACTACAGCCAAGTCTGTGGCAGGCAGGTAGGAAGGTGGGGTCACAGGTTTCAGCATACTCTGGAACCGCTTTCTGCAGCAGTGACAGTTTATGGGCAAGTGTACCCTAAATCCATTAATAATCATGCAAACTTTCAAGTTTTCTGAGCACCTCCTAGAAAATTAAAATTCTTTTATTACTGAGTTTACAGCTGTTCCAATGATGGTCATTAATTAATTTTATACTCTAGCTTCAGGGTAGAGAACACATTTAAACTAGGGAAATATATTTATATCTTAGGCAGGATAACGAAACAAGCTGGTATACATGAAGTCACTAGATTTGAAAAGAAGGAAGCCCAGCTATCACAATAGTAGATATTTAGCTATATGTAGTTACACTTACAATTTCATACTCACAGAGAAATAAAAGTTGTCTTAACTAGCCCAGTTATTCTATTTTAAAGATCTATATCTTGTAACAAACATCAATCAAGAAAGACAAGATCAGAATGGCTGAACTATTATAGTAATAATAATTACTATTATTATTATAATTATTAGTTAGAAATATATATCTATGAATGATTGGTGCGTGGCTCTATCCTTCAACTTGGGGCTGTGCCTATATACAGGAGGTAGTCTCTTCAGGTTCTATCTCCTCTCTGTTGAGTATTTTGGCTAATTACAGTCCATTAGGTGTCCTGGGAGCCTCTGGCTTCCCTGGCATCTGTGACTTTTCTAGCAGTTTCTCCTGTTCCCTCGCACCCCCTCCACTGCTACATATTTCTATTCATTTTTTCTGACTCTGAACTTCTCTCCTGTCTCATTCCATACCTGATCCTACCTCCTTTCTTCTCTTCCCCTTCTCTTTCTCTCCCAGGTCCTTCTCTCCCTCCTGTGATTATGTTCTCCCTTCAAAGTAGGATTGAAGCATCCCAACTTTGGTCTTCCTTTCTGTTAAGCTTCATATGGTCTGTGAGTTGTACCATGGGTATTCTGAGCTTCAAGGCTAAGATCTACTTATCAGTGAGTACATATCGTGTATGTACTTTTGGGTCTGGGTTATCTCACTAGGATGATATTTTCTTGTTCCTTCCACTTGCCTGAAAATTTCATTTGTCATTGTTTTTAATAGCTGAGTAGTACTTCATTGTGTAAATGTATCACATTTTCTATATCCATTCTTCAACTGAGGGACATCTGGGGTCTATCTAGCTTCTGGTTATTATAAATAAGGCTGCTATGAACATAGTGGAGCACATGTCCTTGTTATACGTTGGAGCAACTCTTCAAAGACCCACCTAAGAAAGAGAATTTCAGACTAATTTCCCTTATGAATATCAATGCAAAAACACTCTATAAACTGAATCCAAAAACACGTCAAAATGATCATTCACCATGATCAAATAGGATTCATCCTAGGGTTACAGGGATGGTTCAATATACAAATATCCATCACCGTAATCTACTATATAACGAACTAAAAGAAAAAAACCCACATAATCATTTCATTAGATGCTGAAAATGCCTTTGGTAAAATACAACATCCCTTCATGTTAAAAGTCTTAGAATGAAAATGTTTTTAATAGATTCACGCTTCAAATAATAGCTGCTCTAAGAATGTGTACTAAGCAGAACTAAAGGAAGGCATTTCCTGGCACATTCCTCTTGGTACATTTGGAGTTAGTAGCTCTGCCTATATTCTCACCTATTCATTCTGTTGTTAATCAGCCAATAATACACTTGCTATACATGTTCAATTTATGTTTCATAATTACTTTTAATTACAGTAATGTCACAAACATATGAAAACTGTGAATATTGAAGCTGCATGGAAGCCAAGTTTCGTGTCAGCAGTTAGGAGAGAAAAGAAATGGAATGCACATCCAATACTGTCAAAATCCATATAACTTTAATAAAATTTTATTTATTTTCAATAAAATGTGTATAAATGTCCTTGATTTACTAAACATACCAATAGGTGTAAGTGCAACACATAACCATTTGAAGCTTGAATGTTCGTAGATCAATTATTATATGTATAGTATACATTCATTTTAATATTCTAAAGTGTTAAATCTGAGAAAGCATTTCCTGCTGACCAATCATGTTTCATGTCAAATAATTTCTTAATTTTTAGGCTATTATAAGAAGCACTAAAGAATCCAGATTAAAAATGAATATTTCTGCTAGGCTGTGATGTGGTGGTACATACCTTTAATCCCAGCACTTGGGAGGCAGAGGCAGGCTGATCTCTCAGAGTTCAATGCCAGTTGGGTCTACTGAGTAAGTTATAGGACAGCTAAAGTTATCCAGAAGAGCCCTGTCCCAAAAACTAAACCAAACCAAACCAAACCAAACAAACAAACAACCCCCCCAAAAATATTATTCTTATATCTGAGACAAAAAATATTCGTCAGTTATCTAGTCAATTATACTAAAAGCCACTGCTGTGTTATAGTTTGCTGTGCTGATTTATGCTATAAAGTAGACTAAAAAACCTGTTTTTAAAAGCAATGTATTATGAGAAATGGTGATAAGCATTTGTTGTATATGTATATGATGTAAAGCAGTAAGAAAAAACTGAAAACTAGTAAACAAAATTAAACATCATATTTACTGAAAATGTGTTTAATATGCTTAAAATGTTTAACAATGTTAAGATACAATCCATGTACAACAAAACACTCATTTAGTATGTATAATGAGATGTGCTTTAGTGAATTCAAATTTTTGTAAGCACCACCAAAGTCAATTTTAGGGTATTTTTGTTGTTCTGTGAAACTCAATGTCCCTTATTTATCATTCCATACTCTGCTACCTCCCAACCTCTGAAAGCCGTAACTTATATTAGATCTGTACAGATGAAATTTTCATATAAGTAGTGTCATGACTATGTGGATGTCATGTCACTGACATATCATATTACATGTGTGGTATTTCACTGGGATACTGTTAGGACTCACTCCTGTTGTGCAATACATAACCAATTGTTTACCTTTTACGGTTTTTACTGCTACATATGATTTTGGTGTGTTTATAGAATTGCCATTTTAGGACAATCAGCATTATATTACCTTTTAGAATATGTAGGGGGGTCCTGTACATTATCTGTAAATGAGTGAATTATAATCAACACTCTTTTTCTTGTCATGGTTTAGCTTCCCCACTCCTAGCCCCCACACGATTGTGCTTATATACATGAGAAGTTTTGTAAATGGATTTCAACATACTGATTGTCCTGTATGTAACATTATCTTTACTGTCCTTTCTTATGCAGCCATATATCAGATCCAGGATAAGAACCCAAGCTTTCCCTGCTTCATTTGCATCAGGTAGGGTTAAAAACAAAGCCATCTAAGAATAGACACAATGCAAGCTCTCACTGACCATCTTCTGAAGTAGGAAATGAAAGTTGGAAATGGAAAAAATACACTGAGAACTAGGCCTTCTCAATAAATACCTGTGAGTTTAATTGAGATTGTATTCTTAATTTGCAGCCCCACCCCATGTTAGATGATAAGTTATGTTCTATTCTGTCTAACTCCAGGGTATAATTTTTTTTGCGTTTTAATTGAATAAACCCAAGTTATAAAGTATTACCTAAATAACACAGAAGCACATAACATAAATGGCAGAATGAGAATCAGGGTATGATTCTGATTTCAGTATGTATGTGTACTCTTTCTGTTATGTCTCATTGCCAGGTGATGAATCACTCCCAAATAGGAAAATGCTTCAACTGAAATAACCAAGGAGACAATGAGAAAATAATGAAAACACTGAGGGTAATTAAGAAACTACTTATCTTAATTTTAAAACCATTCTATTCTAAATGTGTTTTCAAATATTTTTAAAAGTAAAACAATCTAAAAAAAGATTTAAATGATGAATAGTTTACTTACTAAGATAATGATTTGGAGAAAGAATTATAGATAACAATACACACAAAAATAAGTGCACCTGAGTCCCTATGTCTGGTCACATACTGAAATGCAGCACAAAAGGTAGCAAAGACTGAACCATAAAAAATAAAGTAAGAAAATATCTAAAAAAAAAGAAAACAGAAATTCAATATTGGTGACGTCAATTTGGGCAAATATTTCTTAGCATATCTAAAGCATAAATCAGACAGAATTCTGATAATTGCACTATATTTGGTATAAATCTCTTTTGGTGAATTCTATTACATATAAATAATATCTTCATATAGCTCAAATGTTAACAAATTTATTACTTGTTAAATTACATGCTCAAATATTACTTGTTAAATTACATGCTCAAATTTTTGTCTGTGGTCATTTATACCACACAAATTTGTTAGGCTTATACGTATAATACTCACTGTGTAAAAGCTGAAATTGCAGAAAATTAAAGATATAGCTAATCTTTTAATTCCTCATCTGAAAGCTTATGAATGCTTATGCTCCACTATGTACATAGCAGCCTTATTTATAATAACCAGAAACTGGAAATAATCCAGATGTCCCTCAATAGAGGAATGGATATAGAAAATGCAGTATATTTACATAATGGAGTACTAAACAGGTATTACAAACAATGACTTCATGAAATTCACAGACAAATTGATGGAACTAGAAAATATCATCCTGAATGAGTTAATCCAGTCACAAAATAACACACATGGTTTGTACTCACTGATAAATGAGTATTAGGGAATATGCTTGGAATACCCATGATACAACTCACAGACAATATAAAGCTCAAGAAGAAGGAAAACCGATGTGTGAATGCTTCACTCCTTCTTAGAAGGGGCCTGAAATAATCACAGGAAGAAGAGGGTGGAAGGGACTGGGGTGGGAGAGAGGAGGGGAGGAAAAAGGGGGGCAGGATCAGATATTGGAAGGGACAGAAGAGAAGTAGAGGGTCAGGAAATTGAATAGAAATATGTAGCAGTAGGGGATGGGGAACTGGGGGTAGCTACTAGAAAGTAGTAGAGGACAGGAAAGCAAGAGGCTTCCAGGACACAACAAGGATGACATTAGTTGAGATATCCAACAAAGGGGATAGAGAACCTCTATAGACAATATCTACAGAGGATCCCAGTTGAGGTATGGGGCCACACACCCATCTCAAAAATACTAACCCTGAATTGCTCTTGTCTAAAGAAAATGCAGGGACAAAGAGTCAAGCAGAGACTGAAGGAAAGGTCATCCAGAGACTGCCCCAACTAGGGACCATCCTATCTGCAGACACCAAACTCAGACACTTTTGCTGATGACAAGAAGTACTTGCTAATAGGAGCCTGGTGTAGATGTCCCCTGAGATGCTCTGCCAGAATCTGACCAATACAGAAGTAGATGCTTGCAGCTAACTATTAGACTCAGCACTTGGACCCCAATGGAGAAGGTAGGGGAAGGACTGAAGGAACTGAAGAGGATTGTGACCCTATAGGAAGAACAACTATATCAAACAACCAGAAACCCCAGAACTCCCAGGGACTAAACCACCAACCAAAGATTATACATGGAGAGACCTATGGCTCCAGCTGCATATGTAGCAGAAGATTGCCTTATCTGGCCTCAATGGGAGGGGAGACCATTGCTCCTGTGGAGGCTCAATGACTCAGTATAGGGAAAAAGTAGGGAGGTAAGGTGGGAGGGGGTGGGTGAGTTGGAGCAGGAGCTCCCTCATAGAAGCAGGGGAGAGTGAGTGGGATAGGGGATTTGAGGAGGGGAAACCAGAAAGGGGGATAACATTTGAAACCTAAATAAATAGAAACCAATTAAAAGGTAAAAAAAAAGAATAAATAACATATTAAGTACACTTAACTAATAAATAGTGTACCTGAAAAATAAACAATAAAATATTTGAAGAAGATACACATTCCTTGGTTATTATAAAAGTCAAATAAATCATTAAAACCATTCATAAGATTCATATCACAATAACACGCTATGAGGCTGAAGAAAAGACTGTGGATAAGAGCACTTCCTGATCTTGCAGGAGACCTGGTTTCAACTTCTAGCACCCATGTCAGGAGGCTTGTAACACCTCATAACCCCAGATGTAGGGAATTTGAGGCCACTATGTGCATAAACCGACATGCTGACTCATCCATACACACAAAATTAAAAATAAATAAAATTAAAATGTGACTTATAATAGAGTCTGTATTACAAAAGACCTCTGTTAAAGACGTTAAGCATGGAAGATGGGTGGGAATATAATTTGGGGTCTCAGATGAAGGTCCTATCCCACATCATTCTAATGAGGAATGCTCATAGTCAGTGGAAATGTTATGCATAGAGTAAACAGCTATACCACCAACACCATAAGTGTAATCAATTCAGAGGTTAATACAATAATGAATTCCATCCTAGAGACAATAGTGAATTTTCTACAAAAGGAATTTAAAGAACATAAATATTCAAATGAGGAAAAGGTATGGATTTGAGTGGGCAGGTTAGTGTGAAGGGTCTGGGAAGAATTGGAGAAGAAGAAACCATATGTTCAGACTATATTGTGTGAAAAAATATAGTATTCAGTAATAAATAAATATAAGTAATGTCAGTATAAAGGGCTTGACATATATAATTAAGTAATAATGATAAATCCAATATTGGGGTTGGGGAGGAATGAAGAAATATGTTATTGATATTTTTATATACTGGAAGGATTAGAATACAACAATAAATAAATCAAATTAAATTTCAACCTTTACCATGTGGTTCTTAGAACAAATATTACAAGATATTTAGAAAGACCAGTTATGGTATTGGTAATTGGGGTAATTATCATTTTTTTCTATGAGTTTATAAACTCCAGAACAGTTACAATGGCAAAGTTTAAGAATGCTTTACCACTTGTGCTTTATAATGTATCTTCAATTGTTTTTCTATGCTTTTATTTGTTTCCATCCACGTCCACCTCAGAAGAAGATCATTGGAATTTAACTTAAACATTACCTTTTTTTAAATACAGTAATTCTGGAAACATTGTTTAGAGTCAGAGAGCTATGATATTTTTCATAAACCTGAATAAAAATTCTATGTACTTAATTGTATATAAAATATATAATTTATATCAACATAAAGGTTTGCATATAGCTTCTAATTGCACATGTAAAAATATAGTAAAATTCTGAAAGATAGAAAATTGTCATATATACATATGTTTATTTTGGAACTTTCTCATTGTTTAATCAATCTATCAGTATGTGTATATATCTGTTGTAATGGAACAGTAATTCCCTTTTGGAAGTCCTTAAAATACTTTCCTATATGAGTGCACAAATGTGACTGGAAGAGGCATACATAAATAAAAGAATTTTTATAATCTTAAGTCTTAGAAACTAGGAATAACATGAAACCATGTATGTGTCTGTGTGTATCTGAATTTGTATGTATATATGTATCTGTGTATATGAATATGTACAATTGCATATGTGTTTGTATTATATATGTATGTTAGTAGTTGCATAGCAGATCTGCTGATCAAGATCATTTTTACCTTGGGATACATGAAACCTTATAACAAATAAAAGAAATCTCTTAAGCCAAAAATTCATTATACACAAAATGCCTATTTTATGATGTCTATGTAGTAAGTGTTTGCAAATTTTAGGGATACATTATGCTAATATTGCTACTGACCAGGTCTTCATAGGAATCAAAAAGGAGAAAGGGAAACACCCTTTGCCAAACAACATGCCACAGTCTGAATAAAAGATACCAGTGATTGAACAAAGCCTCCACCAGACTATCATCCTGCTTACTCCCTCCACTTGAAGATTACTAATCCAAATGCTTTCCCATTAGTAGGCAGAGTGGAGCTGATGATTCTATGGTATTCTTCATATATTCCTCTACAAGATGTTTGTTTAGCCCTCTATATTTCTTGTCTTCATTTTTCTCAGTACAGCAATAAATAAAATATATGAGACACAAAATAATATTTGTGGACAATAATTACATTTAGCCATCAAGTGGTATATCAAAATTATTTTTTTCTTAGCCTGAGTAACCTTTTTTCCTTTTCACTCAATTCCAGTTTCTGAGAAACTTCTAATTAGCTACCTGGGAAACAGTCCTCTCTCACCCGTGTTTTTGGCCACCTTATTAATCTTCTGGACTTGATCCAATGAAGTATTTATTCACAGTATTTTCTGGCCTATACTTGGTATTTCAAGGGTTGGCATTTCCACTGCTTGTCTCCGGACACTAATATTTAATCATATAATCATAGGAATTGGAGATGGATGAGACCTAACAGTTCACTCTCCATCTGCCTGCCAAAGCCGTGGCTGTTTTCTCTATCTTCTGGCATTGATTTTTTACAAAGCTGGTGATTTATCCACTAACATAATTTTAAATGCCATATTTTTGCACATAGATCAGGGATAACTGCAACCCAAAATTTCATGCTTGTTCGATAGCTAGTTTTGTTGGGTGATTCCACTAATAATTATTCATAAATACACATGTACACATACATATGTATATATGAACACACATGCATCTTCCCCAAGTACCCACTTGTTTCTGTACAGAATGCTCAAATTGCTTGTGATTGTGGTCAGCTAAGTGCACCTGTTACTTCAATAAGCGAAGCACAAATCAAGCAAATGGCTGGGACAGGAATGAATAGTCTATTCACTCAAAATTTCAGACCCACTCTCCAAATACACTATCATCATGATTTTTTCCAATAAACATGTTCTCTATATTTACAAGTACATTCAAAATTATCCTGCTTTTCTAAGTTTTTCTAAACAATTTTTTTCCTTTTAAAAATTTGTGCCATATTTTGCAGAGCTCTGGTTGTAAAAGAGTGTGTTAATATTCAAATGCATAGTGATAAATCTATGAAAAGCATCAAAATCAGTAAATATTACATTTATCTCTATTCAAGTTCCCTAGAAGAATCACATGTCTTCAGCATTTATTGTTAGACTTCAGTGGTAGAAGAAATGGCATTGAAACAATATTAAAGAAATTTCCTTAAATCTGCCTGGTCCTTCTTGCTGGGGCAGTCTCATAGCTGGTATACTCCTAGGAAAACACCATATTCTGACACATCCTAGAGGACCTGCACTCAGAGTATTTGGTAAGAACCCTCCACCACTACCCGAGGTTCCAGAGCTGCAGCTGGGAGACCTGTAGCACACTATGGACCCATCAACCACTAAAACCCCCTCCTGAATACCACTCCTCTTCTGCCCTCTGCCTGGTCCTTCATGCTGGGCCAGACTCATAGCTGGTCTGCTCCCGGGAAGACAACATATTCATAATCCTTCCCAGAAGATCTGCTTCACACAGAGTAGTTGAGAATCCACTGAACCCAGAGCAGATGACTCTTAGCTGCTCTGCTCACTTGAAGACACTATACCCTGACCCATTGGCACGGATTCCTTCCGACTTGAGCCCGTGCACTGAGCAGACCTTGGGTACTACCTCTGCAACCAATCTCACAATACTCAGAGGAAGCTGGACTCCCAGGTGCCCTAACACCCCCAAGTTCATAGAGAAAGCTGGACTCCAAGGAGCATTAACATGCCCAGGATCATAGGATTGCAGGATCCCAGAGGCAGCCTGATTTCCAGGAGCTCTGACACCCAGAATCACAGGATCATAGATCACAGAGATAGGTGGATTCTGAGGAGCTCTGACACAACCAAGAAAACAGGAAAAACAGGCTCCAGTCAGACACAGTGAGTACAGGGACCACTAGAGATAACCAGATGGAAAAAGGCAAGCACAAGAATGTAAGCAACATAAACCAAGGTTACTTGGCATCATCAGAACCCAATTCTCCCACCACAGCAAGTCCTGGATACCTCATCACACAGGAAAAGCAAGATTCAGATTTAAAAATCACTCCTCATGATGATGATAGACAACTTATGAAGGACATAAATAACTCACTTTAAGAAATACAGGAGAACATAGGTAAACACGTAGAAGCCCTTAAAGAGGAAACACAAAAAATCCCTTAAAGAATTGAAGAAAAACACAACCAAACAGATAAAGTAATTGAACAAAACCATCCAGGATGGAAAAATGGAAGTAGAAACAATAAAAAGATCACAATCACAAAGGAAGACTACACTGGAGACAGAAAACCTAGGAAAGATATCAGGAGTCGTGGATGCAAGAATCACCAAAAGAATACAATAAATTGAAGAGAGAATCTTAGGTGGAGAAGATGCCATAGAAAACATTGACAGAATAGTCAAAGAAAATGCAAAAAGCTCCTAACCCAAAACATCCAGGAAATCCAGGACACAATGAGAAAACAAAACCTAAGGATAATAGGTATAGAAGAGAGCAAAGATTCCCAACTTAAAGCACCAGTAAATATCTTCAACAAAATTATAGAAGAAAACTTCCCTAACCTAAATAAAGAGATGTCCATGAACATACAAGAAGCCTACAGAACTCCAATTAGAGTAGACCAGAGAAGAAATTCCTCCCATCACATAAAAATTAAAACACCAAATGCACAAAACAAAGAAATAATATTAAAAGCAGAAAGGGGAAAAGATCAAGTAACTTATAAAGGCCGACCTATCAGAATTACATCAAACTTCTCACTAGAGATTATGAAAGCCAGAAGTTACAGAGCAGATGTCATACACATCCTAAGAGAACACAAATGCCAGCCCAGGCTACTATAGCCAGCAAAATTCTCAATTATCATAGAGGGAGAAACCAAGATATTACATGACAAACAAAATTTACACAACATATTTCCACAAATCTAGCCCTACAAAGGATAATAGGTGGAAAACTCCAACACAAGGAGGGAAACTACATCCTAGAAAAGGCAAGAAAGTAATCTTCCAACAAACACAAAAGAAGATAACTACAGAAACATAATTCTACCTCTAATAACAAAAATAACAGGAGTCAACAATCATTTTTCCTTAATAATTTTTTAACATCAATGGACTCAATTCCCCCAATAAAAAGACTAACAGAATGAATATGTAAATAGGACCAAGCATTTTGATGCATACAGGAAACACACCTCAGTGAAAAAGACAGACAGTACCTAAGAGTGAAAGGCTGGAAAAAAATTTTCCAAGCAAATAGTCCCAAGAAACAAGGTGTAGTATCCATTTTCATATCAAATAAAATTGACTTTTAACCAGAAGTTATCAAAAAAATATAATGAAGGATACTCCATACTCATCAGAGGAAAAAATCTGGCAAGACGAACTCTCAATTCTGAATGTCTATGTTCCAAATTTAAGGGCTTCCACATTCATAAAAGAAACTTTACCGAAGCTCAAAGTACACATTGCATCTCACACAATAATAGTGGTAGACTTCAACACCCCACTCTCACCACTCTCAGCCATGGACAGATCATGAGAAAAGAAACTGAACAGAGACACAGTGAAACTAAGAGAATTTATGAACCAGATGGAGTTAATAGATATCTATAGAACATTTCATCCTAAACAAAAGAATATAACTACTTTTCAACACCTCAGGGTACTTTCTTCAAAGCTTACCATATAACTGGTCACTAAAAAGGAGTCTACAGATGTAAGAAGATTGAAATAATCCCATGCATCCTATCAGACCACCATGGATTAAGGCTGGTCTTGAATAAAAAAAAAAAGAAATAGGGAAGTCAACATACACATGGAATCTGAACAATGCTATACTCAATGATAATATAGTCAAGGAAGAAATAAAAGAAGAAAATAAGACTTTTTGGAATTTAGTAAAAATGAAGACACATCATACCAAAACTTATGGGACACAATGAAAACAATGATAAGAGGAAAACTCATACCTCTAAGTGCCTATACAAAGAAACTTGAGAGAACACACAATAGCAACTTGACAGGAAACCTGAAAGCTCTAGGACAAAAGAAGCAAAGGCACCCAAGAGGAGAGAGGGCAGGAAATAATCAAACTCAGGGCTGAAATCAACCAAGTAGAAACAAAAAGAACTATACAAAGAATCAACAAAACCAGGAGCTGGTTCTTTGAGAAAATCAACATGATAGATAAACCATTAGCTAGACTAGCCAGAGGGCACGGAGATAGTAACCAAATTAATGAAATCAGAACCGAAAAGGGAGACATAACAACAGAAACTGAGGAAATTAAAAACCAAAAATTCATCAGATTCTACTACAAAAGCCTATATTCAACAAAACTGGAAAATCTGGATGAAATGAACAATTTTCTAGAATGATACCAGGGACTAAAGAAATAGCAGCAGTCATTGAAAGTCTCCCTACAAAAACAAACAAACAAACAAACAAAAAGGACCAGACAGTTTTTATCAGACCTTCCAAGAAGACCTAATATCAATTCTCTTCAAACTATTCCACAAAATAGAAACAGAAGGAACACTAACCAATTCATTCTGTGAAGACACAATTATACTCATACCTAAACCACACAAAGACCCAACAAAGAAAGAGAGCTTTAGACCAATCTCCCTTATAAATAAATGCGAAAACAATAAAATTCTCACAAACCAAATCCAAGAACACATCGAAATAATCATCCATCATGATCAAGTAGCCTTTATCCCCCAGGAATTCTGGGATGGTTCAATATAAGGAAATCCATCAACATAATCCACTATATAAACAAACTCAAAGGGAAAAAAAAAACAAATGTTAATCTCACTAGATGCTGAGAAAGCGTTTGACAAAATTCAACACCCTTTCATGGTAAAAGTCTTGGAAAGGTCAGTAATCCAAGACCCATACCTATGCATAGTAAAAGCAATATACAGAAAACCAGTAGCCAACATCAAACTAAATGGAGAGAAACTTGAAGCAATCCCACTAAAATCAGGGACTAGACTAAGCTGCCCATTCTCTTCCAATGTATTCAATATAGTACTTAAAATCTGAGCTGGAGCAATTAGATAACAAAAGGACGTCAAAGGGATACAAATTGGAAAGGAAGAAGTCAAAATATCACTATTTGCAGATAATATGATAGTATAATTAAGTAACCCCAAAGCTTCCACAGGACAACTAAACATGATAAACAACTTCTGCAAAGTGGCTGGATATAAAATTAACACAAACAAATCAATAGCTTTCTTTTACTCAAAGGCAAAACAGGCTGTGTTAAAATTAGGGAAATGGCATGCTTCACAATATTCATAAATAATATAAAATACATTGATGTGAATCTAACCAAGCAAGAGAAAGATCTGTATGACAAGAACTTCAAGTCTCTGAAGAAAGAAACTGAAGATCTCAGAAGATGAAAAAAATCTCCCCTGCTGATGGATTGGCAGGATTAATTTATAAAATATGGCCATCTTGCTGAAAGCAATCTACAGATTCAATACAATCTCCATCAAAATTCCAACTCATTTCTTTACAGAGTTAGAAAGAGAAATTCTCAAATTCATTTAGAATAACAACAACAACAACAACAACAACAAAACCCAGGATAGTGAAAACTGTTCCCAACAATAAAAGAACTTCTGGGAAAATCACCATCCCTGACCTTAAGGTGTACTACACAGCAGTAGTGATAAAAACTACATGATATTAGTTCAGAGATAGGCAAGAAGATCAATGGAAGGAATTGAAGACCCAGGAATAAACCCACATATCTATGATCACTTGATCTTTGACAAAGAAGCTAAAACTGTTCAGTGGAAAAAAGACACCAATTTTAACAACTGGTGCTGATTCAACTGAAGGTCAGCCTGTAGAAGAATGCAAATAGGTCCATCCTTATCTCCCTGTCAAAGATTAAGTCTATGTGGATAAAGGACCTCAACATAAAACCAGACACACTGAAACTAATAGAAGAGAAAGTGGGGAAGAGGCTCGAACACATTGGCACAGGGGAAACGTTCCTGAACAAAACACCAACAGCTTATGCTCTAAGATCAAGAATTGACAAATGGGAACTCATAAAGTTTCAAAGGTTCTGTCAGGAAAGGATACTGTCAATAGGACAAAACAGCATCCATCAGATTAGGAAAAGATTTTTACCAGTCCTAAATTCGATAGAGGGTTAATATCCAATGTATACAAAGAACTCAGGAAATTAGACTCTACACAATGAATTAACCCTATTAAAAATGGTGTATAGAGCTAAACAAAGAATTCTTAACTGAGGAAAATTTGAATGGCAGAGAAGCACGTAAAGAAATGTTCAACATCTTTAGTCATCAGGGAAATGCAAATCAAAACAACCCTGAGATTACACTTCACACTAGTCAGAATGGCTAAGAACAAAAACGTAGGTTATAGCAGATGCTGGCTATGACCTGGAGAAAGAAGAACACTCCTCCATTGTTGGTGGGATTTTAAGCTGATACTTCTTCTCTGGAAAGCAGTCTGAATATTGGATACAGTATTTCCTGAGGACCCAGTTATACCACTCCTGATCATATACCCAAAAGATGATCCAACATATAACAAGGACACATGTTCCACTATGTTTATAGCAGTCTTATTTATAATAGCCAGAAGCTGGAAAGAAACCAGATGTTCTTCAACAGAGGAATGGATACAGAAAATATGGTGCATTTACACAATGGAGTACTACTCAGATATTAAAAGAATGAATTCATGACATTCTTTGGCAAATGAGCGGAACTGGTAAATATAATCCTGAGTGAGGTAATCCAGTCAAAAAAGAACACACATGGTATGCATTCACTGATAAGTGGATATTAGCCCAAAAGTTCACAATACTTAAAATACAACTCACAGATCACATGAAGCTCAAAAAGAAGGAAAACCAAAGTGTGGGTTCTTTGGTCATTCTTCTAAGGAGTTACAAAGTACTCATGGGAGCAAGTATGGAGACAAAGTGTAGAACAGAGACTGGAGGAGGGATCATCTGGAAACTGCCCCAGGTGGTAATATATCCCATGTCCATTCACAAAATGCAGACACTGTTGTGGATGCCAGGAAGGGCACGCTGACAGGAGCCTGATTTACTTGTTTCCCGACAGGCTCTGTCAGAGCCTGATATATACAGAGGAAGATGCTTGCAGCTAACCACTGAACTGATCATGGGGTCCCCAATGGAGGAATGAGAGAAAAGACTGAAGGAGCTAAAGAGGTTTTCGGCCCCAAGGAGAGAGCAACAATACCAACCAGCCAGAGCTTCCAGGGTCTAAACCACAAGCCTGGGAACACAAGTTGAGGGACCCATGGCTCCAGCTGTACATATAGTTGAGGATAACCTTGTCGAGCATCAATGGATGAGGATGGTGTTGGTTCTGGGATTGCTGGATGCCCCAGTGTGGCAGAAGTAGAGAGTGGGGAGGCAGGAGTGGGTGGGTGGGTGGGTGGGGGCACATCCTCATAGAAGCAGGAGGAGGGGGGATGGCATAAGGGGTATGGGGGGGAGTGGGGAAAGGGGATAACATCTGAAAGGTATATAAATAAAATATCCAATAATAAAAAAAATCAGATAATGGAATTGGCTACTGCAGTAGAGCATTTGAGAATTTTTGTCAACAATTTAATATTATGCATATTAGTGGGATTTCTTATAATCCTCAAGCACAGTGTATTGTGGAAGGGGCCCATGGAACTTTAAAACAATATATTCATAAAAAGTGGGGCAATATATCCTCGTACACCACAAGTTTATTTAAATCATGCTCTTTTTATTTTGAAGTTTTAAAAAAATTTGAATGGCAAGGAACTCTCTGCTGAGTGTCTATGGCAATCTTCAACTAGGCATACTTAAATGCATAGGTGACACTTCCTGGCATATGCCATGATCTCTATCAGTTATCTGATATGGGGAAGAGGGCATGTTTGTGTTTTTTCTGCAGGATGCTGAAGGAGCTTGGTGGCTCCCAGAATGGTTGGTGAGATATGCTGAAGCTGGAACAAAAAATGATGATGACCTGTGAGCTTGCTGAGTGCTCTGACAATGGTTACTGGGAATCTGTATTCGAAATATGTTCCCAATCTACCTTTGCTTTTCTATGTAGCAGTTGGGACAAGCTGCCTTACCTCAAGGTTTTAGTCCTTGTGGAACAGAGAAACAAAAAAGGGATATTATAATGACTGTTGTTGTTTTTTTTAATGTGACCCGTTATTTGGATACAATCATGTACTGGTCTAGATATCAATCCAATATTGGAAATAACAGTCTTCCTTTGGAAGGCTGGATCTGGACATTTTCTGAGACATATTTGAAAGATAGCTACAGTTCGCTATGATGTTATGTTTGCAAGAAGTAAAGCTGAGACAGGTTCTTGATTTCAAACAAGTGTTAGTACATGTGTTAAGGCTCTTCTAATTGTCAAGTTAAAATTACTTTTGTCTCTTCCATAGTATTTATTGTAAGTTGCAATGACTGTACAGTTTCTATTTGTGTTCGTGTGTTGGCA
Organism: Grammomys surdaster; assembly: GCF_004785775.1. Classification (NCBI taxonomy): domain Eukaryota; kingdom Metazoa; phylum Chordata; class Mammalia; order Rodentia; family Muridae; genus Grammomys; species Grammomys surdaster. Next base: position 13,338,016 of record NW_021604665.1, on the reverse strand, counting down.
CATCTGTTACGGGGGGGGGGTCTATCTACCAGCTTTTGTTTTATTGTCCTGAGTATTACAGAATTTTGGTTTTCTGAAAAAAGCTTGCAAGTACTGGAAGAAGTGAGTTAGGCTTTAAGCAGAAGCAAAAGGGTAGTGGGCTTGATGATTGCTGGTATAGCAGCTTTAATTATATTAATTGCTAGCTCCATTGTTTCTGCAAATCCTTTGACACAAGAAGTTAAGACAGCTACTTTTTTTTAATCATTTAGCAAAAAAATGTTACCAATGTGTTGGGCATACAAGAGGATTTAGATAAGCGTTTGGAACATAGGACTGATGCTCTTTATCCTATTCAAATTATTGGAAGGAGGTTCAGAGTTTAAGAGTAAGGAGAAATCTCGAGTGTCATGCCAAATACCAATAGAATTGTATTACTTCTAAAATTTATAATTATAGTCATTGTAATTAGAAAACTGTTTTAAAACACTTGAAAGACATTTGGTATAATTCTAACACCTCTCTGAATGTTTTAACTTTGCATAGTGAGATTATGAATTTAATGAAAGCTGTTCTTCTGAGCTTTGATTCTGTAGATAATGCTGACAAAATTATCCATTGCTTGAGGTCAGTATTCCTATTTTGATCAAACTTCAAGAATGGCATATAAATCATGCTAGCCTTGTTGTCCTGGGAATAATTTTATTCCTGTCCTTCATGTTAAACCTTGTCTTTAACAACATCAACATGTTGGCAGCCAAAGTACATGAGTTGAAACTGAAAATGGACCCACAGACAGAGTTATTAATTTAACAGTCTTGCAAGCCAAGGACGGGTAAGATTCTGCACAGTCTTACCAACCTCAATCAGAAATGCATTGCTTTTGATAATCCATATTCCATGACACGTAAGGAAGGCATTCTTGTCAGAATGACCTAAGACAGGCTCAATCTTGTTTATGAAATAAAAAAGGGGAGATGTGGAGAAATTTTGGGGCTGCTTGGCAGCTATCTGACATTGGCCAAGGAAAAGGAAATGGGCTTCAGTAAGGAATCTTAACTTTAGGCAAGAACAAAGATGTAATTTCAGGCAGGAATCTAAATCTTAGGCTAGAACAATGAAGTAGGCTTCAGGCATGAAACTGACTTTGAGCTAGTACGGGGAAGTTGGCTCAGATCTTTTGGTCTTCCTGATAAGCCCTTAGAAATTAAGATCATGGGAGTGATCACAGAACTTTGTTTATTGCCTTGCTTGTTCCTTGATTATTTGTATCTATTGTATTGGTAGTTCCTCAACCTAGAACTGACTCTAATACTTTCATGTAATTGAAATGGAATAAAAGCAAAAAGGAGGAGGAGGGATAAGATAGGGAGTTTATGGGGGGGGAGAGTAAGGGGAAAGGGGATAACATCTGAAATGTAGAAAAATAAAATATTCAGTAAAAAAGAATTTTTCTTAAATTATTGAGTTATTCTGATAATAATATCATTTATGCACTTATGGAACTTTTTTCATGTATTTATTAATCAAAATCAGATGTGTTTGTGCCTCTCTCTCTCTCTCTCTCTCTCTCTCTCTGTCTCTCTCTCTCTGTCTCTCTCTCTCTCTCTGTGTGTGTGTGTGTGTGTGTGTGTGTGTGTGTGTGTGTGAATGTAAGTCTATCCATACCCTTGTAGTTCTCATCTCTCATCATTACTGAGGACATTCAACTCAGGTTAAATTAGTCTTTCTTCTCCACTTCAATTGCTATTGTTCGGATTTGACATCCAAATGATGATACACCTATATCCTGTTACTCAGTTTTGTATTTCTACAACTTGAAACACCTGAGATGACCAACTTCTCTCACACTCCTCTCTCTCACTCTGTCTCTCTGTCCCTCTGTCTCTCTCTGTCTCTGTCTCTCTCTGTCTCTGTCTCTCTCTCTCTCTCTCTCTCTCTCTCTCTCTCTCTCTCTCTCTCTGTGTGTGTGTGTGTGTGTGTCCATTTATCTGAATTGTACCATGAAATTTAAGTCTTTTACAGTATCTGATCAGAGGACTATTACCTCTCCTTCAAATTATAACCACATAGATGGCAAGTGTTGTAACCCATATCTTAACCTTCTTTGAACCTTTACACTGCTTGTACTTCATAAATTCTAAATGAGAATATAGCAAACAAAACAATAACTCATTATTATTTTTCCAGAAACTCTAGAAGTTTCTTGTCTTTCCTGTAGATAAAATGGTAGTGAGAGTGTGTAAAGTCACTTATTGAAATTATGCACAACACAGACATTTATCCCAAGACTTATTTTTATTTAAAACTTTTTCATATACTATATTTTGATTATATTTTCCCCATGCCTCAACACCTATAGACCCATCTCTCCTTCCCTTCTTCCTAACCACCTAACATTATGTTCTTTTTCGCAAAACAAACTACAAAATAACCACAGAAATGGAAATGAATGAATCAACTAAAAAAACCTAGTAAGACAAAAGAAAATTCTAAAAAAAGCAAAAAGGAAACAAAAAGGTCCACATCTTTATATCCACCAACATGTATAGAGAAAAAAAAATCAGAGATTGTTTTCAGTTAGTAAACTGCTCTTGGGAGTAGGGCATGCTCTTGGGTGTGGATGAGATACTATGCCACAGTGCATTGGAGAAAAGAAAATATCTTTGGTATTAATTAAAAACAGCTTCTCAGTTCTAGATAATAACACTCCATCTACTTCACCCACTTAGTGCTGAGACACTGTTTGGCGTGAACTTTGCATGTATTAGACATGATTCCTCAGTCTTCATGAGTTCATATATGCTTCACTCCTGCTGTGTTTTAAAGACATTGATTCTTTTGAGTTATCACCTTTGACTCTTGAAGTTATTCCTCTTCCTCTTCCTACAATCCCTAATCCATCAACAAATGACTTAATGAAAACAACTCATCTTCAACACTGAGTGTTCCAAATTCTTACAATCTTCACACTCTCCAGTTGTGAATCTCTGTGTTAATTACGGACTACTTCTCTGATAAGTGTGTAGTAAGACACTGATTTATAAATATAGAAATATGTTATTAGGACCTTAATTGTCAGTGTTAAAGCTTCTTAAAATGTAGACATATAAGAAAGTAATCTAAATAAAGTCATCATATAACGAGGGAGACAGTGCATCAACTGGACACACTGATTTTCTTCATCATCCTTAAATGTTCCTCTTTTTGTTCTGTTCAACACAAATTTAGAATATAGATACTCCATTAAAAATTTTCCAGAATTCAGTTTCTCTAATATGAAAAAAGCATCCTTCTGATTTTTTTAATAATTTTAAATATTACTATTTTCTGCCTTCATATTTCTCCATAATATGTTGGTCGAGCAAAATAGATCAATTCATAACAGATAAACATGCCTGATAAACTCGCATGTTCTATTGATAGGTTCATGTTAATAATATTTTGTCTATGCATTGTATAATAACAACATGTCATTACAGAGTCACAAATCCTAATTACCCACCAACTGTGTAAGCAATTCATTAATGAATGCTGGAAAGAATCTTTCCTGCTAATTCAGTATCCCAGATACTGAAGACAATTTAGTAACAAATTAGTATGTATCATGTTCTTCTCAAACTTATATTTGGTTTAGAAGAGTTAGTTGACAAAGAGTCATGAAAAAATAGTATATGATATCAAGCAAACCTCTAGATATGGTCTCTACAGGTTAATCTCTCCCTTTTGTTGGATTTTTCAGCTAATGTCATCCCTCTTGGGTCCTGGGAGCCTCTTGATTTCCTGGCATCTGGAACTTTCTAGTGGCTACCGCAAGTTCCCCATTCCCCACTGCTACATACCTCCGTTCAATGTCCTGATCCTGTGTAATTCTCTTCCCCCCTTTTCTCATACCTGATCCTGTCTCCCCTTTTTCCCTCCACATCCTTCTTCATCCAATGTCCCTCCCACTCTCTACCTCCTGTGATTATTTTGTTTCCCCTTCTAAGAAGGACTTAATTGTCCACACATTCAGTTGAGGGGTGAGGCCACCTACTCATCTAAAAATTTTAACACAAAGTTGTTTCTGTCTAAAGAAAATGCTGGGACAAGGAGCGGAGCAGAGAGTTAAGGAAAGGCCATCCAGAAACTGCCCTACATATTGATCCATCTTATCTACATACACCAAACCCAGACATTTTTGCAGATGCCAAGAAGCACTTGCTGACAGGTGCCTGATATGGCTGCCCCCTGAGAGACTCTGCCGGAGCCTGACCAATATAGATGTAGGTGCTAGCAGCCAACCATCAGACTGAGCAGTGCGACCCCAATAAAGGAGTTAGGGGAAGGACTGAAGGAACTAAAGCAGATTGCAACTCCATAGGTAGAACAATATCAACTAACAGGACGACCCAGACATCCCAGGGACTAAATCACCAACCAAAGAGTACACATGGAGGGACCCATGGCTCCAGCTGCTTATGTAGCAGATGATGGCCTTATCTGTCATCAGTGAGAGAGGAGGCCCTTGGTCCTGTGGTGATTTGATTCTCCAGACTAGGGAAACGCTAGAGCAGTGAGGAAGGAGTGGGTGGTTGGGCATGGGAGCTCTCTCATAGAAGCAAGGGGAAGAGGAGATGGCATAGGGGAATTGGGGAGGGCAAACCAGGAAGGGGGATATCATTTTAAATATAAATAAATAAAATGGTCAGTAAAAAATAATCTCAAGCAAAAATGTCAATATATTTCAGGGTGTGTTGAGGACACCATGAAAGAAAATTGCATTCCATGGTTTTGTGTATAGACAAATATAGATTCCTGTTTATACACAGGATGTGTAGTTTTAGAAATATCGTAAATTCTAAACCTTGACATTACCTATGTATATTCTTCTGTATGCTCTAATGCATAGCTCACTTTCTGAACCTACTATAATGTAATTAGAAATTAGATGTCGTATGATGCTTTTTGGGGAACAGTTACTAAATACTTAAACATGTTTAGTATAGAAATACAATTTTTTACAAATGTTTTAACTTACAGACAACTTAAAATATAAATGCAAAAATATGGTTAAAGAATCAATGGTATGGAATATGTACATAAGGATGGTAGACCACTAAGCTCCCAGGGACTAAACCACTAACCAAAGAGTACATATGGTGGGACTCATGGCTCCAGCTGGATATGTAGCAGAGGACTGCCTTATCTGGCATCACTAGAAGGGAAGCCCCTTAGTCCTGTGGAGGCTTGATGACCCAGGGTAGTGGAATTCTACGGCACTGAGGTAGGAGTGAGTGGGAAGGTAGGGGAGCACCCTCATAGAAGTAGGGGTAGGGAAGAGGAGATAGGAGTTTGTGGAAGGGAAGCTAGGAAGGGGGATAACATTTGAAGTGTAAATAAGTAAAATAACCAATAAAAATGAAAACATAAAGAAACTATAAAATAATATTACCATCCCCTGATAGTTTGATGCTTTGTATTGTCAAATAATTATAATGTTGTATAAATAATAATTTATTATTTTTATGACATAGGTTGCATTTATGTATGTATATGCAGATTATATACTTACAAAGTCTAGCTTCTAATTGGAGGCAAAGTCTTACTCAGGCAGTGTTCTACTCAACAGCTCAGTTACTGGTATATAGCACCTCACTGTGAGTAATTTTAAAAGTTGTGTGTATGTGTGTGTGTGTGCACATGCGCCAATGTTTGTATGTCTGGTTCTGAGTGTGCATGTGTGTACAGATTAACTCATGCCATAGGTTGTTTTAAATTCTGAGGACAACCCACAGGAGTCAGAATTTTTCTTCTATCTTGTGTGACATGGGGATCTTGAGGTCACTGATAAGCATCTCTACACATTGAGATACCTTGTCAGCCCAAGGTATTTTATTTTTGTTTTTTACATTTCAAAGTTTATATCCATGAATTACCTGTTGTTGTTTTTTTTTTTTTTTCTGCAGCAAACTGATAGAAAAGTTACACAGAAAGGCTTACTGCCGGAGCACTATTTTCCCAATAATTCAATATACATCCCTTCTCTGCCCCACATTCTCTCAGGTCTCTTGCGAACCTTGAATTCCTTCTATATTTCCATAGCAATATTACCTTTTCTCAATTATCCCATTTTCATTACAAGCCTTGATATATAGAAAGTAAGTCTGGCTTCCTTTCTCATTTATCTTACATAAACTTCCTTTGGCACATTTCCTCTCCTAAATTAAATTTATAAGGAACATTTTGAGTTCATGAATAACACAAATAGGATTTTTATTACACTTCAGTGTATTTATAGATTAATTTGAAGAAATATCCTTATCTTTTTAATATTAAGTCGTTCCATTCACAATGTGGCTTAGTTCACCTTTTATTTAAATCATCTTTTATATCCTTTAGTAAAATTTTACAGTTTTCTTCATACCACCCTTATGCTTATTTTTACTAGGGTAATCGTTATGAATTTTATGGGTTTGTGGCAATTGTGAAGGAGATCTTATCTTTTATTGCATTGTCTTTCCTTTATAAGCATACAATAACCTTACAGAAAATTTCATTTTGCTGTTTTCTGAAACTGATGGCATTTTCTTCTTCGTTTCTAATATTTATGCAACTTAATTCTTATTATTTTGTTTTAATATTTGTACATTTCAGTCTTCACTAGTATTGGTTCTGTGGACATTTTAGGGCTGATGTACAATGGTGATTACTGACCTGATAATAATCTCATTTTCATTGCTGCTGATTTAAAGAGAAACTTCTTCATCTTCCTCTGATAAAATGAGCTATTTCATACAGGGTTTTCTGATTAATACAAAGGTGTTTCTTTCTATTGTGGCATGCTAAGTGTTTATTTACTTTCAGGGAAAATTTGTAGAGACAAAATTATAAAATCATTTAAAAAATAATCTTCTAAGTCCCTCCTTCAATAATTAAGTATAGTGGACAAAAACTAGTTTCCTTTCTAACATTCAAAACCTTCATTTTGATGAACAGCACACAGATGATAATGATATTCCATCCCTTTCAGGTTCTGCTGTAATTTATTTCCCAATATTTTAATGAGGGTATGTACATATGTGCTTATTAGTGCAAATGTCCTGCATTTTGCTATCACTATTTCATTTTGCTTACAGACGACTTTTTTCTTTCCCATTTTGTTCTCATTTCTATAAAGTCAATTTGGGAGTATTGTACCTTGATGTAAGATCAGAACCACATATAGAATGAGGTATTTTTTGACTCACATAAATTATTGAATTTTAACACCACTTTCATAAGAAACTATTACAATGCCTTTTGAGATTTTGTTGCTGAGCTCATTAACATCACCAAAGATAATCATGACATTATGTGTCATGATGCTTTGTCACATATATTTCTCTATCAGATTTTGATAAGTCTTCTTATATTTATATATGCCTGATTTTCACTTCTTAGGTATTTTATAACTTGTTTCTTTTATTCATCTCCATGCAAATTTTATCTCCTTGTCTTTTTAACTCTGCAAAACTCAATTGCCTTTTTTTCCCTTATAGAGAATTTGTTCAGAGAGGAAAAGTTTTTACTTTTCCTGTTTCAGAAACTTTTAAGGTGAGATATTCTCTCTCTAGTTGCAAAAGGCACATCTCTAGTCTGAGCTCAGGTTTTACTCTAGTCTCACTGAGCACTTTTCTTAAGGAATGGGCACACTTCAGCAGTTTTATTTTTCTTACCTTCCCCACTTATTTTTGTGCAGTGTAATTGGATAACTTAGAAAAAGGTGTTATGGATTCTGTGACAATTTTACTGAAGATTTTTCCAATTACAACAATGTTCCTTACAGTACCATTTTTCCATGGTGAGTTTTCTATCAAACGACCCATACTAATTTGCATTTTATGTTATTTCCTTTGGCACTGTTTTCTCATATCTTGGTTAAGTGACACAAGGACTGGACCCAGATTTGATACTTTCTAGCCAAGTACTTTTAGGTAACAGGTATCTAGGCTCCAAAGTATATAGATGTCCCAGGAGTTTTTTTGAGCTATGCCACATCCCTTATTCTTTCTAGTTCTCATGGTTTTTGAGTCTTCCCTTATTACTTTTATTCTTAGCCTTGTAGGCAGTTAGTTTCTTGTTTGGCCATTGATATAGTTCAGTTAAGACCCCTGAACTGAAGCTTCTACCAATCATGATTCTGCCAGTATTTTGAGTTTCATCACTCCACCTATATCTAAAATATTCCAATTCTTTTTCTAAAATCTTTCATCTACTTAGTCCTCATCAGAATTGGCTATAACACTCAACTTAGAATACTCTAGGCTTTCTTTAGGATGCCCCTACATACATTTACATATACTGCATGTTAACCAATTCAGATATAATTGTAACAACATCACTCATAGTTGCCAGTTTTATTTTCCATGTTAGTAAGTTTTTAATTATCATAAAATACCTAAGGCAGTCCAGTTTTACAACATTTTGTTTATTTAGCTCACTTGGAGTTCACAACCACAGTTCTGGCATCAGTTTAACTCTAATGAAGGCCACCTTGACTTCCTTACACATAGTAGTGAGGTGTGATGTGAGTGTGTGTGTGTGTGCTTGAGCTTGTGCATGTGTGTGTGTGTATGTGTGTTTGTGCATGTATATGTGTGTTTGTGTGTGTGTGTGTGAGCTTCCAATTGCCAAGCACATTTGATTTGAGGTTCAAGTGTGGGGTTTGGTCTTATAACTTTCACACGCTAACTACCTACATCCTTTATAAAGAGAGCTTCCATAATGGCTGATTGGAGTTCTATCAGGCCACACCACTTAAAGATTCAGACCACATTTAACATTACCATACTGTAGCACAAGTTTCTAACATACAAGACTATGAGACAATTTATGTCTAAAACATGGCAAGTATGTACATAGAAATGGCACTATGCATAGCACTTGCAGTCAAAATCCATCATGATTGGCTTGACTCATCTCTGTTATACTGTAGTGTTGTTGATTCAAGCTCCAGGACCTATGAATGAGGTGAGAATTGGGAATGCTATCTTTAGGAAAAGGTAAGGGGAAAGGGAGTTGAAGAATTGGCTTCAATGTCTACTGAGACTATCCACTTTACTATCTAATTCAGCAACTTGAAAATCAAAGGGATATCAAAAAAGAGACACTAATATTTAAGTTACTGATGAAACTGGCTCCTTATTACCTACACTTCATAGTTGGAGTAATAAACTTCTCTCTCTTTTGTTCATTCTGTCTTTCATTAGTTTTCAAATCCAGGTCTTGTATATTTTCTGCTGATTTGAAATTCAGTTTCCAGATAAGGAAAACAGGAACTTCTGATTCTCTGTCACTGCCTCCCCAGTACTGGGCTTATAGATATCCACCACTACATCCCATTTATGTTATGCTGGGAATTATAGCCAGGAGTTTGTGCATGCTATGCAAATAACCTACCCACTAAGCTACATCACTAGCTAAATATAATATAATATAATCTGCAGTTAAAAAGTTTAATTTTTATTCAACATTTTATTAAAAGTAGACTCTACTATCAAACAATATAACCAAACCAAAAATTTCCCTCCCCCCACTCCTTCCTGTTCCCTGCAACCAAGTTTTCCATCTCTGTCAGATCCACTTCCCTTCAATTTCCTCTTCAGGAATGAGCAGGCCTCCAACAGATGATAATGAACAGGACAAAAATGATACAATAAGACAAAGCAAAAATGTTTCTATAAAGACTGAAAAGGGAAACACAATAAAGGGCAAAGAGTCTCAAGAGCAAGAAAATGAGTCAGAGATATACTAGCTTTCAAAACATTATTTTAGGTGAATGTTTTCTTTTTAAGTCTTATTTTTTTTATATTGATCTCCTCTATGTAAGTGCACAGTCGATTGACTCAACAACTTTCTATAATACAAAGCAGTCTCACAGAACACACATACACACACACACACACACACACACACACACACACACACAAACACACATTTCTGTTTGCCATGACATCAAGAAAGAGCAAACAGCCTGTGTTGATACCGTTGTCCAGTCTCCAGGATTCATGAATCTACTGACATTCATTAATTGCTGACATTATAAAAGCGGCTATCAAAGAGACCTTGAAATTTTTCTCAAGCAAAAATTAAGTACATATCTGAAGGATCTATTGTTTATTTGATGCCAAACAATGTCAGCTAAGACATTTAGGCTAAAATGTAATCATTAATGTGAAGTTAAAGATCAATAAAGAGAATAGCTTCAGAAAAGTCTTTCTCTAGAACTATGCCTAGTATATTATTTAAAACCTAAAATATGCTATTAATCAGGACAGTTTCTTTCACAATTTCTTTCTTATCTCTGGAAGGATTTATGCCCATACGGGTTACATTTTTGTTTTGTTATTGTTATATTTTTTCTTTTTTTTTTTCTTTACACTTTGTAAAATTTTTTCCAGGATTTAAGACAGTAGGCAGATTTATCTTACATTGATTAGTACTGCATTGTATGATAAAAAATATTATCTTTATTTTTCCTCTAGAAGGTTTTATAATTTTTTCCTAGTCTGCTTTTATACCATTTTAATTACATGCAAGTATTAAAGTCAGTTCTAGATCTTGGCGGCTGCTCTTGATTGGGGGCTGTCTCGCACCTAAGGCAGGAAGATGGTGGCCGCAAAGAAGACGAAAAAGTCTCTGGAGTCGATCAACTCTAGGCTCCAACTTGTTATGAAAAGTGGAAAGTATGTGCTGGGGTACAAACAGACTCTGAAGGTGATCAGACAAGGCAAAGCAAAGTTGGTTATCCTCGCCAACAACTACCCAGCTTTGAGGAAATCTGAAATAGAATACTATGCCATGTTGGCTAAAACTGGTGTCCATCACTACAGTGGCAATAATATTAAACTGGGCACAGCCTGTGGAAAATACTACAGAGAATGCATACTGGCTATCATTGACCCAGGTGATTCTGATATTATTAGAACCATGCCAGAGCAGACTGGTGAGAAGTGAACAAGAAAGTTTTCCTTTAATAAAACTTTGCCAGAGCTCCTTTTGAAAAAAAAAATCAGTTCTAGGTTGAGAAACTAGCAATACAATAGATGCAGATAGTCAAGAAAAAAGCAAGACAATAAAGATAAATAGTCAAAGAACAAGCAAGGCAATAAACAAAGTTCTGTGAACACTCTCAAGATCACTATTTCTAAGGATTTATCAGGATGACCAAAATATCTGAGCCTACTTCCTGATCCTAGCCCAAAGTCAGCTTCATGCCTCAAGCCTACTTCTTTGTACTAGCCTAACATTTAGATTTCAGCCTGAAATTACTTCTTTGTTTCTAGCCTAATATCAGATTCCTGCCAAGCAGCCCATTTCCTTTTCCTTGGCCAATGTCAGATTCCTGCCATCAGCCCCAAAATTTCTCCATATCTCTCACTTTTTTATTTAATAAATAAGACTGAGCCTGTCTTAGGACATTCTGACAAGAATGCCTATCTTATCATCATGGAATATGCATTATCAAAACCAATGCAGTTCTGAATCAGATTGGTAAGGCTCAGTCCAGAATGTTACCATTTGCTTGTCAGCCTGTTAAATTAATAACTCTGTCTGTGGGTATATTTTCAGTTTCAAGTCGTGGACCTTGGCTGCCAACATGTTGATGTTGTTAAAGACAAGAAAAAAAGTATTCCTAGGACAAAAAGGGGTAGCATTATCAAGCTATATCTGCCACTCTTGAAACTTGACCAAAATGGAAATACTGATCTCAGGCCATGAATAATTTTGTTGTTTCAATTCTATTGATTCCTGGAATGTTTGTGATCCTACTTTTGTACTTAAGATCATGTTCTGAGGTTGTTTCTTGTTTGTTTGTTAATTTGCTTATTCATTTTTAAATTTTTAGTCTGTCTTCTTATAATTAATTTCTGCTCCAATCACAAGTTCAAATATACTCCCTTCCACATATACTAGTACTATTGTACATCCAACCATATCCCTTTTTCCTAACATCTCAACACTGTGCAATGACTTCAGGACCTGTAACCCTAATACTTAAGCTGTGCCCATAGAAACTATGAATGCTTTAGTCCCATAAGCCATTTGCATCTCCAGGAAGGCTTGCATGGCCCTGTTGCACTGAGTTAATTGAATGGACATAATGGTTTTGGTAGCATCTTTAATAAAGATGTTTGTCTTCAGCATCAAAAAAAAAGAACTAGGTTTTAATGACTATCTAGAAGTCAGAATTATAAAACGTATTAAAAAGTAAGGAATGTAGCAGTATTTTATTTACAGTTTTTTTTTATTTTCAAGGTGTTTATAATATGCAACTTCTCTTGGCAAAATTATTTCAGAGTTAAAAATGAAGCAAATAGATTGGTTTCTTTGTCTTTAGAGGGACCATGACTATAACATACTGATATCCTCTTCATTTTATTCCTCAACATCTTTTCTCTGTGTTTTGAGATGTATCATTAGTTATTGCTGATGTTGGAAGATTCATATGGAAAAGATTCAATCAGTGACAGAAAGTATAGAAGTAGAGAAGAACCCTGTTTTTATTCCTTCTTCATCACTTATAACCTAGATTAAACTCTCATTTTAGCTATAAAAGACAAGCTATTTATATGCAATATCCTATATGAATAATACCTAGGGAGGAATATTTGAATGTACCAGTGAATACAAAAGAATATCATCACTAGAGAAATAATTTATGAGTGGAACAGTAAAGGACATAAACCATCACTTAATTTTATATCATGATCTTTGTTCTGACCACTGCAAACTCCTCTTCAGAAAGAGTACATCAATTATGAGCACAGGAGAAGGGGGTGACTTTAATACTAGAATAAATATCTTTCATACTTAACTATATGATTTTGCATACACATTTATAATAGATACTTTGTTGGCTCAAATCATTACAAGCTCATGAACCATGAAGAGAAATGAGTAATAAATAAAGGCCATTTTATCCTTTGATAAAATGTCCTCATTTCAGAGCCCATAAATTATCTTCTATTTGCAATGAGTTAAGATATCTTCTAATTATTGCAATGTTAAATACTGAATAACTTTTAAAATTTATATTTTAAGAGACTTATATAGCTTTGATTCTATCTATCATCTATCTATCTATCTATCTATCTATCTATCTATCTATCTATCATCTGTCATCTATCTATCTACAGAGGAAGTTGTTGTTGATATACAGTTGAATCAAATCTCCAGAAAATTATACAAGTTAGTGACAGCTAATATCTATTTAGTACTTTCTATTGTCAAATTTTTCTTAGTATATTAACTTTTCTAAAACTAATAATTTCATACTAACATCAGAAAAAGGGAAACTGAACAGAGGGAGGGATTCAAACATTTTGTGAATATTGGATATGTATTTTTATTTTATTTATTTTATTTTATTTTATTTTATTTTATTTTATTTTATTTTATTTTATTTTCAAAGGGAGGGTGTTTATTCAGGGCAGAGGGCAAAGCTGGGGAGAGAAATTGGAGAAGATGGCAGAGAAAGAGGAGAGAGAGAGGAGAGAAGTGGAGGCTGGCCATGACCATGTGGAGAGAGGGGGAATGGAAGGGGGGGAGGCAAGGGGACAGAGAGAAGCTAGAGGCAAGAGAGGAAGAGAACAAGAGAGGATATGTATTTTTTTAAAAAGAATTTAATTTAAACTTATTTTTGTGTGCAATATTTTACCTAAATATATGTAAATGTACTACAGATATCTAGAACACATGATAACCACAAGAAGGTACATGATTTCCTGAACTGGAATGATAATGGTTGTTAACTATTGTGTGGGTACTGAGAAGTGAACTCAGGTTGTATGCAAGAGAAGACAGTGCTCTTACCTGTTTATTGATCTGTCCATTCTCTGTGGAAATGCAGATTTGATTCAGAGAATTATGACCGCTATGTCCTTTCTCTTAAATATTCTGGTACTCTATCCTGGATTCAGAATAGTCACAAAGCAGCTATTAGCTTAGAAGTATTTGGACAGCATTCACAGCCTTGATATCTGAATGATATTTTGTGTTATGGCTTATCACTGCAGAAGCTCTGATGATACCATGGAAAAACAAACATATGTATTGAGCAGGAAGTGATAACAGTTGAAGAGGGAAGTGACCAGCTGTGAAAATGTATAGTGATTGCAAAACAGGGTTAGACCCAGACTCAATAAACAGAATTGTATTTAGCAAGGAAACATTACAGTGGTCAATGGTTCTTGGCAAGGATTAAGAAGCAGAAGCAGACAGTAACCAAAAGTCAGGGATGTATCTAATTACAATCCTGAATACTGTGTGAAGGGGGTGCTCCTAATAATCACAGGCTATGTAACCTAACCTACAAAAACTATGACAGAAATAGTTGCATTTAAAGAAGAAATGTGGTCATTTCAGTAGAATCATAATTACACTAAACATCCTTCTTTAATCAAAGATATTATCTTCTTCCTTTGAAATTCGCATCCTTCTCCTCTATTAAAACTATGTCATCTTTAAATTTTCATATAAACAGCTTCCTATAACTTCATCACTGAAATTCATATTTTTATTGTCCTTATAGATAATATTTTATTAACCCCTCTGCTGTGTTCATTACTGCGTATTACAGTGCCCCCTGTAATCTTTCTGTAAGATTATCTGTAATCTATCATCTTTTCTAGTTCCCTTAGAATTTTTTTCAGTAACTCATATAATGGGTGAATAAAGAACATGATAATGTCTGGGAGGCCCATGCTAATGATGTATTTATCTATTTACCTATAAGCATGAATAAACTCCTTGGAGGAGTATTTTCATTGTGATTTACCAAAGGAAACTTTTGTATATGTTATATATAAGTGTCCATATTCATCATGTGATATGGAGAAATTTATGTACTGCTTGCATGTAATACCACATATTTTATCTATTCTTTCATCCTTTTCTCTTCCTATTGTCATATGAATCCTATTATCACAAAAAAACTACAGTAAAGGCATAGCTTTAAAAGTGTGCTATATCCTCTATTTCATTAATTTTGCGAATTGTCCTGTGAAACCAACTTGAAAATTTCATGACATTGAAGTGAAAGTGACAGCTCATATTTTCAAACCACATTCAAAGCAGAGTGTTAAGAATAGCATACAAAAGGCAAATGGATAGAACTAGAAAATATTATCCTGAGTGAGGTAACTAAGTCACAAAAGAACACACATGGTATGTACTCACTGATAAATGCTTATTAACCCAAAAGCTCAGAATACACAGGATACAATTTACAGACTATATGAAGCTCAAGAAAAAGCAAGACCAAAATGTAGATGCTTCAGTCTTTCTGAGAAGGGGAAACAAAATACTCACAGGAGATAGAGGGAGGGAGGGAGGGAGGGAGGGAGGGACTTGGGAGGAAGAAAGAAGCAGAGTGAAAACGGGGCATTATCAGGTATGGGAGGAGACAGATGATATACAGAGGGTCAGGAATTTGAATAGAGGTGTGCAACAATGGGGGATGGGGAACTGAGGGTAGCCACCAACAAGTCCCAGATACCTGGAAAGGAAAAGGCTCCCAGGACCCAACAGGATGAGATTAGCTGAAAAGCCCAACAACACGGAGGGAGAATCTGTAGAGATTATATCCAGAGGTTAGACAAGGCCCCCGGTTGTCGGAGGTGGCCACCCACTCATCTCCAAATTTTTAACCCAGAATGGCTCCAGTCTAAAAGAAATATAGGTACAAAGTGTGGAGTAGAGACTGAAGGAAAGGCCATCCAGAGGCTGCCCCACCTAAGGATTCATCCCATACACAGACATCAAACCCAGACACTATTTCTGATACCAACAAGTTCTTGCTGACAGGAGCCTGTTATACCCGTCTCCTGAGAGGCTTTGCCAGAGCCTGACAAATACAGAGGTGGATGCTCACAGCCAACCATTGGACTGAGGACAAGGACTCCATGGACACACATGCCAGAGTGGAGAGGTAGGAGTTGATAGGTGGGTGGGGGAGCACCCTCATAGAAGCAGGGGCAAAGATGATGGGATGGTGGATTGTGGAAGGGAAACCAGGAAAGGAGATAACATTTAAAATGTAAATACATAAAATATCCAATAAAAAAGGAACACCAAACATAACAAGTGAACCAAATCAAGTGAAGTAAATATCAATCTGTGCAGGTTATCAATAGCACAGTGAAAGTATCTCTGGGTATCTTCTATACTGATTACAAACTTCTTAGGACAAGTCAACAGCATCACTTTTACCTGATATCTCCTTCTCTACTTGTCTTTCGCATCTCAATCACTAGCTGCTGCTCTATAACTCTTATTTGTATATAAAAACAAAGCAAAATTGTCTTCAAGCTCCTTCCTCTACTTACTCCAGCTATCCTCATGACTTTCACTTGACAGGAAATACTGAGCTCAACAACAGTTTCGGGTTGCCAGAAGGAGGGAACATGATAACTATCACTCCTACCATTATTCAAACTAAAGGTTCTCCATTTCCTTCTTACTGTTCATTATACCCTTTGAAATACAGTTAATTCCAGTTTCTTCCTTTTAAAATTACCCTAGTCAAGATAACTACCCAAAACAGATCCTGACTCAAGGTATGCATTCAATTATCTTATTTTGGATATTTTTAATATATGCTTGAGAGAAAAAAAAATCAATGTTTAAGGAAAGGAACTGATTTAAATCTGTAACTGACAAGACTGTTACTAAATTGGCAATTTAGTGCCTTCCCAGGAAAGAAACTCAAGTTAATGGAATAGAAAACTCTCAATATGGCTTCTGGGATATTTATAAAGCAAATTTTATCTCACAGAGTAAGGGTTGATCTGCAATAATATATGGAATTATTGGATCCCAGTCATTTGCTGTGGCCCAAAATATATCTTAAGCAAATCATTGTAGTATCTGAATCATTGTGCTTTAGAATAATGACTGTGGGAAAAAGGTGTGAAGGGGAGTGGGCATGCCATCTGCTTAACTTTCATGAAAACAATGGACAAGAAGATATTTGATTTAAATATTGTACTCACATACTTGGCAAAGAGAAGGTATTTTGCAGACTAAAGTAATATAATGCACAGTGAACAGTAATTATATTTTATCAGAGCAAATTTACAAAATTTAATCAGAAAGCTTGGATTTATAGATTACGTAAACCCACCAAAGAAAGACCATCCAAATATTTTGTGACAAAGTTGCATATAGTCATGACTTACTTCTGTTATAAATTTGTATTGGCATTCTATAGTTACTTTTTAAAGTAACATGATTTAGTAGTTTAATATAATATGATTGTCTTCCCATAGTACAGTGGCAGATAGTCTAACAGTAAGATGTTGAAAAGAGCATTCCTTCACAACCCCCAGAAAGGGAATCCTTTTTTCTTCTTGCTAGCAGTGGTTGGTTAACTGTAGCATCCAATTTTCCTGTGAGTGCGGAATAAGGTTATCAACAAGTTATTCCTCTCCATTATAATGAGTTATAGCCACAAAGTTTCTTTTTTTTTAAATAATTTATTTTTTTTTAATTTCTTTTTTTTTTGAACATGAAATGCTTTTTTATAGCATGTTTTACAAGGGGAGGGGTAAGAGGGGCCAGGTGGTGGAAAAGTACAAAATCTTCTTGGCCTGTGCCTTGAAACATGTCATGGTCTATACGGTACACTGCCTTTAATTATGATCTACCTGCTGTTCTTCAGAAGATATGGTACACTGCTTGAGTTATGGTCTCCCTGCTATTCTTAAGAAGATATGGTACTCTGCTTTGAGTCTATCTGCAGTTGCCAAGCAGGATCTTGCAGTTGCCAAGCTTCAGAGGACATTGTGCAGGTGGGGAAAGGTAGGGGGTGAGGGTAAGGACGAGGGTCCTGGCTTCTGGCATCTCCCCCTTCTCTGTTTAGTTAGAGAAGGCATCTTATGATCAATCCCAACTATGTGAGTTTTGAATTTGGATGTCTAATTTTCTAATTAAAGGTTATATGCTGAATTCTTAGACATTGGAACTTTAATATAACTGTTTTGGTTATACTTTGATAACAATATCCCTGAGGTCAAATCTAGGGACAAACTTGGTTCAGAGTGTTGCTAATATTATTATTAGCAGTAATAGTAGTGGTAGTAGTAATGTCCACTGTGTTTATACTCCATCACTCCTTAAGATGGAGCTAAAATGCATTTATTCACTAGAGTATACTCATTCCAGAAAAGAAAAACAAAATCTGACAGGATTGTTAAACACACACACTCGTAATATAGGGTTGTGCTGGTCACATGTCTGCTCATTAGAAAGTTGTGTTGTCTGCAATGGATTCTTATTGAAAGAAAACGATGCAGAGATTGTGTGACAATGAGGACAGGATTTAAGGGCAGCTCTCATATTGCTCTTAAAGGAGAAAGAGGGATGTTATGAAAATGAATGAACTGTCTATCCAATCAATCAATAAATAACAAATATGTCTTCCAAATCTCAGATTCTGACAGCTTGAATGATATTTCTAGAATCAAATATTCTGGCAAGTACTTTGTGCCCTGTCATCTAGACTCATAACACAGCTGATTGTCTGATATTTGCAGGACTTCTCTGATAAACATGAGGCTTTGTAGATGAAAAATCAGATAAAAAGAAAGATCTTACTACATACATTAGATATGATCTACTCACACAATTTCTATAAAGCCTGACTTTAAAAGACTCTTTTATACTTAGGTGTTAAGGATGCCTTTGTAAAAATAGCAAAATGTTTGATCACAGTTCTCAATTTCTCTCAGGAATCAATGTGACTCTTCAGATAAACGATCTTCAATATAAAACAGATACAATTCTGCAAGTGCACAAGCCCATTCTTATTCCACTGTGATCACACTGAGGATTCTAATTTACTGGTAAACCCCCAAATTTTCAGGCAAACCAGTGTGTGATTCTCTAAATCTTTGACAGAAATAGGCCACAAGAGCATGATGAGACAACATGAGTAAAAGAAAACACAACTAAAGGTCCCCATTTAGTTTCATCATAACTGAGTTTTATTGTCTTCAGATGACTGCCTGTTTTGATATTTCTATTTTATTACCTCAAAACAATACTTTTATAAGAAATGTATTGTTTTAAAAGGTTTGTGAGTTCGGTTAATTAAGATATGCAGGATTTTTATATGCCATGAGCTTCCAAAGTTACAAATTTTCTTCTACCAGTTAACTAATGCAGAATAAGAATATTGTGAATCACTGCATTTTAACTAAAACCTAGAACATATAAACAGATGACTAATATGCACAGGGAGTGGTAAACAAATTTCTTATCAATTATGTCATGTTGGCTTAATGCTTGCCAATACTTTTAAGTGAATTTCTTTTTAATCTATTAAGTTTATATCATAATGTGAAATGAAATTATAACAAAAAGTAAACATTTTTATATAATTTTTGATCTGTAGAAAACCTCTGCAATACTTTGGTGTGTATTTTCTGGGATTAGTTATACAATTAGGACTACATATAACATACAGTGTATTTACTTGCTTATTCATGATCACAAATACTCAGATTTAAATAACACTATACTGTTTGGAATCTACTATAATACGTACAACATGGTTTTCTCTCTCTCTCTGTAGAGATTGAGAATAATTTTACAACCTTCATTGATACTGAAAATATTATATAACATTCAGGTTGTCATGTATTTCTTCTGAAATTGCTTTAATCTTTTATAGCCTAGGAAATTTCTGTATATATTAAGTAGTCACATAAGTTTCTTGTAATTGTGTATTTTTTATGGAACAGTTTTGAATCATTTTCAACTTTTCCTAAACTAAATAAAATGTTTAGAAATGACAGTAACAGTGGCTGAAATTCTGCCTCTTGGATTTTGGTTTATTTAATACTTTAAGAAAGGAAACCAAAAGTTTATTTTTTGTTTTAAGAAAGGAAAGCAAGAGCTGAAGAGATGGCTCAGTGGTAAAGAACACTAACTTTTATTTCAGATGTCCTGAGTTCAATTCCCAGCAACCACATGGTGGCTCACAATCATCTATAATGGAATCTGATGTCTTCTTCTGGTGTGTCTGAAGACAGCTTCAGTGTACTCAAACACATAAAATAAATAAATAAATAAATCTTAAAACACGAAACCAAATAATAAGCACATAAGTCAAAAGAAAGAAGAAAAATATATAACAGTTAAATTTTAGGGGATAGAGTTGAAAAATAACATATATGAAACAATAGAAATATATATATATATATATATATATATATATATAACATTATTCATTGATAAAAGTTGTGTCTAAGGCTTTTAATATAATAATAGCTTCTGTTTGCTCTGTTTATTGTGCTAGTAAGATTCCATTTTTCTGGAGTTAAAGATTATGTTAAGTATGAGCTGATAAGAAACATTCTAGTATACAATGGGAAAGACTTAACAGACACCCAAGAATTCCCCATCCACCATACATTTTTCTAATAACCATTGATATCTAGTTAGTTATTATCAGATGCACACTTGTCTACATGCATTGCTAAAGTTAGTCAGAAATCATGGCCGCTACAAGATATATTAATATGATTGGGAGACATATTAAAATAATTTGATCAAAACTGTGCTGAGTAACACATCATTTCATAAGGTAAACATAGTAGTACACACCTAGAATTTTAGAGGTAGAGACAGGCGAATGAAAATTCAGGACTTACCTGAGCAACCGAGAAATGTCAAGGCCAGCCACGGCCACAGAATGAAACTTTGTCTCAAAAAGAAAAATATAAAGAACATAAATTAACAAAAATAATTTCATACATATGTACTATGTTGTGGAATATATATCCCACTTATAAACATTTAGCTTATTTCTAATGTTTCCTAGGGTTGACTAATTCAAATAACTGTGGCCTTAACTATATACAGTTTTGAAAATAAACTCATACATTCAATCCCAAAGGTGAAATAACTGTTTCTCCATTTGCATACATTTTTAAAAATGTAAATAAAATTGTCAAATGTCCCCCCTCAGAAAGTATATTTTTACATTCTTAGAGAATGACTCATGGATTGTATTTTAAGCTGAATGCCATTTGAGCCATCTGTTTTGTTGTTGTTTTGTGTAAGTGTTCATTTGCTAATATTAATTTGCTATAGTAAGGTCTTTTGTCATCATTAAAGTACTTTAAAAGGAAGATGAAATGGAAAAAGACTATGAACTCCAAGAAGTCCAAGGAAAGTTGGAAAATAAGGAAACATTGTAAACCTGAGGCATCCAAGATATGGTGCAATTCTTAGGTAGGAAGCAACATAGCAAGATCTTATTTAAACTTCAGAGAAAATAAAAGGAAAATTGCCCTTCTTTCATGGAGTTTAACAGCTTAAACATTAGAGTACAACTCTGAACTGAGGCAAAAACAGGAGGAAAAGAAAGTAATGTCTTTTATTACCAACTCAACATTAACTGCTAGTGAGAAGTAAACGTGAAGTCACGAGGCGAAAGGTCATCCTGTGACACATATCTTGAAGGTTTCAGATGGAGAATCCAACTAGGTTTGGGCTGGAAGATGATATCCTAAATTTTAATTCAAGAAAGTAATTATTCCTGATTAAGAAAGTCAATGATGAGATGAGACACCAGACTAAGTGTTAATGTTGTGTATTTGAAAAAATACAGTTCAGGTCAACAACTGGATGAACTGAGTTTTATGTAGGGAATAAAGATATTCCTGAAAATAAGGGGAAGTAAAACTGAGACCTGCAGAAGATAGGAGAAAGGAGGCTTATTTCGAGAAGAAGACAGATAACATGGACCTTTGAATCTACATATGAAAAGGTCAGTCACTGCTGACTAAAGGACATTAAGAATGAGTAGTTAATATCTATCATATAACTTTATGATTGTCGTTGCTTAGGATCTTCAGCAATTTAGCTCTGTATAAGGAACACGCATCATTGGGTGATAATTATGATAGAGATCCAGTGATAGAGGGTGAAAGCCAAGTAAGGTGCAAATATCAAGAGGAGCAGAAACTGAGATTGAAGTAATCATGAGTGTACATATTTGCCACAAGAGTCAGAAAATGTTGGGAGCTTTTGTTCAATACCCATACATACTCACTGTTCTTTAAACTGAAAGTAACTTCAGTTGATCCTAGATTCATTCATCCATCCAGATGTCAAAATAAAACAAAATTGAAAGCAATAGTGTATTTCAGAGGAAACAGAATTGACTCAAAATTGGAAGACCTAGCTTCAGTATTTCATCTTTCACCCTCTGATAACAACACACACACATACACACATACACACATACACACACACACACACACACACACACACACACACACTTGAACCAACTTCTAGAATTTTGTAAAACAGACACATTTCACAACTAAGCATCACTAGGTTTTTGTGATGGATAAGGCTATGTAAATGTATACAAAATCTATACAAACCATATGGAAATGGCTTCTGCTAGTAGTAAATATATATATTGTTTTTTATATCAAAAGAACTAAAACATTTTCCATATGGGCATACAGTTAATTGTTCTTTAACAGTCTCCACTAATTCTGGCACAACTCCGTATCTTTAGAATAATGTGCTACCTACAATAATAGTTTACCTAGAATTTGTGTTATAACTAGGCTTTTGTTTTGTAGAGGCACTGACATATATGAGTTGCTTTTGAAATCCTCTAGAGATGATTTTTGTATCTTCTTGACCCTATCCCATGATTTAAAATACTTCAACTGATATCATTGATCCTTTCCTTTTTCAAATTCAAACCCCTTGATCACTTCTCAGATAATTCTAATGTAGTAGAAAAGAATCTGTCATACCATTTAAAAATTTGTCTTCAGAACCAAATGAACACAGCCTTATAAGTATTATTTTCATGTTACTGTGTTCCTTGGTTTGAAGATAATGTGGCAATCCTACTTAAGAAGGGAGATTTCTTTTTCTTTGTACAAATTCAATATAAAATCCATTCTCCCTTCTGTAGTAGCTAAGATTCTTGCTTTGTTTTCTAGATGTTCACATAATTGTCCCAGTGACACTCTTGAAACTTGTTTTATCCCTGGACAAATTAAACAGAAACTAAATAAGCTCTGAGAAGTACAAAGTTTTTTTTTCTGAAATGTAAACACTTCCTGGGGGAATATTAAAAGATTTCTATGCTTTTCTTCATTCAATGTAGCATTACTTTAAATTACAATAAAGAAATAAATGAGAAATGGGATTTCCTTAACACTATCATCATTGCAAGGGAAAAAGAGAAAAGCAAAGAGATGCAGAAGGATTAGAGGGTGAGAATGAGGAAGGGAGGCAAGAAGAAAGAAAGAGATAAAGAAACAATTTGGACACAAGCACATTCGTGTACATATTCAAGGGTGATGACAAATTCTACATGAATTTTTATGCTCCAAAGAAGGAAAATAATTCATTCACCTTGTGGTAGTTTGACTATGCTTGGCTCAGGGAATGGCACTATTAGGAGGCATCCCTTATTGAAGGAGGTGTCTCCTTGTTAGAGGAAGTATTTCACCATCAGGGTGGGCTTTGAGACCCTCATTCTCTATGCCTGAAGACAGTTTGCTTCTGGCTTCCTTTGAATGAAGATGTAGAATTCTCAGCACCTCCAGGGCCATGCCTGCCTAGGTGCTGCTGTGCTTCTTGCTATGATGATAATGAATTGAATATCTGAACCTGTAAGCCAGCCACAACTAAGTGTTGTCCTTTATGAGAGTTGATTTGGTCATTGTGTCAGTTCACAACAAGAAACTCCAAAGTAAGACACCCCATAATAGCCAAAGGGGTTCTGAGACAGAGGCAGATATTATTCCAAATTCCTTGTGAGAAGATTCCCAGGACTTAAAGGATGCTACTATAATGTGCAAGCATCCTCCAACATATATTTCTAGGATACTTTATGAGGACAGAACTTGTATTTGGAGGGAATACCTGAGAGAGACATTTGACATCACTGTGACAATGCCTTCTTAGATTAAAGATTTCATTTTTTTCTTTTTTTTCTGGGATATTTTATTTCATTACATTAGAGATGCCATCCCATTTCCTTATGTCTTCTCTCTAGAAACCCCCACTCTATCCCCTCCTCTTTTTTGTTTTTATGCTATTTTAATTACATGCAAGTATTAAGGTCAGTTCTAGGTTGAGGAATTAGCAATACAATAGCTGCAAATAGTCAAGAAACAAGCAAGACAATAAATGCAGATAGCCAAAGAACAAGCAAGGCAATAAACAAAATTCCATAAACACTCCCATGTACACTGTTTCTAAGGGCTTATGACGATGACCAATATATCTGAGCCAACTTCCCTGTCCAAGCCCAAAGTCATTTTCATGTCTGAAGCCTACTTCTTTGTTCTAGCCTAAGATTTAGATTCCTGCCTGAAATTACTCCTTTGTTATTCCGTAATCAGATTCCTGCCTGAAGCCTACTTCCTTGTCCTTGGACAATGTCATATTACTGCCAAGCTGCCCATTTCCTTGTCCTTGGTCAATGTCAGATTTTTTCCAAGCAGCCCCAAAACCTCTCCAACTCTCCCCCATTTTTTATTTCATAAACAAGTCTGAGCCTGTCTTAGGTCATTCTGACAAGAATGCCTTCCTTACCCTTAGTGGAATATGCATTATTAAAAGCAATGCACTTCTGTCTTAGGTTGGTAAAGCTCTGTGCAGAATCCTACCCATCTTTGGCTTGCCAGCCTGTTAATATAATAACTCTGTGGGTCCATTTTTAGTTTCAAGCTACATATTTTGGCTGCCAACATGTTGTTGTTGTTAAAAGCAAGTTTTAACAAGATGGGCAGGAATAAAAGTATTCCCAGGACAAAAAGGACAAGCATGGTCAAGCTATATATGACATTCTTGAAGCTTGACCAAAATAGAAATAGTGAACTTGAGCCATAGTTAATTCTATCAGCAGTATCTTCTGCATCAACGCTCAGAAGAGCAGCATTCTTTAAATTCATAAGCTCACTATGAAAAGTTAAAAATCCAAAGAGGTTTTAGGATTATGCCACATAAAGAAATTAGGGAAACAACAACCTTCATAATAGTCACAAATAATATACAATACCTTGGTGTAAATCTAGCTAAGCAAGTGACAGATCTGTATGACAAGAACTTCAAGTCTCTGAAGAAGGAAATTGAAGAAGATCTCAGAAGGTAGAAAGATCTGCCATGCTCATGGATTGGCAGGATTAATATAGTAAACATGGCCATCTTGCGGAAAGCAATCTATAGATTCAATTCAATCTCTATCAAAATTCTAACTCCATTCTTCAGAGTTAGAAAGAGTAATTCTCAAATTCATCTGGAATAACAAAAAACCTAGGATAGTGAAATCTATTCTCAACAATAAAACAAACAAACAAACAAACAAACAAACAAAAACTTCGGGGGGAATCACCATCCCTGGCCTCAAGCTGTACTGCAGAGAAATAGTGATTAAAAAAAAAAAACTGCATGGTTTTGATACAAATATAGGCAAGAAGATCAATGGAATAGAATTAAAGTCACAGAAATGAACCCACATGCCTATAGTCACTTGACAAAGGAGCTAAAACCATTTGGTGGACAAAAGACAACATTTTCAACAAATGGTGCTGGTTCAACTGAAGAACAGAATGTAGAAAAATGAAAATCAATCCACTCTTATCTCCTTGTAAAAAACGCAAGTCAAAGTGAATCAAGGACACACACATGAAAGCAGACATACTGAAACTAATAGAAGAAAAAGAGGGGAAGAGTCTTGGTTACATGGGCACAGGGGAAAAGTTCCTGAACAGGACACCAATGGCTTTTGCTCTAAGATCAAGAATTGACAAATGGGTACTCACAAAATTGCAAAGCTTCTGTAAGGCAAAGGATACTGTCAATAAGACAAAATGGCAACCAACCAATTGGAAAAAAATCTTTGTCAATCCTACATCTAATAGAGGGGTAATATAAAAAAAAAAAAACAAAAAAAAAACAAAAAAAATCATAAACAAAAACTAAAAACAAACAAACAAACAAAAAAAAACCACCAAAGAACTCAAGAACTTAGATGACAGACAATCAAATAATCCTATTAAAAATGGAGTACAAAGCTCAACAAAGAATTTTCATGGAGGAATATCAAATGGCTGAGAAGTACCTTAAGAAATTTTCAACATCTTTAGTCATCAGAGAAATGCAAATCAAAACAACCCTGAGATTCCACCTCACTCCAGTCAGAATGGCTAAGATTAAAAATTCAGATGACAGCAGATGCTGGTGAGGATGTGGAGAAAGAAAAGCATTCTTCTACTGTTGGTGGGATTTTAAGCTGGTACATCCACTCTGGAAATCAGTCTGGTGGTTCCTCAGAAATTTTGACAGAGTATTACCTGAGGACCCAGCTATACCACTTCTGGGCATACATCCAAAAGATGTTCCAACATATAACAAGGACATGTGCTCCACTATGTTCATAGCAGCCTTATTTATAATAACCAAATGCTTGAAAGAACCCAGATGTCCTTCAACAGAGGAATGAATATGGAAAATGTGGTACATTTACACAATGGAGTAATATTCAGCTATTAAAAACAGTGTATTCAAGAAATACTTAGGCAAATAGATGGAGCTAGAAAATATCATCTCAAGTGATGTAACCCAGTTACATAAGAACACATATTGTATGCATTCATTAGTAAGTGTATATTATCCCAAAAGCTCACAATATCCAAGATATAACTCACAGTCCACATGAAACCCAAGAAGAAGAAAGACCAAAGTTTGGGCACTTCAGTTTTTCTTAGAAGGAAAAACAAAATATTCACAGGATCAAATATTAGACAATATGTGGAGCAGAGACTGCAGGAGGGACCATCCAGAGCATGCCCCACCTGGGGATCTATCCCAGATGCAATCACCATATGCAAACACTGTTGTGGATGTCAGGAAGTACATGCTGACAGGAGCCAGATATACCTGTCTCCTGAGAGGCTCTGCCAGAGCCTGACATAGACAGAGGTAGATGCATGCAACTAACCATCAAACTGGTCACAAGGTCCCCAGTGAAGGAGTTAGAGAGAAGACTGAAGGAGTTGAAGGGATTAGCAGCCCCATGTAAAGAGCCACAGTGCCTACCAACCAGAGCTCCCAGCGTCTAAACCGCTACTCTGGGAACACACATGGAGAAAACCATGTCTCCAGCTGTATATGTAGGGGAGGATGGCCTTGTCTGGCATCAGTGGGAGAGGAAGGCCTAGGTCCCTTGCAGGCTGGATATCCCAGTGAGTGAGGAGGAAGGAGGATGCAAAAAGGGGTTTCTTCAGGGGTGGGTAATGGGGAATGGAGATAAAATCTGAAATGTAGATAAATTATCCAATAAAAAAAAAACAGATAATGGAACTGGCTATCACTGGCTATCGCAGTCAAGCATTTGAGACTTTTTGGCAGTCATTAATATTACCCATATTACTGGAATTCCTTATAATTGTCAAAGACAAAGGACTGTGAAAGGGGCCCATCAAACTTTAAAATAATATCTTCATAAAATTACAAAAAGGGAAGGTATTTCCCTTTACACCACAAATTTATTTGAATCATGCTCTTTTATTTTAATTTTTTTAAATTGGATTCCAAGGAACTCTCTGCTGAATGTCTATGGCAATCTTCACCTAGGCATACTTATGCATAGTTACTGGCATACGGTATGATCACGATCAGGTATTTACAATGGGGAAGACGGAATATTTGTGTTTTTTAATGCAGAATGCAGAAGGAACATGGTGGCTGCCAGAGTGATTACTGAAACATGCTGATGCTGGGACAAACAACGATGCTGACTTTTGAGCTTGCTGAACACCCTGACAATGGTTACTGGAAAGCTGTATTGGACATATGTTCCCGACCCACCTTTGCTTACCTATACCCATGATGGGACAAGCTGCCTTGCCTCAACTTTTTAGACCTTGTAGAACAGAGAATCAAAAAGAGAAGTTATAATGACTCTTGTATTTTTCTTAAATGTGACCAGTTGTTCAGACTCAATCATGTACTAGTCTAGAAATCAATCCAATATTAGAAATAATAGTATTCATTTTGATGTCTGGTTCTGGACATTTTCAGATACGTATTTAGAAGTTAGCTGTAGTTCTCTATGATGCTATCATAGCAAGAGATAAAGTTGGGACAGGGTTGCCTCAGTCCCATGGGGCAATGAACAGGAATCAGAAGACCAGGAAGAGAGAACTGGAGGACAGGGTTCACAAAGGATGAGTGGCTTTTCTATAGGCTGATCAATTCGCCATTTTTACTTTTTTCACACAGGGGTTATATGCACATAGAGGCAGGATATGGAGAAGGGGATGACGCAGGAGCGTAGATGTTCAGAGAGAGTACAGATGTCTTCCAGAACAGGGTAAAGGCTGAGTGAAAGTTCAGGAGACAGGTCACTATGACTCTGCCTATGATTCACATGTCCTTATCTAAGTTGGTACTATCTACCAAGGTTACTCAAGATCTATGACTATCCACAAGACCTATGACTACTTGTTCTCATGAAGGCTGGTAAATTTCCACCAAATCTTCCTGTTTAAAATATCATATAGCTATCTGCTTCAGTGTTTTTCCACAGAGACCAGAGACTTTGTGCTGACTTAGGCCTTTTGCTGATTTTTGGCCTACAGTGTATAAGCAAGGCTGCCCTTGACACAAGGTCTGGATTTCAAGCAAATGTTAGTACATGTGTTAAGGCTCTTTTAATTGTCAAGTTAAATTTACTTTTGTTTCTTCCACAGTATTTAAGGTATGTTGCATTGGCTGTACACATTCTAATTGTGTTAGTGTGTTGAAATCTGCCATGTCAGTTTCAGAGGTCTATCAACCAGCTTTTGTTTTATTGCCGTGAGTATCACAGGACCTTGGTCTCCTGAAAACAGCTTGCAAGTACTGGAAGAAATGAGTCAGGCTTTAAGCAGAAGCAAGAGAATAGTGGGCTTGCTTATTGCTGGTATGAGAGCTTTAATTACATTAATTGCTAGCACCACTGCTTCTGCAATTGCTTTTACACAAGAAGTTAAGACAGATACTTTTGTTAATTATTTAGCAAAACATTATTCATGTGTTGAATATACAAGAGGATTTAGATAGACATTTGGAAGAATGGATTGATGCTCTTATCCTATTCAAATTATTGGAAGGAGGGTCAAAGTTTAAGACTAAGGAGCCATCCCAAGAGTCATACCAAATACCATTGGATTCATGTTAGTTCTAAAATGTACAATGGTAGTCATCATAATTAGAAAAAATTTAAAGACACTTGCTGTGTATTTGGCAGATTAAAGATTTCTCTTCAGTGGATTATAGCGAGTAGTTACAAGGTGGTTAGGAAAGATTTCACCTGCTTCTTGCTTTAGTTTGCCCTTGTCTTTCTGTCTTTTTCTTTAAACTCACAGTATTAGGAGGTGGGAACTCCTCAGACATAGTTAGATCAGGAGGGCTCTGCCTGAATTAATAGATTCATGCCAACATGTTAGTATCATGGGAATGGGTTAGTTATTACAAGAATGGTTTTACAAAAGTGAATTTAGAAAGTGGAGTGATAGCTTTATTAGTAAAAGGCTTTCCCATGAAAGAGGCAGGGATTGAGTTTGATCTCCCAAACCTAAGTTTTTTTAAAAAAATATATAGGCAAAGCATATAATCCTAGTGCTTGGGAGACATATGTGGGTGGGTACCTGGAAATTTCTGGCGAGCTAGTACAGCCTACTGGGCAAATCTAGGGCAATGTGGCTCTACATATAAAGGTGAACAGTGTCTGAGGAATGTCATCTCAGGTTGATCTCTGTCATGTACATACATAAACATATGTGTTTATATGTATCATCAGTTCTCCCCAGTGCAGATATTCATATAAACATGTATATATTCAAGTATGCATACATGTATGTACATACATCACTCATTAAATACTTTCTTTTAAAGTCAATTGAGTTTTCTCTTGCACTTCTATTTCTCTTGTCCACTGCCATTTGTCACAAAAGATGGATTTCATACTCTCAGGTAACAATATTAGAAAAATCTCATAGATTTCCCACATTCCATAGCAATATACCATACAGACTCACATTCCTTATGAAACATTCAGTTGTATGTAATCTATTGTAGAAATAGCAAACAGACTAAGACAAATGAATTATCCCATCGACTAGATCCTTCATGGAGTGTGCAGAATGACTGACTTTAATTATTGGAATAAAATATATTTTCTGTACTGATAAAAATATCATTTCTCCATCACACTCACTTATGTTTTGCTCGGTCACGCTGACACATTCATTTTTGATATTTCGAGGCAGGGTAAGGGTTAAGGCTTCCTCTATCCATCCTCTTCCACGGAAAGGAAGATTTTTCCAACATGGAAACAGCTGAATGACTCCATCTTGACAAGCCCAACTGTCTTGTAAAGAGTGATTTATATCCATGCTGACACTGCTTTCCTAACAATGGCTTCCACATGAAGGCCATATTCTTATTACTACACTACAGAAAATGTTTCGCATTGATTTTCACTGTCTTTGATTATCATTGATCCTGCAGTTATTTGACAGAGGGTGAAACACTTCCTTTGGCCAGAAATTATGAGACTTTGAAAAGTCTTCAATAAGCTCATGGCATCTAAGCAGTCTGACTCATGTTCTATCAGTATAGCTGAAAATGAGAAATGCATGTGATTAGAGGGTTTGCTTATAAGCTGTGTGTCAGTCCTGTTTTCAAGAGAAAATTTCCTGTTAACCACAGTTTTTTTTTAATTATTATGTTTTTATTTATATCACAAACACTTCTCCCCTTCCAGGCTGCTTCCCTCACCAGGTTCCTTCCTCCAAACTCCCTCCTCTTCTCCTCTGAGAGGGAGGGCCCCCATATCCCCCCATCCCTGGACATCAAATCTCTGCCAGATTAGGCATATCCTCTTTAACTGAGGTTAGACAGGGTAGCCTTAAAGACTGAGCTACCTAGCTGCTACATATGCGACCACAGATTTTAAAAAATGAATTGAACTCCCTGCTCATGTTCAAATTAATTCTCATTTAACCTTGTATCTCTCCTCCTCTTTGAATAAAGTTATTATTGACAACTCTAGCAAAACTCAAAACAGACATGTGGTGATCCTCCATTTTTATGACTACCATTTCAATAAAGCTGGGGATGCTATTTTAAGATTTATTTTTATTTGGAACCTCATTATTGTGTGAATGAACCATTTTTTAAATAAATAAAAAAAACATGAAACATGACTGCAACTTTGTTCTGGGTATCAGGATCAGTAAACTAACATTCTCAGCTGAACTCTGTGTGACACATTGAAAAACTTGATTCCTCAAGAGTCCAGGTTAGTTGATACTTTTGGTCTCACAACAGTGGAGACCATATCAACTTTGTGTCCCTCAATTTTCCCCTAATTCTTCCATAAGTGTCCCAGAGCTCCATCTAATGATTGGCTGTGGGTCTCTGAATCTGTTTCAGTCAGTGATTGGGTGGGGCCTCTCATAAGACAGTTATGCTACATCCTGTTTGCAAGCATAGCAGTATATCCTTAATAACGTCAAGGACTGGTTCTTAGCCATGAGATTGGTCTTAATTTGGGCCAGTCATTGGTTGGTCATTCCTTCCATTTCAGTTCTGTCTTTGTTCCTGCATATCTTGTAGGCAGGGCATATTTTAGGTGGAAGGTATTTAGGTGGGTAGATTGCTGTTTTCATCCTACCAATGGGAGTCCTGCCTTGCTACAGAAAGTGGCTACTTCAGGACACATATCATGTCCCCCATTTTTAGGAACTTCAGCTAAAGTGACCTCCATAGCCATTCTAGGGCTTCCCCCATCTCAGGTCTCTGGCATGTCCTAGAAATGACCCCCATGCCCTCTGCTGATATCTATTCTCTATCTCCCCTGTTCTCCTTACATCTGATCTGGGTTCTTTGGGTCTATGGAGCACAGCTCTCCTCCTCTTTATGGTTAATATCCACTTATAAGTCAGTACATGCTGTGCATGTCCTTTGAGGTCTGGTTTAGCTTACTCAGGATATTTTCTAGTTCTGTTCATTTGCTTGTAAAATTAATGATATACTTGTTTTTAATAGCTGAGTAGTATTCTATTGTGTAAATGAGCCACAGTGACAGAACCACCACACAAAGATCAAGTATGAACTAAACCTTAGCCCCATCCCTCCACATATATGTAGCAAACATGCACCTTGGATTCAGGAGGATCCCCCATAACTGGGGCAGAAGACTTTCCCTGAGTTTGTTGCCTGCCTATGGATCTCATTTCCTCAACTGGGGCACTTTGTCTGGCTTCACTGAGAGAGGATGTACCTAATCTTGCAATGACTGATATGCTGGGTTTTCGGGGTAGATACACAGAAGGCCTTTTCTTTCTCAGAGAGGAGAATTGATGTTGAAATATAAAGACAAGAAGGAAATAAATAAAAAAGAAAGAAAGAAAGAACAAGAGAGAGAGAGAGAGAGAGAGAGAGAGAGAGAGAGAGAGAGAGAGAGAGAAGGAAGGAAGGAAGGAAGGAAGGAAGGAAGGAAGGAAGGAAGGAAGGAAGGAAAAAATTTTTATCTATTTTTAGTCTTTAAATAAATGACTTCTTAATTTCTCGAATTCCATGTCTTTGCGAGATTTGAATTACTGTTTTTGGCTACCAAAGTGAACAATCAGTGTTTAAATTATGCATTTCATGAGAAACACATAAGCTATTAATGAAACCTCCATTCAATATTTCCCTGAATGAAAATAAACTCTCAACTAAAGGATCAAAATTATAAATCTCTTCACTCTCCCAAATTTTTAATAGTTTGTCCCTTGCTGAAAACCCCCACTCATTATCAACAGTAACTTCAGGGAGTTTTACAATTTATTTCTTTTATTTTATTTGTGTGAGTGTTTTGCCTATGTATACATATGTGTACCATGGGTATACATGGTTCCTGTGGAGTTCACAAGTGGGGATTGTCTACACACACAGTTACAAGCTATCAGATGGGTATTTTTAAGTCCATTTGCAGAAGCCCTATTCTCCTAAAACAGCCCAATCAATAAAAGTGCCACATAAACAAAATTGAAAAACTTAGTTTAAAGAGCTGCTGATTATGGTAATCAGAAATTGTCTCTTTTGTCCTACCAGGAAGGGGCAAATTTTCAGAACATGAACTGGAGCGCCAGCCATGTGTAACCCATTAAAATAACTAGGAATCATGACCTAATTTTGGTTACCACATTAAAATTGCATTTCACCTGAGTATCCATCCCATGTGCAGTCACCAAAGGTAGATGCTGATGTGGAAGTCAGGAAGTGCATGCTGATAATAGCCTGATATAGATGTCTCCTCAGAGGTCTGCAAGAGTCTCACATATTCAGAGGCAGATGCTCACAACTAGACATTGAACTGATCATGGGGTTCCCAATGGAGGAGTTAGACTGAAGATTGTTGGAGCAGAAAGGGTTTGCGGCCCCATGAGGAGAGCAATAATACCAACCAACCCAGAGCTCCCAGGATCTAAACCACCAGCCTGGGAGCACTTAGGGAGGGATCCATGGCTTCAGCTGTATATGTAAGGGTGGACGGCCCTGCTGGGCATAGGTGGGAGAAGAAATCCTTGGTCTCATGAAGGCTGGATGCCCCAGGGAGTGGGAATTTGAGGGTGGGGAGGTGGGAGTGGGGGGTAGGTAGGGGTACATCCACAGAGAAACAGGAGGAAGGGTGAGAGGATAGGGGGTTCCTGGGTAGGTGAGGGATGGGGTAAGGGGATAACATATGAAATGTAAATAAAACATCCAATAAAAAAAGAAAAATAAAAAATTGCTTTCTAAACTTTATAGACTGATGTTTTCCTCTCTGTTAAAATATATTTTAAGTTGAAAGCTTTGTGTGTGTGTGTGTGTGTGTGTGTGTGTGTGTGTCTATTTATATCAATTTGGTCAATTTTATTTTCAGCATAAGTCAAAATTTATATGTAAATGACAAAGAGTAAAGCTTCAGATGTTATTTTAATGCTAATCAGATGTTACCTTGTAACCCAAAAGCTATAATGAATTTGACTGAGAGATCAGAAAGCCAATTGAAAAGATTCATACCATGATCCTCATTTTATTGTATATAAATTCATCAGTTAATTTCAGAGGAACGTAAAGTGACAAGTGATTTGCTCTTTGTCATATTATTCTATAAATAACTTAAGAAGTTATAATAATTTCAGACTTAAAAAAAAAAAAGGAATCAGGAACCAGAGAGATGGCTCAGCGTTTAAAAACACTGGATACTCTAGCGGAGAACCTGGGTATAATTCCCACTGCCCACATGATGATTCACAAAGGTCTCCCACTAAAGTTCCCAGTGATGTGATGTCCTTTTCTGATCTCTATGGCACCAGACACACAGCGGTTTACAGACAAACAGGCAGGCAAAACAGCAACAGATATTCAATGAAAAAAATTAAAATTTTCCTTTTCTTTATTCTTCCGTTAATACAATACATCCTGAAAACAGCTTCCCCTCCCTCTCCTCCTCTCAGTTCTCCCAATGTTCTCTGATATGTACTCACTCGGAAATAGATATTAGCTGTTAAGTAAAAGATAATTATATTGCAATGTATACACCCAGAGAAACTAGGTAAATATTTAATTTTTAAATGTGAAAAACTCTTAATAAAATTTATTTAAGAAAATGGTTTTTTTTTTCAACAATCACTTTCAGGATTTCACATCAATAAGGAATATTCTATGAATCAAAGGCAAAAAGAATTGAAATCGGAGAACTTCTAGGATGTTGACGATGAGACTTGTCAAGCCTGTGTAAAAATAAACATTAAACTGAATTTTTAAAAAGACGCCATGTGCTACAGTATTTAGAAAAGAAACATGCTCTTCCTGTATGCACTGGAAACATAACTTCACTGACATGCTGTATCCATTATTTTTGTATAAATTTATTGAAATCTCATCGTTCCAAAGGTTACTTAAAACCAGGAAATTTAAAGAAAAATTGAACGAATGTGAGTGGATTGGTTGTCACTCCTTTCAAGGGAAAGGAATGTATGTTCCTTCATCTTAACCTATGCATATTGTATATATAGTGATATTTTACATATAGATATATATTTGATGGTATATATTATATAAAATATCTACTGTAACTTAACATGTAGCACTTATAGTTGAAACAAATGATACACACACACACACACACACAAATATATATGTTTATTTATAAAAGCAGACAATTACACCACAAATGTAGCTACTGTCTCCGTATTCATATACGCAATTTTCCATCTCAACTCTAACTATGGTCACCTTAAAGAGTTGTGATTCTTATTATAAAATATAGAGGCAAAAGAATGAAAAGTAAATTAAAAATTTACTTTCTTGAAGCATGAAGCTTAGGCATGTTTTTCTTCATTCATTCTTTTGTAATTCCTGTTACAAAATGTAAGAGAAGTCACCCAAATCCCATTCTCATGAATAGTAAATAGGAAGCAGCAAAGATAGCATAGCTTATTAAATTTGCAGTGTCTTTTATGAACCTATCTGTTCATTGTCTGTCTTAAAGAGCTTTGCATTTCCTGTAAAGAATGATAAATATAGCAATCGGTTCCTTTTAAATGTTTAAATCCCAGAGACCAATAAATAGCTTCTCTGTTTTCTACTGGAAATTACAAAAGTAATCATTGTGCAGTTGTATAAATGTCCCCATTTATAATTCTGGATGGGTGCTCCTAGATCAGCTCCAGGAAGGTTTAAGAAATGAAAATAAATTGGTGATGAAAATTATTTTTTCTCTTCTAGATTTAGACACTATAAGAAAACTCAAATTCAACTTCTCGGTAAGTTTAATATATACAACCAAAAACTCATATATGTATTTTAGGGGTAAATGAAAGTTACTGTTATTTGTTGGGGGAAAACTCAATGTCAACTCGTTTCAGAGGTGGAAAAAAAGAAATTGAGGATGTGCTCTTTTCATATCACCCATGTTCCACTCCATTCACTTTAGATCTCCTCATTGACTCCTCTTCATTTCCTTTTTTATGAGTATTCCAATTTAAGCACACATATCTGAACATTTAAAACTTCAGCCTTACATGTAGAGAGAGAAGATGTAGTATTAGACTCTGTGTCTATATTAATTTCATTCAGAACGACTATATACAGCTCCTCTTATTTATCTGAGAATTCCTTTATAGAAAATATGATACTCCATTTTGTATATGGATACCACCCATATTATCTATCTATCTGTTAATAAACATCTAAGCTGCTTCAATTTCAGAGATTGTGAATGCAGCTGCAATAAATATGGGTATACAAGAGCTTCTTTGGCAGGATGTGCA
The DNA here is from genome assembly GCF_004785775.1 of Grammomys surdaster. Classification (NCBI taxonomy): domain Eukaryota; kingdom Metazoa; phylum Chordata; class Mammalia; order Rodentia; family Muridae; genus Grammomys; species Grammomys surdaster. Next base: position 13,301,672 of record NW_021604665.1, on the reverse strand, counting down.
ATCCTTTGGGAATATGCCCAAGAACACCATAACTAGGTCACATGACATGGGAAGAAACAGTAGGCAAGGGTGGGGGTAGATCTTATCAAAACATTATATGAACAGATAAGTTTCTCAAACACTAAAGAAAAACTCTAAAAAAAATCTTTCCACTAAGCAGCATATTGAATGCGATGAGCCATTATTATCCATGCGTGTGTTAATATAATTTTATACATTAACATGTCATCTGGCAATATCTTACTAGAAAAATAATGGGATCTAATAAACTTGTCAAGTTCAAAGATTCCTCCTGCCTTCTCTTGTCTTCTCTGCCATCCTCACTTCCCTCTTTCTTTCACTTCTCCTTTTCCTTTCTTCCTCCCTTTCTCTTTTTTCTTTTCTGGTTTTTCTATTTTCATATAAATTTTTGTTCACTAAGAATGTAAATTTTAGTAGATATACAATTGATTTAAGTTATAAAATTATGTCACTGATTATTTTCTTAATAATTATATTCTTATTTCTTCTTTCTCAGCTTTTCTCTTCAGAAGACTAAAATAAAGATTAAAGGCATAGTAAGAATTCAGAGAGAGTATAGCATTTTGCTTACATGTCAGATAATGATAGCACTGCTACATAGAAACTTGAATCCAATTGAAATAGCTGTAAAATTTGTGGTAAATTCTCATTCCTTATCTTTTTGACCAAGGAGAAGAACTGAACATATTTGATGCTTTATGCACCTTCATGGGCATTTTGGTCACTGTTTCTTTTTATCACCCCCTCTGGAGCTGGCTGCTACTTGATAGTCTCATCCTGTATCTATAGAACAGACATCTGCTTAATCCCTTGCCAGTATATGCAAATGTCCACTAAACACTTCTTTGCATTTGCCTAATATGCATCCTCAGCAGAATCCTTTCCAAAATGAATAGACATAAAGGCTATCCAGAAGATTAATACCCACTGTATTTGAGTAACAATTAAAAGGGCTAATTTTGTTAGAACAAAGTAAGCCCAGAGAGTGAAAATGCCCAAGTTTGGTAGCTACTCATAGGTATGCTCCCCACTTAATAACTAGATGGGAAAGTTGCCCCTTTGTTTCTGTGGAGCCAAGGACTCAGTCAATCATTGACTGAAAGGATTCCAAAAACAAAAGTAGGTACTAAATACATACCAAATATCTTTTGTTTGTTCTATCCCTGGACAATTAGCATAACAACTATTTACTAAGCATTGATTGTTATGTTACATATTACAAATTCTCCAGTGATCATTTCAAGACTGTGGGAAATGTGTGTAGGTTATAAGCAAAATGCTGTTTCTTTTTATCCAAATGACTTAAGTATTCACAGATTTAGAATTAGGAAGAATTTCTATAAATAGCCCCCCATGGATTCTGAAATCAGAAAATATATACTTCTAATGGCCTGGGCCTGATAGAAAGTAGCTTCCTGAATTTAACTATCTCAAGAAGGTGTTCCACCTTGCTGGAAGGAGAAAACTGAGTTCTTGTTCCCACGTCCCAGAACCCAACTCCTAAACCTCATCTTTAGATGTTTCATGTTTGTCTGTTGACCAGTAAAAAATGTAAAGAGAAAAGATGCTGTTATTCCGCTATCTCAACTAAGGCACACAAGTCTTAAAAGTATTGCTTGTCTTAACTTAATTGACTATATGTAGCTCGCCCACTCCTTTGTTCCCTTATATTCTAAAATACCAGAGGGCAGGCAGAAACTTCACAGCAAAAGTTGACTCAGGACCCTGAAACCAGATGACTCAGATGAGACCTAGTTGCCAATGTTAACTTTCTAGTTTGTCCAAATATGATTGGCCAATGCGACAGCCCACCCTGATTCACCTTCCTTTGGTTTTCCCATCCTATGAAAATGTTGTCCAATTTTCCTTCATGTCCCTTCAGGGACATAGTTCATTATTTGCAAATATGCCATTTCCTTTATATAGTCATGTGTTGTTGGATATCTAGGCATCATGACATAAAACAAAATTAGCAAGATCCCCAAAATATCATATTTCCTCTTATATGTGGAATGCACAAGCATGTATATGTTCACGATGAAGTAAGTAAAAGGGAAGTTAGTTTGTGGAGAAAGGGGGCAGTGTGAGGAAATGGGAGACAAGCATAAAGGATTAAGAAGATCACATGAGCAAAATACAATGATATATACATGAAAAAATCATAAGGAAGCTACACTGAATAAATTATCTAAACATTTTAAAAACTATTAAATTGTTAAATGCATTTTACCTCATAGGTGTGAACAGAGATTTAACATAAGAGTATCTGGGCATGATTGCAAAATTTAAAAAGAGAACGAAAGTGATGTAGGCTGTTCACCACTTAGACTGTATCCAAGACTTCATCTAGTGAAGGTATCAGAAAAATACTGGTACAGTGAGAGTATAAATAAAGACAGCTGACGATAAACAAGAGTTAAGAGGCAAGTGCCATATGCCCAACTTGAGTTTTAGCTGTTCTTCTGAACAGTCTTCACATGCCTGTGAGCACTTGAAAGTAAGCACTGTCCATTTCCTGTCCTCGGTTCCAGTTCGCCAGAACCACTCCTCTGTAACAAAGCCCATTCCTCTGTACAGAACACAATGACTAGAACTACTTCCTAAACATGATTTTCATCCACAGGAATTTAACTAAAGATTTACAACTGGTTTGCAATAAAATTAACAGAGATTTATTGCAAAACCACTTATGGATTATGGGAGTGTGGTTATGATGGCTTCAAGGTCTTTGAGCAATTTACTCTAAGTAGCTCTTATTTTCTTATGGCTCATTTATTTCTACTACATCTTGCTTATGTTAGGAATAATTTCGTTTTCTTCCTCAGCACCTGCTCCTCTATCCACAATTAGAGTGCTTTTTTGTCATGTCCTGCATGATCTCCTGTTCTTGCAGTTGTTATGATGTTCTTCCAACATGCCCAGAACAAAAATTACAATATTCTTCTACATAATGTCTTCATAATGTGTTCATTAATGTCAGAGAATTTATACTGGTTTGATTTCCTGTATTTCTAGATTGTTCTCATCAATTCTCATCCACAAGAACAAGTCATTGCTTAGAAAAAAGTGGCACAAAATCATGAGGTTTATGTTGTTTTCTTAGTTTTAAATAATTTTTTGGTGAAGTTCCAACTGCAGATCAGAATCATGCATTGGCTGAAAGACAGGCAATTGGAATGATTAAATTGAAAACAAACCACTTAGACCATACTTCTCCTTTGTGATTTGAAGAGACGTCAAGGCATATAAAGCAAGTTGCTAAAGGCTCTAGTAACAGTTATGAACATGAAATGAGCCACTCTAGTTATGAAATCTGAGGTAGAGAGATGACTATACTGTCCAGAGCACTGTCTTCTCTTCAAGATAACCTTGGTTAGATTTGTAGAATTAAAAATGCAGCTAACAACTATCTTCAATCCCAGTCCCAGGGGATCAGACACTCTTCTGGCTACTGCAGGAAGTTTATGCTCCAAGTGATCACAAAAATAATTTTTAGGCCAAACTTTCATACACACAAAAAGTAGTAAAATTTCAGAGAGAGAGAGAGAGAAAGAGAGAGAGAGAGAGAGAGAGAGAGAGAGAGAGAGAGAGAGAGGGAGGGAGGGAGGGAGAGAGAGACGGGTAGGAGGTGGGGTGGGGGGAGAGGCAGAGACAGAGACAGAGAGACACAGACAGACAGAGAGACACAGAGACACAGAGACAGATTTAAATAGATGATAGATGGATAGATAGATAGATAGATAGATAGATAGATAGATAGATAGACAGATAAATAGATATACCAATACATATATAGATAGATAGACAGACAAATACATAGGATAAAATGTACATAGATAGACAGAGAGACAGACAGACAGACAGACAGACAGAGTTTTAGTTAGTGATTCAATTGCTGTGAAGAGACACCATGACCAAGACAACTCTTGTAAAGACAACATTTAATTGAGGCTGGCTTACAGGTTCAGAGATTGGACCATTTTCTTCTTTCCTTTTTCTTCCTTCTTCCTTCCTCCCTCCCTCCCTCCCTCCTTCCCTCCCTCCCTCCCTCCCTCCCTTCCTTCCTTTCTTTTATTGGATATTTTATTTATTTATATTTCAAATGTTATTCCCTTTCTTGGTTACCACTCCAGAAAACCCCTATCTCATTTTCCCCTCCTCCTGCTTCTATGAGGGTGCCTCTCCACCCTGGCATTCCCCTACACAGGGGCATCACAGGACCAAGGGCCATTTTCTTCAAGAGAGGAATCATAACAGCATCCAGGCAGTCATGTATCTGGATGAGCTGAGAATTCTACATCTTGTTTTAGAGGGAACCAAGAGAAGATTGTCTTCCAGTCAGCTAGGAAAAGGATCACAAAGGCCACTCTCAAAGTTACACACTTCCTCAAACAAGGCCATACATCCTAATAGTTTCACTTCGTGGACCAACCATATCAAACCACCACAGACAGACAGACAGACAGACAGACAGACAGGCAGGCAGACAAAAAGACCAGAAGACAGATAGACAGAACACCTTTTATGGAGCTATATTTTTTCGTAGAATCTTCAGGCAACAGAAATACAATTCAATATTTAATAGCATATATTATGAAGCCTGTAGATATTTGATAAATAATATTATAATGATTGTAAACTTGTATTTATGTATGCCATATTTAAGAGAAAAAAGTCAGTGATGTGATACATCTATATAGGAAAATAAAAAAGCTCTGAGTGCTAATCAATCCTTAAGAAACTACTCATGTGTCTACATTCTAAGCCATGATTTTTGGTTTTACATTCACTCCATGTACATTTTTGAACAGTGAAAGGGGTGTGGCTCCACAGTTAAAGTCAGGTGAGGTGGATCTGAATATTTTATAAAAGGGAAGAGATTTACTTCAATTGTGTATGCATTTTCAACTATTTTCATGCTATAAATATGCTCATTTGCATATCTACATTTATGAACAAAATTTATAATTAATTGGCTTCAATTTTCTTCTTTCTTTTTGTAACACATTTCTTAGTTTTATTTGCAGAAGTATTAAAATTTTTGCATTTCAAATTTTTAAAAATAGATATGCAATGAAATAATTGTATTTTGTATGCAATTTCTGTTGTGCCTTTATTTGAAGGTTGAAGGATATGCAATGTGACCAACTCTCCTTCACATATTAAAATGACCTATGTTAAATCAAAGAACAACAATATCAACCAACCAGACCCTAAATTAAAAAAGTAGAGCTAACAGAGAAATGAAAAAAAGAAAAGAGAAAAAAATAGTTTGTAGAGTGTTGGAAAGAATTCTTAATGGTGAAATTTTGTAGTAGTAGGAGGAGGAGGAGGAGGAGGAGGAATAGGAGTAGGAGGAGGAGGAGGGGTAGTAATCAAAGAGCACTGTTGCTCTTGCACAGGATATGAATTCATCAAACATCACCCACATGGTGGCTGACAGCCATCCATAACTTTGGTTCCAGTGTGTCTAACCCTTTCATCTGACCTCCATAGTCTCCAAGTCTCCCTCATAACACACTTACATAGATGCAGATAAACTTTCATACACATAAAATGAAAATAAATAAATGTTTTAAAAACTTTCCGAATTCTTAAATAATATAAACAATGCAAAACACATAAAAAATACATATATGCATATGTATGTGAATATATGCAATTATACTGAGCTTCCAAATCTTTTATAAATATTTTGACATATTTTCTGTTCATAAGAGTGACAACTTATAAGAAATCTTCCATTGCATATAAATTGATGACTCTCAACTTTTCCGAAAATAGGAACTTGCAAAGGTTTTTAAAAATTAGTTTTTTCAAAAGTAGAATTGAATGTGCACCTCAACCATGGTTAAGTAATTCAATATAGTTCTAACCTCTTTTCTAAACATCAAACTGCTTCTGTTCAAACTTCCTCCCTGATTCACAATATTTTACCTCTAGAAATTTCATTATTGAAGACCAGAGTATTGGTGACATTCAAATCTGTTTTCAGTGGACTAGATGTAAGATATGAAGTAGGGAAAAGATGGTGAGAAGAGAGCAGTGGCCACGATTAAATTCTGTCTCTTCCAGGTAAATTTGTATTTGTTTCATCTATTATACAAAAGAATGTGGAGAATATATAAGTATCATATTCATTTGCAATGTAGAATTTCATGCCACTTTTAATCTTCTTTAGTTTCCTCTGTTATAAAAATAGTAGGAAAAGATCAAAATCAAAGAAAAGTGAATGTAAGTTGATAAAGTACAATAATGAAAAAGAAAGAAAACACCATAGAATTTTGGCATGAAAGAGCATTAAATTAATGGTGTGAATACAGGTTATACAGAAAATGCCTGAAATACATAGCGTACAGTGTAAACATTGGACAACGTGACTGGTGGTACTTATAACAGTAATGTCTACAATAAAGGACAGACTGATAGGTGCTTGTCAGAATACCAGGTGGATCACTCAGGTATGTGTTCACTTCTATAAAGCTCAAATAAATTCATTAGAGAGTAAGTGGGATAGTAGTTTAATGAGAAGTTTATCTTGCATTAATTAGGAAGCATGTCATAAAAGAACAGGAGGCAGGAGGTTGGGGCAGGTATAATAGCTGTTTTCAGAAATACACTGGCATGTTTTCTACTAAGAGCTGAATTCAGATTCATTGGAAAAGGTTTTCATAGCACGAAATGAGAGGTAATAAGTGAAGCTTCTGAGTGCATAATAACCACAGAGATGCTTTCTAGTTATCAGAAACAAACCACAGGGATGCTTTCTAGTTATCAGATATGGACCACAGAGATGCTTTCTTGTTATCAGATACTGTATAAAGGAAATATGAGGTGAGTATTGCTGAGTACTCACACAATGAGAACAGAAACAAAACAAGAGAAAATTACTTTGAAGGACTCATGAGCTCTGTGGTTCTTGAGAATTTTATGTTGAAGAGGCTGAGATGTTCCAAACAGAAAAGACTTTTTCTATTCCAGTTCAAATTTCTCAAGCCTTTAAGAGTTGTATCTGTGAATCCAATAATGGAGTTATCTAAACACATCAACTAAAATGCAACCATAGCGACAGAAGTCACAGTACAATGTATTATTATTTTCTTCCATACATGTACATGAAGAACCAAGTGCATTAATAGCTTTTCTTTAGTTCCTCACAGCATTAGTATTTGGTTGAGGGGATGGGACTTGCAATGGTGCTAAGGATCAGAGTTAGTATTTCATCCCTGTTTCAGATAAACTTAATCAAAACACATAGCATACATAACAGACTATTTCTGTTCTTATTCTAGAGTTCCTTTAAAGGAAACATAGCTTAAGGGGGCATGGAACTGATATCACACACAAGAGAATTTTCTACACTGCTCATAAGTTCTCCAGGTTAAAAAAAAATATCTACAATCCAGAAATGTTCAGAGTGCCCAATGGCTGTGTGAAGACTCGTCTTTGAATGAGTTTCACAAATGAACCAAGGGGCATTTTGTAATGTAATGATAAATTCTGAAGATATTACCTCTCAAGCTTAATGCTATCAGTGCTTAGATGGAAAATCAGAAATAATTCATCACAATGCATCAACGAGGTGAACAACTCTATTATAATTCATAAATATAGAAAGGTTTCCCCATCTAGATGAAGCTAGTTGTTTCCCAGTACGCAGGGGGATGGCACCAATTGCACAGTGTGTCTGCCCGTAAGAGGAAAGTGACAGAGATGCAGTTTCATGCTTCAGTCTTTCCTGTCTTAAAATTCCTATTCAACTTTACTATTACAAAGTGAACAGTGATTTTAATAGTTTATTTCCTTTTCAATCAAATTATAACAAAAATAAAATACAACAACGCCATGTAATTCAAACTCCTCCAAAGCCACTCAGCAGTGCTTCATTTGCAGTGCCACAACACCAAGTCTATCAGCAGCGTAAACAATGGACTCAAATAGTCATCTCGCCCTCAAGGGCTCAGCTGACAACCTAAGAAACCAATATAACTTCAGGGCCAGAGAAATGGTTTACTCTCTTATGACTCCAGCCTGGTAACCTGAGTTGGAATTGGCTCCCGGGTATGCACATGGTAGAAAGGGAGAACAAATCTTACACATGTCCTCCGACATTCATGACATTCATGCCATAACAGATGCACAACGCCCACATGCAATAAAAATAACAGTAAATAAAATGCAAAATTTAGAAAATATGAACTCAAAATCTCCACGCACAGGTTGTCACTACTTAAACAATACCCTCCATGCTCTGGAGTCTTCTTTGAGGACTGGGTATTTTGTTTTTACTTACTCTTATAAATTTGCAAGCCCAAAGATGATAGCTCTATGTAGCTAAAGAGTAATTTAAATTAAAGAAAGGAAAACATCACACATTTGACCAAAATAACTTAAAATATAAATTTTTAATAAGTAACATACCAGGGTAGCATTTGCTTGATGTGCTGACCTACAATAACAGAGAGACTCTCCAGGTAAGATTCCAAGATGAGTCGTGTCCACTCTGGTCAGACACGATGATGATGCAAGAGATTCTTTCTTGAAACTGGAACACATACCTCTATACAGGCAGTATAGGGAAAGTTCATCATAGCTACAGTAGCTAACCATAGCAGAGAGACAAAAAACAACAAACAGAACTCTCAAGATAAATGCATTAGAAAATTAAACCATGGGAAGCAACACGTGATAATTTGGGGAGCAAAGTAAGAGAAGCCAGTAGATGTCTTGGCATGGCATGAGGAAACATCCTGGTGCTCTGATGAATGGAATTTGCAAAATCACTTGGTTTTCATGAATGGAAAAATAACAGATTACAAGATTAGAAAAAGGAGCCAAAATAATTCCACAGATAATTAAACTGCTGAAATATGATTTCCACATACAGTGATGGACACATAATATATAGACACAATAGTATTAAAATGAGTATGTTGGAAAGGCTGCATGAGGAAGGCTTCATTTGCTCACTCAGAAACCGACAGAAGCTCATAAGTCTGTACCATGTGGCAGAGGATTTGTGGGTCATACAGAAATATTTAAAGTGCTTTGGAAATTATAAATTTAAAAATACCTTGTTACTAATATCATATAGTTATATGACATATGGATAGACAGTACTCACCACAGAATAAAATATTCTAGTAAATTCCTTAGTATGGTAGTAGGATAGGCATAAAACAAAATTAGCAGTTTTCTATGTTTCTTTTTTAAAAAACATAAATGCCAAACATATTCTTATCCTAAATCAGGTCAAACACAGTGGGAAAAATCCTTAGCCCTTTACTGTTTTTAGATTGAATTGTGAGATTGGTCTAACAGGATTGAGACGTCCAAAAAGTTTGCTGTTAAGCTTCTTCTTTTTAATTCTACTTGAAAATTTTCTGCCTAATAAATGGAGGGTAAAAATGAGTTTTTCTGAGATGTATGCACTGAAACTTTATTGTAATTTTTTTATTTTTTATTTTTTTTAGGATGTGTTCCTTGGCTTTGACCAGTCCTGAAGGACAGAAACAACAATTAACTGTGAACTTACCTGGGTGCAGTTTCTGTCTTGAGTTAAGATAGACAAACAGGAAAGGTACGGTGATGACTCTCAGCTTCCTCTCCCTCAACAGCAATTGGATTTCATTGCTGACTTCAGAGCATCAGACACTTCCTGTCTCTGCTAACGAGCTGAAAGCCGTGCAGCTGCATATGGGTATGTTCCTAAAAATGAGAGCTCTATCAGGCTCAAATTGGCCCCCAATTTTCTCCAATATTTTCTGTTTCTTATCGTTATGACTAAATAATGATAGTAAAACTAATAGCGCCATTCCCCTGTAATTGGGAACTGAGGCAGTTTAGCAGTGACAAAGCATATGCTCAGCAGAGTTAATGGGCCAACAAGGAAGTCTCACTGGGGAGTTTGTCCACAGAGCAGGAAGACTGAACACTTAGAAGGCAGGACAGTGTTCATACAATGGAGTGTCAGAAAATCCCTTTTACAAACATTTGTCAACTGTGGTCTCCTCCTAGGAAATACAGAAAGAGCACCTAGGTTTTAATAGTTGTTTGGGCTGGTGACAGGGCTCCGTAAGTAAACATCAGAACCTGAGGACTTGAGATCTACCCTTGGATCTCAAGTGATGGGAGGGAGACAGCTAAATCTTGAAAGCTGTTCTCTGACCTCCACATGTATGCATCTGTACGCGTACGCTCACATGCACATGGATAGATGTAGGCAGACAGACAGATCGAATGATAGATACATAGAAAGACGGAAAGACAGACATATGGGAAGAAGTCGGAGAGATGGCCCAGTGGCTAAGGATTTTTTTGATGCCCAGCATAGGGGGATGCTGGAGGGGTGGGGTGGGAGAGGTTGGGCAGATGGGGCAGCACCCTCATAGAGGCAAAGGGGATGGAAGAGAGGGAGGTTATGGGATGGGGGCTTGTGGAGGGGTAACAGAGAAGTGGGATATCATATGAGATATAAACAAATGGATTGATTAATTAAAAAAAAAACAGGTTTTTTGGGGGGTTTTTTTGTCTTTTTTTTGTTTTTTTTTTTTGTTTTTTTGGTTTTTTGCTTTCACTAAGGACCCAACTTCAATCCTCCGAAGCCCAAAACTACCTTTTACTCTAGTGAAAGGGAATTCAACACCCTCTTCTGGCCTCCTCAGTTATTAGACATCCAGCATAGTCATAGTACACTTACACACATACAGGCAAAAGTTACCACAAATTTTAAAAGTAAAAAGACTGTAACTATTGTGAAGGGTGTCATTTCCCTAATTTCTTTTTCAGTCTGATTATCTTTCATGTAGAGGAAGGCTACTGATTTGTTTGAGTTGATTTTATAACCAGCCACTTTGCTGAAGTTGTTTATCAGGTTTAGGAGTTCTCTGGTGGAAGTTTGGGGGTCACTTAAGTATACTATCATATCATCTGCAAATAGCGATATTTTGACTTCTTCCTTTCCAAATTGTATCCCTTTGACTTCTTTTTGTTGTCTAATTGCTCTGGCTAGGACTTCCAGTACTATATTCAATAGGTAGGGGGAGAGTGGGCAGCCTTGTCTAGTCCCTGATCTTAGTGGGATTGCTTCAAGTTTCTCTCCATTTAGCTTGATGTTGGCTACTGGTTTGCTGTAAATTGCTTTTACTATGTTTAGGTATGGGCCTTGAATTCCTGATCTTTCCAAGACTTTTGCCATGAAGGGATGTTGAATTTTATCAAATGCTTTCTCAGCATCTAGTGAGATGATCATGTGGTTTTTTTCTTTAAGTTTGTTTATATAGTGGATTACATTGATGGATTTCCGAATATTGAACCATCCCTGCATTCCTGGCATAAAACCTACTTGATCATGATGGATGATTGTTTTGATGTGTTCTTGGATTCGGTTTGCTAGAATTTTATTGAGTATTTTTGCATCGATGTTCATAAGGGAGATTGGTCTGAAGTTCTCTTTCTTTGTCAGGTCTTTGTGGGGTTTGGGTATGAGTGTAATTGTAGCTTCATAGAACGAACTGGGTAGTGTTCCTTCTGTTTCTATTTTGTGGAATAGTTTGAAGAGAATTGGTATTAGGTCTTCCTTGAAGGTCTGATAGAATTCAGCACTAAAACCATCTGGTCCTGGGCTTTTTTTAGTGGGGAGACTTTTAATGACTGCTGCTATTTCCCTAGGGGTTATGGGACTATTTAGATGGTTTATCTGCTCCTGGTTTAACTTTGGGACCTGGTATCTGTCTAGGAAATTGTCCATTTCTTCCAGGTTTTCCAGTTTTGTTGAGTATAGGCCTTTGTAGTAGGATCTGATGATTTTTTGAATTTCTTTAGTTTCTGTTGTTATGTCTCCCTTTTCAGTTCTGATTTTATTAATTTGGATACTGTCTCTGTGCCCTCTGGTTAATCTGGCTTACAGTTTATCTATCTTATTGATTTTCTCAAAGAACCAACTCCTGGTTTTATTGATATTTTGTATTGTTCTTTCTGTTTCTATTTGGTTGATTTCAGCCCTGAGTTTGATTATTTCCTGTCTTCTACTCCTCCTGGGTGTATTTGCTTCTTTTTGTTCTAGAGCTTTTAGTTGTGCTATCAACTTGTTAGTGTGTGGTCTTTCCAGTTTCTTTTTGTAGGCACTTAGAGCTATGAGTTTTCCTCTTAGCACTGCCTTCATGGAGTCCCACAAGTTTTGGTATGATGTGTCCTCATTTTCATTGAATTCTAAAAAGTCTTTAATTTCTTTCTTTATTTCTTCCTTGACCAAGTCATCATTGAGTAGAGAGTTGTTCAGTATCCATGTGCACGTGGGTTTTCCATTGGTTTTGTCATTATTAAAGACCAGTCTTATTCCATGGTGATCAGATAAGATGCAAGGGATTATTTCAATCTTTTTGTATCTGTAGAGGCCTGCTTTGTGACCAATTATATGGTCTATTTTGGAGAAGGTACCATGAGGTGCTGAGAAAAAGGTATATTCTTTTGTTTTAGGATGAAATGTTCTATAGATGTCTGTTAAGTCCATTTGGTTCATAACTTCTGTTAATGTCAAAGTGTCTCTGTTTAGTTTCTGTTTCCATGATCTGTCCATTGCTGACAGTGGGGTGTTGAAATCCCCCACTATTATTGTATGAGGTGTAATGTGTGTTTTGAGCTTTAGTAAAGTTTCTTTTATGTATGTAGGAGCCCTTGCATTTGGAGCATAGATGTTCAGAATTGAGAGTTCACCTTGGTAGATTTTTCCTTTGATGAGTATGAAGTGTCCTTCCTTATCTTTTTTGATTAATTTTGGATGAAAGTTGATTTTATTTGACATTAGAATGGCTACTCCAGCTTGTTTCTTGGGACCATTGGCTTGGAAAATTGTTTTCCACCCTTTCATTCTGAGGTAGTGTCTGTCTTTGTCACTGAGGTGCGTTTCTTGTATGCAGCAAAATTCTGGGTCTTGTTTGTGTATCCAGTCTGATAGTCTATGTCTTTTTATTGGGGAATTGAGACCATTGATGTTAATAGTTGCAAATAATATGAAATACCTTGGTGTGAATCTAACCAAGCAAGTGAAAGACCTGTACGACAAGAACTTCAAGTCCCTGAAGAAAGAAATCGAAGAAGATCTCAGAAGATGGAAAGATCTCCCATGCTCATGGATTGGCAGGATTAATATAATAAAAATGGCCATCTTGCCAAAAGCAATCTACAGATTCAATGCAATCCCCATTAAAATCCCAACTCAATTCTTCACAGAGTTAGAAAAGGAAATTCTCAAATTCATATGGAATAACAAAAAGCCCAGGATAGCGAAAACTATTCTCAACAATAAAAAAACTTCGGGAGGAATCACCATCCCTGACCTCAAGCTGTACTACAGAGCAATAGTGATAAAAACTACCTGGTATTGGTACAGAGACAGGCAGGAAGATCAATGGAATAGAATTGTAGACCCAGAAATGAACCCACACTCCTATGGTCACTTGATCTTTGACAAAGGAGCTAAAACTGTCCAGTGGAAAATGGACAGCATTTTCAACAAATGGTGCTGGTTCAACTGGAGGACAACATGTAGAAGAATGAAAATTGATCCATTCTTATCTCCTTGTACAAAGCTCAAGTCTAAGTGGATAAAGGACCTCCACATAAAACCAGATATATTGAAACTAATAGAAGAGAAGGTGGGGAAGACCCTCGAATACTTGGGCACAGGGGAAAAGTTCCTGAACAGAACACCAATGGCATATGCTCTAAGATCAAGAATTGACAAATGGGACTTCATAAAATTGCAAAGTTTCTGTAAGGCAAAGGACACTGTCAATAGGACAAAACCACAACCAACAAATTGGGAAAAGATCTTTACCAATCCTATATCTGATAGAGGGCTAATATCCAATATATACAAAGAACTCAAGAAATTAGACTCCAGACAACCAAATTACCCTATTAAAAAATGGGGTATAGAGCTTAACAAAGAATTTTCAATGGAAGAAACTCGAATGGCCGAGAAGCACCTAAAGAAATGTTCAGTGTCCTTAGTCATCAGGGAAATGGAAATCAAAACAACTCTGAGATTCCATCTCACACCAGTCAGAATGGCTAAGATTAAGATCTCAGGTGATAGTAGATGCTGGCGAGGGTGTGGAGAAAGAGGAACACTAATCCATTGTTGGTGGGACTGCAAGATGGTGCAACCACTTTGGAAATCAGTGTGGCAGTTCCTCAGAAAATTGGACATAGCATTACCCGAGGATCCAGCTATACCACTCCTAGGCATATACCCAGAAGATGCTCGAATGTATAATAAGGACATATGCTCAACTATGTTCATAGCAGCTTTATTTATAATAGCCAGGAGCTGGAAAGAACCCAGATCTCCTTCAACTGAGGAATGGATTCAAAAAATGTGGTATATTTACACAATGGAGTATTACTCAGCTATTAAAAACAATGAATTCGAGAGGCTCCTAGGTAAATGGATGGAACTAGAAATTATCATCCTGAGTGAAGTAAGCCAATCACAAAAGAACACACATGGTATTCACTCACTGATTATTGGATATTAGCCCAGAACCTTGAAATGCCCAAGACACAACTCACAGGCCACATGAAGCTTATAAAAAAGAAAGACCAAGTGGGGGTGATTCAGTTTTTCTTAGAAGGAGCAACAAAATACTCAGGGGAGCAAATATGGAGACAAAGTGAGGGACAGAAACTGAAGGAGGGGCCATTTAAAACCTTTCCACTTGAGTATCCATCCCATGTGCAGTCACCAAAGGTAGATGCTGATGTGGAAGTCAGGAAGTGCATGTCGATAAGGGCCTGATATGGATGTCTCCTCAGAGGCCTTCAAGAGTCTGACATATTCAGAGGCAGATGCTCACAACTAGCCATTGAACTGATCATGAGGTTCTCAATGGAGGAGTTAGAGTGAGGACTGAAGGAGCTGAAAGGGTTTGTGGCACCATGAGGAGAGCAACAATACCAACCAACCACAGCTCCCAGGGTCCTAACCACCAGCCTGGGAGCACTTATGGAGGGATCCAGGGCTTCAGCTGAATATGTAAGAGTGGAGGGCCCTGCTGGGCACAGGTGGAAGAAGAGATCCTTGACCTCATGAAGGCTGGATGCCCCAGGGGGTGGGAATTTTGAGGGTGGGGAAGTGGGAGTGGGGGGGCTAGGTGGGGGTTACATCCACGGAGAAGAAGGAGGAGGGGTAAGGAGATGGGGGGTTCCCGGGTGGGTGGGGGATGGGGTAAGGGGATAACATATGAAATGTAAATAAAATATCCAATAAAAAAAAAAAGACTGTAAACTGAAGAGGTTTGCAGCCCCATGGGGAGAGCAACAATACCAACCTACCAGTGCTCCCAGAGTCTAAACCACCAGCCTAGGATCACATAGGGAGGGACCCATGGCTCCAGCTGTATATGTAGGAGAGGATGGCCTTGTTGGGCATAGGTGGGAGAGGAAGTCCTTGGTCCTGTGAAGGCTGGATGCCCCAGTGTGGGAGAATTCGAGGGCAGGGAGGTGTGAGTGGGTGGGTGGGTGGATGGGGGCACACTCTCATAGAAGCAGGAGGATGGGGGATGGGATAGAGGGTTTCTGGGTGGGGAGAAAATGGGGAAAAGGGATAACATCTGAAATGTAAATAAAATATCCAATAAAAAAATTAATTAAAAAGATGAGACTTCAACATAAGTAAATGAATAAACAAATAAATAATTGCTTTAAAAAATGATGTAAAATAAGAAGAGCTACCTTTTCTCCAGGAGACCATTTTTCAGAAACTTCTTACTGGCTTTGCTTTCTATGAAGTTATCCATAATTTGAATTGTGCCACAATATTTAAACTGAATTTTATATGGGGAGGAGACTCCTGATTTTAGTGTGACTTGAAACATGTATTTTTGTTTGTAGCGCATGTTTTAATGCCAAGTATTATTTAAGGACTATTAGATGGCTGAGTAGGGATTAGCTCAAGTGAGTATTCTTGCATCATTTATAAAAATAACTAGTAGCCAAGCATCTTAGCGCACATTTATAATCTCAGTACTTGGAAAGCTGTTGCAAGAGGATCACAGCTTTTAGGCCACACGGGGCTAAGCAATGAGTTCCAAATCATTCTTGGCTAGAGGGTCAGGAAACAAATAACTAAATTGAACAGTAATATTTTCACTCCGAAGTCTTCTTTAGCTTAGGTTAGTAAGATAAACTGAAATACATATGTAATGTTCATATTAAAAAGTATCTTCTCCTTGGATGAGTTTCCCTCTCTTCTTCCTTCTCCCCTCCCTTCCTCCCTTTTCTTCTACCCTATTCCTGTTTAGTTTCTTGTCAACTTGACACAAGGTAAAATCATTATCTGGCAGAAGGGAATCTTAACTAAGGAATAGCAGGATGTCTATAATGTAATTCTAGTGAGTATTTTTTTTCAATTAGTTATTGATGTGGGGTCTCCTAGCCCATGATATGAGGGTCCACAACTGGTGTACTTTGTTAATATATGAAAGCAGTTCCTAGAAAGCATGAATCAATTACTCCTGCCTCCACTCCTGTTTGAGTTACTACCATGACTTCCTTCAATAATCAACTGTGTACAGAATCTATAAACCACATAATCCCTTCCCTTCTCAAATAGTTTTTTTTTTTTTTTTGGTCACAGTTACAGAAACCAAAACAGAATATCCTCTTACTGTCCTCTAATTGAAATCTATTTTTTTCATGCCAGATGAGAAACAAGTTGATCCTACTGTTGATGAAATAATAGCACCTATTAGATAATGGCAGAATCAGTATTTAATTATGGGTATTTCCTTTCAGCTTTCGGTTAAACAGTTTACATAGTTCTATTTCCACCTCACTATAAGCCCATGAATTGTACAGAATGAGCTCCCCCCTTTTTCTTTTTTTGATTTGGGAGAATAAGACCTAGAGATTTAGAATAGTGTGCCCAAGGCTGTACTGTCAGTAGGTGATAAGGCAGAGATTTAAAGGACTAGTTCAATTCCATGGTCTTAACCCTTGGACTCCATGGCAGCACATCATAAAAGGGCTTTCCCTGCATCTCTTCAGTTGAGCCTCCCAAAAGCCCTTTAAGTTAGGCGTAGCTTGTGCTTTGAGCTTCAATTTACAGATGGAGGTTTAGTGATGTAAATAACTGGCTTAGGACTTACACAGACATTAAAGGACAAAGCCAAGTCATGATCTGCCGTTCCCTTCTGGAGCTCAGTGCCTCTGGGTGTGTACATATTGCATAGATCCTGGAAAAATCCTAAGCCCAAACCCCAGGATTAAAGCTCATTATTACTTTCACAGCTAAAAATAAGAACACATCCACTCTACATTAGTTTTTTCTTCTAGGAAGAGAGGACAAAGGCACCCTGGGCCTCAGGCTACCTCCCTTATTTATGTCTTTCGATTTCTTCAGTTAAATATTTTTCTTACTTTCCAGCCCCTTGTTTCTTAAAATCTATTAAATTCTTCAGGGTATTGTAACGTTATCTTTTTTTTTTGTAAAGCACAATGAAATGGAATATTTTAGTCTCAATTAGAATCATGTTCTAAGATACTGTGATCTCACAAGAATATTTGCTTCTCATCCTGTGATCCTGGGAGGCATCTCTCTGTGCAGTGGGGTACAAGATATAAGTAGCTGTAGTACTGTAATGTCCACCTACCCACTGCTGTAACTCTAACAATCACAGAAGGCAGCTATCCAATATGCTATGTGGAGCACATACTCTCAGTAGAGATTCTTAGGATTGTTGGATCACAAAATGCATCCCAGTGACATGCTTACTGAACGTTCTAAATGTACCTGAGGATTTTGTGGTTTCAGTCAGTTCCCAAGATTACAATATTGTGTCATATGCTCTTCTGAAAAACAGTTGTAACCTGTCAAATGATGTGGACCAGAAAAATATTTCTGACTAAACATCCATTTATTAAATTCATACAAAAATTCAAATATTTATGAATTAAAACACTTTTATCCACTTGAGTTATTTCAAATATAGTATCGTAGTTTATCCATTGATAATTTTATATATGCACACCACACATGTCCATTTTATTATTGGATTTGGACTGGAATTAAAATTTTATGGTCACTTTTATAGATGCTTTGACACATTCTGAGAGCATGAGTAAAAATGGGTACAATATGTTCAAAGACTTCCAAAGAACATAGCTACGTACATTGAGATCATGTTCAAGAATTGAATATATAAAGCTCTTGATATACACATCTTTTCAGTAAAAGGCCTGGATGCAATTCCAAGGAATTATTAAGTGGGTGCAGCTGTAAGGCTCTGCCCTGTCTTGGTGGCAATAGACATAACTCAAAATAAAGGCAAGAGGACAGCTGGAAAATGATGGAATAAAGGTAATGATATGTTCCATTACTGTCCAAACCCACCAGCCTCTTTTCTTTTTATTTAAAAAAAATCTCTTACTTCCCTTGCTTTGGTAGGAATGGTTTCTTTTCTAAGTACTTCTCCAGCATTTTTCATATTAATAGATATTTTCAATTAACTACATCAGAGAATGTTGGTTGCAGATTATTAAGATATCATGGACATTTATTTATTCACTTATGCATGTATCCATCAAACCCTTTATTGATTGTTCACTCTGTGCTGGGTGATTGTTAGGAACCAAGTACTGATCTATAAAGACACATCATAACAATCAATGATGTACAATCAAATGACTTACATCATGGTGACTCTTTTCATTTGTATATTCTAGAAGTAAATGGGCAGTCATTTTTGTGCCACTCACTGAATGACATTCTTTTGCTGTAACAAAAAACAAACAAACAAACAAACACCATGTCAATGTACTGCTGATTTAATGAAGAAGTTCCCTGAGGAGGTGTGATGCATTGGCATATGTTATCATCTCAGTCCTCATGGTCTTCATTCATTGTCTGCATCTGTCAAAAGTGTAGTATACTCTGGACTGGAGGGATTATTCCACTTGGTAATTAACAATTATGCTCCTGTTTGAACAGCAACACAACTTTGCACATCAAGAACATAAAACCTCCCTACTGGTAGTACTGTGACAACAGTATCAGGAAGTGAAAACTTTGGAAGAGGATGGCAGCAATCATCCGATCATCATGTCTAGTTCCTCATAACTGTGGGGACAATTTTAAACACATACCACCTGACCAATCTACTTTTGCATAAGACATTAATCTTATTTTATACTCAGACCTTTAATGTCAACAAATCCTTATAATCAGTACACTCCGCTCTACCCAGCATGCTAGTTAGTATATCAATAGTTTTTTTATTACTGAAACAAGCTCCTCCCTTCTATTTCTAATCTAGTTCATACTGTCTCATTTTGTACCTATGCACAGCTGAGCTTTGTCCATAGAAATAGCACAATGGCTTTTTTTTTTTTGGAAAAGTATTCACACAAAACACTTCTACGACTCACTCAAATCTGGCTAGTCTGTACAGCTGCACATTTTCAATACTAAAACCCAAATCAGCCTCAGTCCTCATGCTGATCTGGTAGCATCTAGAGTAGCAGATACATCCTTTCCTAACAGTTCTTTCTCTTTGGTGCATACTGGGTACCTGCATCCAAACCTCCTCATTTTTTTTCTCTTGCCCATCTGGTATCTTTTTCAGTGTATTTATCCTTTTTAATGACAAATTCTTCTAAAATCAGCTTCTATATTTTTCTGTTTCCTATACAATAGGATATTTTCTGATGACATTAAAGCTTGCGTACATGTTAATTTCCCCTAATAGCCTTTCAACTTGCTTCTCACTACTGAGTTCCAAATTTCTCTGCCCTTCTTACTGTTTTATATGTCTTAGGTAGATTTTAATAAAAACTTTAAGCCAAAGATGTTTTAATGTAAGCCTTCAATCTTTATCTACAGTGAATTAAAGCTGATTCAGTCTTTGAAGTAGTTAGCAATCTTTAGTCATTGGTTTTATTTCTCCCATCCAATAACCAATCTAAATACTCTTGTTTGTTCTAACTTCAAAACATGTCTGCACGCAAATATTTTCACTGTCGCTACTGTTAATCTGATGAATTCTCTTCAGACAATTGTTAAGAATAACCAATGGCATCTCTGCTTACAGTCTTGCTCCCTTTCATTTTCTGCAGTGTGTTCTAACCACAATAGCCTGGCCACTGTTACAAAAGCTATGAATTAGTTCCTTTACACTCAGGATAAAACCTAAATTCTCAACCTGACTTCTTAATTGTGGAAAACCTGATATCCTCCCTTCTCTAGTGACCTCTCTTGCCAACTACCACTATGTTCTCCCAAGTTCATTCCCCTCCTTCTTCAGAAATCTCATCACCCCACCCAGGCACCATTGATACAATGGTAACCTTTCATTTTTCCAATCTGGAACTTATTGCTCTTAGGAACAAAAAGAATCTTGTGTAAAAGAATCTCACATCTTCAAACACTTAAGTTTGTATGTAAATAGAGTTGGACATTGAGAAACAATTGTGGAAATAATGCAGAGTCTCATACAGAACATGCTCATTCCACCTTAGAATAGTACTGTATTTGAATCAATTATTTACTAGGCAGTATGCACAGTTCGTACGAGTCTATTAGCTATAATGGCAGAAATGTCTTTCTGTATCAGCCATCCAAATGGTTGCTGATGTACAATAATAATTCTCTATAATTGAGTCAAGATATTAAAATTGTGCCATAGGAAGGTAGTTAAATAAACAGAAATAGAGATTTGGGCTAATCTCTTGTAACTCAGTGCCTTGGTTGACTAACCTGAGACCTCCCTTTTTACAAGGAGCAGTAAACATATTTGGCCTGAAATAAATATGGCAGTTGTATGAAACTCTGCTATACAAGTAGCATTTATCCACTGTAGCAATGTGGTGAAAACCCCTCACTGAAGCCGGAAAGCCTGTTCTAGGCTGAAATGATTAACTTAACAGTCTTACAAATCCAATAACTGGAACAGAACAAAACAAACAAACACACAAAAAAAAAACACAACATCAAGTACTATTTTTGCATAAACCATCACTTGGTCTAGATAAATTTCATTATAATATTGAACAGACTAACTCTGTTTCTTTTCCATGTATAGATTTTTTTCATTATTAGTCCAGAATTCATCAAAAGAGATCAAAGAAAATGTTTTGAAAATGGAAAAGAAAGCACACTTCAGTGTGCAGAAGAACTTTACTATACCAGGGGAGGGGGTAAGATAAAAGAGAAAAGGAATTATAAGTGAGCTATATATGAACTATAAAAACTTTAATTTAAAAAAAAATGGCCTTTTCACTCAAATGAACAGCTCTTGCAAAGAATCCAAAATATAAAATAAGTTTATGTGTAGAGCCTTTGAATTTGGGGATTAGAACATGTTGTAACAAGAAAACATGACTTGGGACTCAACCTCATCTTGAAATAATTATGTAGTTCGATTTCCACTCTTAGCATATAAAATACATACAGGTTACTCAGATATTATTAGCAAATTTAAAATATGCATCTTTAAGACATTTTAAACACGTACCGAATTGCACTGGGAGCCTAAGCCTACTGTGCAGAGGAACTGACAGTTGATGTATTTGGAAGTGAATTGAGGCTCGGGTGTGAAGGAAGTAGAAAACTCATCCATAAATTATCTATGAAAGTGGTAAAGCAAATGAATTCTCAGTCTTCAATTATTTTTAGCTATGTCAATTCCATAGACCCATCCTGCACCACGAAACAACACCCAGGATACGTTCTAAATCCTAGCAGCATGTAAGTGACACACAGTCACAGTAGTCACCTGCATCTGCTTCATACTTGGGACCTCTCATCTACCTGAGAAGTTGTTAGTTCACAGCATCTTGGGCATTGTACTTTTTAGTTGTTGTTGTTCCTCAAAAATTTCACCAGCATTAAATCTTAGAGTTGGTGACTTTTTTTTTCTTAATTGTGTCATCTTGGTGGTAAATGACTCACATACAAAAATAGGGTCAGTAAAAATCATTTATTTTTATGATTTAGGAAATTAGTTCATGGTCAAGTATATTTGTATAACATAGAATTTGACCTGAGTCAAAATAAAAATGTGACCCAGAGCTTTGATAGAATGGAGGGGTGTTTTCCGGTTTTTTTATTTTCAAAAAAATTACATTTTTAGATGAAAAATGGAGGACATAAAAACAACAGCATAGACCTCAAGCCAGGTGTCCATATCCAATTTCATTTTATTACATAGATTCAATTTACGTTTTGGTTAACATTTTATTCTATGTGTTTCTTTTTTTTAACCGTAGGTCAATGTGTGCAGGTCCAAGCTATCCCTGCCATAGTTACAGCTAAAAGCAAAGTGTCATTTCCCCCTTTCTGAGCAACAGCGACAGTAAATCATATCAGCATCTCAACTCCAGGCAGTTGAGTCAGAGATAAATCAACCACTTAGTAGATGTGAAAACTCGATGGTTGTTAAAGGCCAAATAGAATGTCTCCTTTCTGTAGCTTCTAGAGCCAACACCAGAAAGAGCATATCATTAAGTATACAATGTCATTTCATCTTGTTATTTCTGTCTCAGCTTTCATTCTAGTCTGTTACATATTTCCCCCAACACACTCCTATAAATATATTATCTTGTCAACCAAAATTCACAAACTTTCATCTCTCATTTTAGCTGGTGGCACTGTGTGGTGCCACCCATGTTGATAGCTATATGGCTCCAATCTGCGTCAAGTCTCAGCCACAAAAGCCTGACACTTCTTACACATCTCGAGAAACACTGCGTTCCTTCCATCTCTCCGGGGAAGACGTTCGTCAAGTGCCATGATTTTTACATTTTGCTGTTTATAATATTAATAGCTATGCAATAAGACATGTACTATTGAACTGTCAGGAATGATTTGTTACCAGATGTTAGCCTAATTTGCCAGCTGTCAAATTTTAATAATTTGTATTTGCGCATAAAGTGACACTTAACTTTCATGGTAAATCAAGACATATAGCATAACTTACTTGAAACTGTAGACGCAGAGGGAGGGCTTGCATGCAGCTAGATGGGTGGAATGAATGACTTGAACTGAGCATGCAGTTTGCACGTGGCATTTGGAATGCAATGTATGTAACAGACAGGAAAGTTTGTGTTTTATTTTATGTGTTTGAGTTGTTGCATTTTGAGCAGAGTTGTGCCACTTAGGCTATTTTAGATTGACACCGTTGGGAGGGCAAGGTTGGAGTTCATTTAGAAATATATTCAAAGGGGTGGGGGGAATGGGGAAAGCGGATAATATCTGAAGTGTAAATAAGTAGGACATCCAATAAAAATACTTTGATATTTGTGAAAATAATTAATTTAAGAACTACTAAATTTGCAATCCTATAGTATTGTTCTATGTAACAACATACATAATGGCAGAGGTAGTTTAGAAAATACACATATCTCTCACTATAATATAAAAATATTGATACTTCTATTGCTTCTTAATTTGTCTCATTAATTTGAGTCTTGCAAGGATTTTTTCACTTCCCTTTTTTATATACTTTGTTGTCCCATAGCACAAATATCATTCTTGTGCCGTCTTTTGATTTCTGTAATGTTTACAGTCTTATATCTACTTTATTTAAAGGCTGTGTCCGTCCAAAATTTTCCTTACTTGATTACAAATTGCATGGTAGCTTTTTCCAATAAACTGTAGCTTTTCTTTTGACTATTGCTCTTATACTATGTTTCATTTTATTCTAATATTTAATTTTTCATGCTGCTAGCTTTTAATTTATTCTACATTTCATTTATAGTTTAGATTGGAAAATTAGGTTACCAATTTAAAGTGTTTTTTAAATTTTTGCAGTATGTGTCTGGGGGGCATGGAATGCATGCAGTTCCTTGAGGGGCCAGAAGAGGACAATAGATCCCTGGAACTGGAGTTAGCCGACATTTAAGAGCTGCCAAGTTGGTGCTGGATATTGAACCTGGATCCTCTGACAGATCAAGCAGCCTGTGCTCTTAAACCTTAAGTCGTCTTTCCAGTCCAAGGAGCTTTTTTGTATAATGATTAAAAAATTATTTAAATACTGTAGATTTTATCTTCAAGGCTGTTCTCTGTAACCCATATGTTTTGAGTGTATCATTTTGATTTACCACAAACTGCTTTCCCTGTGATTTATCTTTGGATTATTATTTATTGAGGAATAAAATTTGTTAAATTTCCACATTCTTATGAGTCTCTTGAATTTTTTACTGATTTTTAATTTTATCATGTTGTATCTAGCAAACATTCTTTGCATTAGTCTGATGATACACATTAGTTAAGGTTATGATCCACCTATAATCCTTTTGCCCTTGAGAAATTTGTTCTTGTTCTTGCAGAATATTGTGCTCAACAATTATCTTTTAGGCTGCTTGAGACTACAATGTTGTGTCTGATGGTTCTATTCATTATTACAAGTGGAATATTTAAACCAAATATTTTAATTCTTCCTTAAGGTTTTGTCAACCTATGTTTTAAATATTTTAGGAGTTTTGTTAATATGTCTATATATTTCTATACAAAATACAGTAGTGATATAAGCTACATAAATACCACTGATGTTATCTTAGACATTATACAGTTATTTTGCAACATTTTAATTTTCAGTATTTGTTCTTTAACACCAAATTGATTTCTTCAGATAGTCACTCTGTTTCTTTGTCTTCCCACATCCTCCAAAGCCTCTGCTATGCCTGTTTGCTAAGTTTCATTCCAAATGTTGTTACTTATTGTTATTCATTCCAAGTTTCTATCACACCACCATCACCACACACACACACACACACACACACACGCACATGCACGCGCACACGCACACACACACACACACACCATTCTATTACATTACCCTACTGAATTCTTCTATTTCCTCAGTGATATTCAGAATTTGGTGATAAATTATTCTCAAATGCTTAATTCTGTGAGAGTATATCAAATGGTAGATTTACAATATTCTTAATCAGTCCACTTGCCTGCTTCATGCAGAAAGGGTATTTTTGTTATTGTTTTTGTTATTTTCTAGTGTCACAGCCATAGTTTTAGTTTCTTTGCATGATTCATAACTCTAAAAAGCAACCTAGACCATTTAAACAATGGAACATAAAAAAAACTGTTAGTCATAAATTCTCCTTTCATCAAGGTTTCTTGTTATATTTATATCCATTGTTTGAACATTCATTTTTCTGAATTATTTCTCAAAAACCTATATTCTTTATCACATATGCTTTCAAAGATATCAGCTTAATTTAGTGATCAACTAGTAACTGGTCAGAGATTCCACTCAAATTCACAATATGTCTAAAATGCCCCTCCTAGTGATCTTTTGTATACCTACAATTTCCCTTTAAGAGTGAGGAAACCTATGTTTTTATCCTTCCCCTCTCTTCTGCTTGCTCAGAGCCTCAAGTTCAGATAAAAAATAAAGTACGCTGTTTTAGTTCTTTTGAGAGAATATGCACCATCTTAGGTGTGGGCTTGCCTTACTAGACTTCAGACAATTTAACGTTTTCAGGGACTTGACAGGACATCTCTGTCCCTAATTTATTTTGTACTTTGTTTTTCTGATAAGTTTTTAGTTTGTACCTATCTTTATAGCACTTCTAAGCAGCTACAGTACATCTTATTCTTTTGATAAATGTGTCAGTACAAAAAAATCATGTAGACTTATTGAGTCCTGAGTCCTGTGAAATAAAGACAAACTCTGTGAATAGAGGTCTCGAGGGAAGTACAGGACAAGACAGATAATGGCAGAATTCTAGTAACAGGGCTCAGAGGAAACTCACAAATATTTAACCCTTCCGCTGACTAGTAGAATGTCATTTTGATAGCAATAGCAACATGGTTTTCATTTTTCGAGAAACCAATGAGCACAGGAAACCAGAATCAGAACAAGATGATCTAACAGTGAAAAAACTCACACATACTGTTCTTGGGTTTTCAGGGTTAATTCCTAGACATTGGCAACCAGAATAAGCTCTGCTCACCCAGGCACACTCTACCCACAAAAGAAACAAGTAATTTGCAAACAGAGAGATTTGCTTGGTTTGACCATTTTGGGAATTGGAATAACAAGGACCAAAACAGGTTCACTGAATCTCAAGTCCCTCTTTCAGGTACTGACATGAGGTTCAGTTTTAATTAGAAAACAAGAGGTATTTCTTATAAATGTTCTAGATAAAGTTTCAAGCCTGCCCATCAACATTAGAGCTCCAGGCTTTTTCTGCAATGTTCTGGGGTATGTTGTCAGAACTATGTAAAGTCTCTTTCTTAGGGCCAAATTTCTTTTGTAAGTGGTACCAACTGTATTTAAATGGTGATTTAGTAGGAAAGCGGTCTGCAGAATTTAGGCATTGTGGATAGCACTGTTTTATATGGCTAGCATTGAGCACCATACTTATCCTGGAAAGATCTTAGCATCTGCTTTTCTAGTCATGGATACTTTCTTCTAAAATACAGCATGAGACAAATTATTTGCACACTATTCCACTAATTTACCAGCTATAACAAGAGGCCAAAAGCAGTACCCTCTCTTAAGATAGTTTAAGGTGAAATGAGGAAAAGCCTATTAAATCGTAGGCACATTCTATGTAGTCATTAAGTTTATATGACAGTGGCAATTACAAATTTGGTTTTGTTTGAGAGCCTAATGGTACTCTACTATGTTTACAACACAATTATCCTGACCCAATAAAGTCAGTAATCCAAAATCAGAATGGTTTAAAAGCAGGCCTCATGAGATACACACAGAGAAAACAAATTAGCTTCTTCAGCATCCTCATGCATTTGAAGGTATTTCATAGACCAGGCGCTGCTGGATCTGTGTAATCCAAAGTATAAATTGAAGACCTAAAACTTAATTGAGCTGCTATCTTCCTGTTTTAAATCTTCATGTCACTGGAAGCAGTGACTTACTGAATATATATTTTCAAAATTGAGTGTAAGTATATGGCAAATTTTATTCAGACTTGAAATTATACTCTAAAAGTTATAGGAATACTTGCAAATTAAAACATACAGCAGAAATACTCATTACACACACAATGAAAATCTGGAAATCAGCACATGAAACCAGTTGAGGATTGATACTTTGTGAGGTTTTGCTTTCACATTTAATCATTTCATAACAAATATTTGTCGAGTCATATCAACTACTTCATCTGCAATTAGTTAATATAATGTTTACTTTGCTATAGGGCACAGCGTAATGCCTTCAGATAAATATCATTAAAAGAGGTTAGAGAGATGGCTTCGAGGCTAGAAGCACTTACTTCTCTTGCAGCATGTTCTTGGCAGTGCACAAATCTCTATAACTCCATTTCCAAGGAATATGATGCCCTCTTCTAACTTCTGCTAATGCTAGCAGAAGTCACATACATTGCACACATACGTACAAGCAAGCAATACACTCATATATATGAAATGAAATTTAAACAGTAAAAAATAGATCATTCAAAATCATAGTGAAGATAATTATCTCATTCACTTTTAAGGAATTGAACTATTGTATGGTTTCTATACATGAATGGCTGTGAAATATTAGAAATACAGGAGAAGCACTTAAAGAGTTGTTTTCTGTCAAATTTACTTGAAAACAAAGCTTGCTCCTAAAGATTCAAAGGCACTGTGAATGCAACATTGTAGCAATTTTGCTACAGTGAAATGAGCTTGCAGATTTGCATGTCATCTTAATTCATGTCAGAAATGCTCATGATAATGAAAGTTAAAAAAAATTCTGCAGTAAAACAGTATCAAGAACATCAAACACATTTATTGCTTACCATAAAAATATGACACAGTATAAAATGGCATGAATGCATTAAAAAGGCATCTTATTTATTGTAACAATTAAAACAGCAAAGCTTAATAACTAATAAACCCTGAGAGAACATTGTATTGCAATAAATTTTGCGATAAAAGATAATTCTGACAAGAATGTTTTTCAGAAAATACCTTCAACCATGGAAGCTATGCATTGCTTAGTAAATGCTGAAGAAATACACTTCTTTGTATCCAAGCAACTTAAATATGCACTCTGCAGCCTTCCTGAGAAATTTTAGCCAAGTCTAATTGAATGCTTCTAATTAAAATGTGTAGGTCAGGAGAAAAGTGATGGCTTTGTTTGAACTATTTGTTTATTTCATCAAGTCCACTGAATATAACTGCACTGCCAAGATGAAATCATCAGAATTATTCTTTACCCTTCTGAATTCCTGTTTTATCAGTTCATTCAGAACATTCATTCACCCCCCATCTTCAGTCTTAAAGGATAAAAATGAAGCTGCTAAACACAAAACCTTAACTTCAGGGAAACATTTTCCTTCCCCCAAACTATTAACTAGAAATAACGTGAATTGGAAAAAATAAAATAAATAAATAATAGATAAGCTTCAATTAAAGATTCTTAATGTATTTAGAGAGATATTGAAAACCACATAGTACCCACACAATCTATCAAAGAGCCTGGAAAAAAACCATATTTATAAAGCCAAAATTTATTCGGATGGTTCACTGAATCATCTAACTTTCCATGGTAAATTGATAGCTATTCTCTTTTCTTTCTCTCTTCTTTTCTTTCTTTTTCTTTCTTTCTTTCTTTCTTTCTTTCTTTCTTTCTTTCTTTCTTTCTTTCTTCCTTTCTTTCCTTCTTTTTCTTTCTTCCTTTCTTTTCTTTGAAAAATTCCATATATTTCAAAAACAAGTAAACAAAAACAGTTTCCTAAAAACACTGCCAAAAATGTAAGCGTTCTATAAGGGGAGGTGTGACTTAAAAGCACGTTCTTATTTATTTCCTTTTCACTCTAAAATAATCAGGATGGAGTGTAAAACTCTTCCTTGCCTTCATTAACCCTCCAAGGTTTTCTTTCTGTTTCTTCTTTTATGGATTGTTTTCATATATGCTTTCAAATCTGAGATTCACTATTATACTCTCTCGAGATAGTTAAGTAATTTATATTAATAAATCATTAGTCACATCTTCAACCACTGAATCTGTAGTTTGTAATTTGTAGCTCTACTCCAGAGGCCACGGCAGGAAGATTGGAAACTCTAAGGCCAGGTTAGACTACACAGTGAATGTTAGTCACTTGTCTAGAATCAGTGTAAAACCCTGTGCTGAAACAGCCACAAAGCCCAAATCCAGCCCTGTGGTGTAGCTTTTTGTGATTTGAATTAGTCTTCTCTTTATTTTCTTAGTATTTCCTGTGATGAAATTGACATGTATTTTTGTGTGTGTGTGGTTCTAAGTTTTTAAGTGATACTATACTGATGATTATTTTATTCTGAAAGGAGGAAATAGAGAAATAGAGACTTTCTTAGATGTTTTGGCTAAGGTTTACAGTACTTGAAACTATCCTATAAAGTTACATGGCATGACCAATTACTTCCTTCTTCCTGTTTCTCACTAGGAGGTTCTAAAGTGTTTCTGTAGTTTCTGCTCCACTGACAAAAATTGTAGTCAGAAAAAAACAAACAAACAAACAAAACAAAAAAAAACAGTGAAGAAGCCAAGATAACAAGAGTTTAGGCTCTATCTTTAAAATCAACAATGTGCCTGCACTATTACATAGAAGCTGTTTTTATATTTCTAAGTTAGAATCTTGTTTTCACTAATTCCAAACATTCTACTTTTGAAATGTTCACTGATAGAGCATTTTATTTACCTTTATTGTCATAGGTTTTAATTATCTCTTTAAGTTTTGAGATTATAGTGTATTTATATCATTTCCCCTTCACTGTTGTATCTCCATGCCTCCTCCCTTGTATCACTAATTGCTCTTTTTCAAATGCATGAACTCTTTTTCATTGTTATAAAACAGTAGCATGTGCACACGCGCATGCACATACACACACACACACACACACACACACACACACACACACACATATTCATTTGCTTCTAAACGATTAAGTTAGCCTCATTCTGAATAATGTTACTTGAATATATGCTTTCCAGGGCTGAAGATTGGCACTGGATAGCTAACAGATATGCTCGTCCCTGGGAACGAATATTTCTCTAGCTCTCAGAATTCTTCTGCTGCTGTCCTTATTCAGCTTAAGGTTAGGTTGTCATCTTGGTGAGACTTCAGGGATGTCGCTTCTGACATTTGTAGAAGGCACAGCTCCACAGCGAACACCCTTTTTCTCAGGCTTTTACAATCTTTTCATCTTCCTTCTGAAATAATCCCTGAGTCTTGGGAGAAGAAATTACATTGTAGGTACTGGAATCAAAAAATCTACATTTCGCTCTGTATATTTTTCTGTAATGGTGCCCATCAATTTCAGAGAAATTTTCTTGATGTAGGATGAAGGCATATTATTGATGAGATGTTCACAACTAAATAGAGGTTTCCTAAGTTTTTATACTCATAATTCTTTCCTCCCTATTTTTATATGATCCAGGTATTTAAGTGTATAAAAACTATATATCATTCAAAATTTAAGTGATAATAAATCATAAAAATTTAGGTTAAAAAATCTTTGCTGTGCAGATATTTTACCAACTATTACAATGATGGAAAATTGTCATAGTAATGTGATGAATATTGTTTAATTTTACATAAATAATTACATATTGGGTAAATATTTGACAGTGAAGAACATGTAACATTTTTAACCATGTTTAGAGTTGATTGATATTTTGATTCCAGAATCTCTCAGGCTAAAAATGCTGCCTTCACACAAACATATAATCTAAGAAGAAATATATTTAGAGATATTTTAGAAATTCTGAGATTATATACCCTATTTCAGCGAAATTCAAAACAGATACTCCAGTTGAATTTTTTTTTCAAATCAAGTACTCTAACACAATACAATTCAAATATATACTAATTTGTTACATGGAAAGAATGGTGGAAGAAAACTATTTTCCGCAATTAATCCATTAATTTTCTGAAGGAGAACCAAACTTCAAATGAACTTTGAAAATAATCCAAATAATAATGTATATCTATCTTTAATCTGAGTCTGTGTGTTTCAGGCAGTGTTTATTGGTACCACACAGCATGATGGCTCTACAGTACGAACTCCAAAATTTATAGGACAGTAACTACTTGGAGTTTCATATGTTTGATATTGAATAGGTGTCATTGTCTGTTTAGAGAACTTCCATTGTTGACAAGTTTTTCACAATCTCCATATGTAGTTACACACCTGCGGTTGGGTTGAACTCACAATTTACGAATAGAAAATCACCACTAAGGCCTATAATATGACCAATACCTGTAGTGTGACAGTCTCTCATACCCTCATCATTCTTCTTGAAAATCTATAGTATTAAGTATAGTTTGTCTCTCAGAAACTGTAGTTTGACTCACTCTTCAGCATCTCTAGAAAGAACAATCTTATGGCTAACCTCATCTCTGTACTGTGACCTGATTATTTCTTTTCCTCACTATATCATTAAAGATTTCTCTCCTCTCCCCTGACCTCTCTCTCTCTCTCTCTCTCCCTCTCTCTCTCTCTCTCTCTTCCCTCCCTCCTTCCCTCCCCCCTCCCTCCCTCCCTCCCTCCCTCCCTCCCTCTCTCTCTCTCTCTCTCTCTCTCTCATTTTATTCCACTAGGATAAACTATATTTAAACATAAACAAGCAACATTGACGACCCTATTCTGACATAAAATGCTTGCACATTTTATATTATAGTCTTGTAGAAGACCATAGAGTTAACATGGAGTGAAGTTCTTTATTGTAACTGTGTCACTGCTGATTACTAGGAAAGAGAATGTGATGAGTTCATTTTGATGGTCTGTACAACTCAGCACTTAACACATACCATTTCTCATAGAAAGATAATATTGTCACATTCTTTTTACAATGCTGCTTACTAATCCAATCCCTTTATACTTCCACGATTATGATTGCCTCATTTTTCCTATCCTCTGGGTATAAGAAATACATGATAAAATCATTTAATTAGACAAAGTCATTGGCTTACAAAAACATTAGTGTTTATATATACTAACATACATGATTTCATTTAATAGAAATTAACAAAG
This sequence comes from Grammomys surdaster, assembly GCF_004785775.1. Taxonomy (NCBI): domain Eukaryota; kingdom Metazoa; phylum Chordata; class Mammalia; order Rodentia; family Muridae; genus Grammomys; species Grammomys surdaster. Next base: position 13,269,670 of record NW_021604665.1, on the reverse strand, counting down.
ACTGGAGACAGCAGTGCTTACATATTCACCATAATCTTTATGTGAAACCCAGAGACTATGTTCACAGCTTACTTAAATTGATATCTATGTCAGTAAGAAGAAACAAAGACTACACACCCTAGTCAATTATTATGGCACCAATTTTTGTTGTTGTTGTTTGGTTTTTCGAGACAGGGTTTCTCTGTGTAGCCCTGGCTGTCCTGGAACTCACTCTGTACACCAGGCTGGCCTCGAACTCAGAAATCCACCTGTCTCTGCCTTCCAAGTGCTTGGAATAAAGGCGTGCGCCACCCCCGCCCGGCTTGGCACCAATTTTTTATAGGTTGAGGGATGTGTGTGACTCAAGCACCAACCTGCTCACAGTTTCTACATATGGCTTTACACGATTCAGATACTCTCGCAGCTTCACTATATTTCATGGGAAAGTATTCCCTGTTTCTGTGAATATATCATAGGTTAAAATGCAATTAAAAAACAAAACTGAGAACCACATATGGCTGTGCAAGTATTGGCATACTTCTGGAGATTATGGAAGTGGAATGCATTCAAATGCATCTGAATTAGTCTTTGAAAGATCAGCAATTATTTCAGATATAATAGGGTAGAAAGAAAGATACTAAAAAATGGAACATCTTCAGTGAGGTTCACAGAAATGGTAACATATTTAAAGTTAAAAATAAAGAGATAGGTGTACATTAGGTATAGTGTAGTGTAAATTCAGAAGAAAAAGAGGGTTGGTGATAAAACCTAAAAATTTCCCACCTGTATTGTTTTTCATTTCCGTATAAAAAACACAAAGATCGTTAAGCACTTTTTTCTTCTGCCTAAGGATTTTCATTTTCTTCAACTTATCCCTTCTCAGAGCACTGGTCAGTCTCTTTATCACTGGCTTCTAGAAATATAATTTTGACATAGTTCATTGACGTATTTTGTGATTAGTTATTAATTCGGATTTGTGATGTATTGATTTACTTAATGTTTTCAGGAAATTAAGGAAAATTTTATGCTAGACTCCTTGAGTACTTTGTTGTTGTTGAGGGCCATACTTTTGCTGTTATTTGTCAGAGAATATAGGTAATCATATTTTAGCTCAATTAATCTCACTTATAACTCAGTCATGATGTGTTTATTTAAGTAACAAAATCTTTCCACGTTAAATAATGTCTGTTATTATGCCAACAAGTATACTAAACTATTAACATTTTCCTTGACCTCGTACTTCTGAGTCCTTTTTCTCAACATAGGGAATCCACTGAGTTCCTCGTTAGTATCCTTTCCTTGTGATGCTGTATATTCATACACCTGACAACAAAGTGATCCAATTCTGTGACTGACTTCATTCACTTGAGGGATCATATAATGTCTGCATGATGTTCACTGTGACAAACCACAGTTTCTCAGTGTTTTCTCAGCTTTGTGGTTGTTTAGAATGGAAAGATAACTATGTCTCAATTGGAAATGAGACTACCACTCTAAACTCATTTTAAATATGAATGTGCTAATAGCTAAACATTAAACTAATTAAAAAAAGAATATCAACCCATATTAGTTTATACAAAAATATGTGACTGGGACTGGAGAGAGTTCTTAGGTTACAAGCACTCGCCTCTACTAAAGAAGACCTGATTGATAACCAGTATTCTCAGGGCAACTCACAGTTATCTGTCACTCAAATATCCAGAGGATGCAACACCCTTCTGGACTGTGCATGCACTTATACGTACTCACAGACATACAAACAAAATATAGACAGATTAAAAAATGAAATAAAAAATTTTTAAAGTGGTTGGTATATGTTGATATCTAATTGAAAAGTCTTACAACCAACGAGCATTTCTTTGAGAACCAGGATTATTAGCTGTCAGCTAAAGATTGATCTAGCAAAATTATAACAATCAAGCATTTATGAAAACTAAACAAAGATACTATATACATGAAACAAGAATTGATAAAACTAAAAGAGGGGAATAATTCATAACTGTTAAAAATTTTCATAAGTTTATATGAAAAGTTATTCAAAAATATATAGTGCAAATCGGTAATCATAGAAAAGAGCTCTGTCAACCAAACTAAACTAATTAATTTATGTAGAATCACTAGAAAATTCTATGCAACAACAGAATATACAGTCTCTAATATAATAGAAAACTTTCTGAAATAGATCATGCTCTTACTCTGTATTATGTATTCACTCAGAATATTTACATTCTATAAGTATTTTATATAAATACATAATAAAATATATTCAAACACTATAGCAAGTTAAATTATAAATCAAAATCTTTTAAAAAATAGTTAAATATATAAAGACTAAGAAATTCAATACTATGTAGCTCATAGATAATAAAACCAGGAGAAAAGTTTTTCAAGAAAAACTAAGAAATAAAGAAAGAAAACTGAAACGCATACAAAAATAAAAGACAAAAAAACAAAGGGACAGAGAAAAATAACAGACAAGAAAGCAAGAAGGAATATCAAAGAAAGAGTTATGAAAATAAATTAACTTCAACATATGTTTGTCGATACTCTTCCTGGTACCTACCTAAAGTACTCATAAAAATAACATACTCTTGGAAGTGGAGAGGCTCAGCAGTTAGGAGCACTTATTACTGTTGCAAGACTTCAGTTTAGTTCCCAGCAGCCACTTAGTGGTCCACAATTGCCTGTCATCCAGAAGAATCCATTGCCTTCTTCTGATATCAGCAGACCCCTGTCCAAATGTGGTATGCATATATACCCTTAGGCATACATATTCACATAAAATAAATAAGTAAAAATTATAATGATTTCTCGTTGCCTAGTGACAAGAAAACAAGTAGCAGGCATACTAAAATCATCAAAACTTATATTTTTTACTACAACAATGACATTTTTTATTGTTGAGTTTATTATATAAAAGGTGAGAATGTGAAAATTGTTTGCCAATATCACAAGGGACACCTCAAGGATGGTAGGTGAATACTAAAGCAAGACAATCAATAAAGACCAAAGGTTGCCTTCAAAGAAGGGAAGTAATGATTATAAATATGTGTCCCAGCTGCCAGAAATCAGGCCCTGCAGTGCCAGCAGATTTGGCTTCAAAGGCAACAAAGGGATTAATAAAACGGTGCAGCTTTCCTGTAGACGAATAAAACTACAACCTGAGCAATTTCTAAAAATTTCCTGCTCTGGGTTTTGTTTGGAACTTGGTCTTGAATACTCCCCAGTTTTAAAGCTGCTGGGGTGAAAGGAAAACGCTGTTCCTGAGGAGAAAAACCCACAAAATGGCCACAAGACCCCTTGTTAAAGTATGTTTTAGAATTAACACCATAGGAGTCTTCTGATCTGACTAAATCAGGAAAGAAAATTGGTTTCAGGTTAACTTGGTCTGACCTATTTTTCTTTTTAATTTTATTAATCATTCCATTTGTTTACCACTCAAATTATATCCCACTTATGAGTTAACCCCTCCAACAAACCCCCATTCCATAATATTCCATTTCCCGATTACCCCTTTGCCATCGCCCTGTCCCATATCACATCTGCCCTCCCCCTCCATTTTGTCTGCATGAGAGTGCTCCCCCACCCACCCACACTCTCCTGCCCTACTGTTCCAGTATCCCCCTACTCTGGGGCATCAAATCTCCCTAGGACCAAGGGCCTCCCCGCTCCTTTCTGTCAAGCAAGGCCATCCTCTGCTACATTTGTATCTGGAGCCAAAGATTCCTTTAAGTACACTCCTTGGTTAGTAGTTTACTTTCTGCTAGAATTGGGTGGTCAGGCCAGCCTATGTTGTTCCTCCAATGGGGTTGCAATCCACCTCTGCTTCTCCTGTCCTTCTGCCAGCTCCTCTACCAGGTTCCCTGAGTTCAGCCTGATGGTTGGCTAGAAGCATCCACCTCTGCGTTGTTCAGTTGTTGGCCAGATCTCCCCTTGAACTGCCATACTTGAATCCTGTCTGCAAGCCCCTCTTGACTAAGGCAACAGTGTTGGGTATGGTGTCTGCAGACATGATGTATCCTCAGGTGAGGCCATTCTCCAATTGCCCATTCCTTCAGTCTCTGTTCCATGTTTTGTCCTTGTTCTTCCTTTGGACAGAAACATTTCTGGGTTAAAAAATTTTTGAGAAGGGTGGGTGGCTCCATCCCTCAACCAGGGCCCCTGCCTATCTACTGGAGGTGGTCTCCTATCTACTTACAGGCCAATGGAACAGTGGCCCTAATTAAAAGGCTTCGATGATGACTTCTGGAAATTTCTATTCCAATAGCATCTTTATCAAGAAAGATAGAAAACCCAGTGTCCTAGTTATCTTTAACTATCATCTTGAAACAGCCTGGAATCAACTGAAATGAGAGGTATTGAGGAAAGACCAGAGCAGACTGTCTTGTGAAGATTTTCTTGGTTCAAGTTTCTCTCCATTTAATTTGATGTTGGCTACTGGTTTGCTGTATATTGCTTTTACTATGTTTAGGTATAGACCTTGAATTCCTTATCTTTCCAAGACTTTTATCATGAAGGGGTGTTGAATTTTGTAAAATGCTTTCTCAGTATCTAGTGATATGATCATGTGGTTTTTTTTCTTTGAGTTTGTTTATATAGTGGATTACATTGATGGATTTCCGAATATTGAACCATCCCTGCATTCCTGGGATAAAGCCTACTTGATCATGATGGATAATTGTTTTGATGTGTTCTTGGATTCAGTTCGCTATAATTTTATTGATTATTTTTGCATTGATTTTCATAAGGGAGATTGATTTGATGTTCCCTTTCTTTGTTTGGTCTTGGTAGATAGTACCAACTTAGATAAGGACAAGTGAATCATAGACAGAGTCATAGCGACCTGTCCCCTGAACCTTCACCCAGCTGATACCCTGTTCTGAAAGATATCTGTATTCCCCCTGAACACCCATGCTCCAATGTCATCCCCTTCCCTTCGTCCTGCTTTTCTGTGTGTATAACTCCTGTGTGAATAATTAAAAATTTCAATTTGAAAAAAATTTTTTTAAAGAATTAGTAAGTAAAAAAAAAAAGCAAAATATTCACAACTGAAAAACAAAACAACAACAACAAAAGATTTCCTTGGGACATTGACTTGATAATTAACTGATGGATGGGGTCCCAGTCAACTGAGGTCAATGCCATCCCTAGGCACATGATTTGGGTTATATATAAAAGGTATCTTAGTATCAGCCTATGCAAGATGCAAGCAGCATTTCTCCATGGTTTCTGCTTCAGTTTCCTCATTGAATGCCTGTCCCTACTTTGCTCAAAAATGGACTGCGATCTGGAAGTGAAAGCCAAAAGAAATCTTTTCCTCATTTAGTTGTTTTTTGATCAGAATACTGTATCACAGCAACAGAGATAAACTTAGGACACTCAGTATATCTCATATAAGGAATAAAAAGAAGAGTCAACTGAACTTCTTTAAGTGTAGAAATTTAAAAGCAAGGAAAATTATGACAGTGACTGAATATGAATGACTGAATAGGATTCAGATAACCCTGGCTTTGCCACTGGTCCTTGTAGACGTCACAATAAACTACCTGTGTAACAGGGTAATATTTACCTCACTTATCAGATTGTTGTAATAATAATGATAAATAAACAGTACCCATGGCTCCCCAACCCACAGCTTTGCCTGCCTCCCAAGATTCTGGATCTAACCTGACACACACAGTCTGTACCTGTACCTGTGACCATAAATGTACAAGAAGCCTACAAAACACCAAATGGATTGTACCAGAAAAGAAAATCCCCCCAAAACACTAAATGTATAGAACAAAGAAAGAATATTAAGAGCTGTAAGGAAAAAAGGTCAAGTCACATATAAATGCAGACCTATCAGAATTATACTGAACTTCTCAACAGAGACCCTAAAAGCCAGAAAATCCTGGACATATGTCTTGCAGACCCTAAGAGACCACACAAATGGCAGTCCAAATTACTATACCCAGCAAAACTCTCAATCACCATAGATAGAGAAACCAACATATTCCATGACAAAACCAAATTTAAAAGATATTTTTCTACTAATCCAGCCCTGCAGAAGATACTAGAAGAAAAATACCAACGTGAGGAAGATATCTACACCCAAGACATCACAAGAGATTAATCATCTCACAGCAAAATTAAAAGAAGTGAATAACACACACGATAAAACATCCAACATCAAAAAAACAGGAAATAACAATCATTGGTCATTAATAATCTCTGAACATCCATGGGTCCAATTCACCAATAAAGATACTGACTAAAAGATTGAATACTAAAACAGAATCCATCACTCTGCTATATTCAAAAACCGTACTGCAGCAACAAAGATAGTACTACTGAAGAGTAAAGGGCTGGAAAAAGTGTGTTCCAAGAAAAAAGACCCAAGTAAAAAGCTGGAGTAGCCATTCAAATATATAATAAAATAGATTTTCAACCAAAAGTTATAAAAAAGATAGGAAAGACACTTCCTACTCATGAATAGAGAAATCCAACAAGATGATGTCTTAATTCTCTACATCTATGCACCAAATGCAAGGGTGCCTACATTCTTTAAAGAAACTTTACTAGAGCTCAAATACACATTAAAATCCATACCATAATAATCAGGAAAATCAACACAAAACTCTCCAATGGACATGTCATCAAATGATAAAGTAAGTAGCAAAAACAATGAAATTAACAGATATTATGAAACAAATGGACTTAAAAGATATCTACAGTTCCATCTAAAACTAAAAGAATATACTTCCTTCTCATTATCTCATGGAACATTCTACAAAATTAACCATATAATTGAACACAAAGCAAGCCACAAAAGATACAAATAGATTGAGATAATTTATTACATTCTATCAAATCACCATGGATTAAGGCTGGGCTTCAAGAACAACAGACTCAACAGAAAGCCCACATACTCATGGAAATTAAACAACTTTCTACTGATTGATAACTTGGTCAGGTAGGAAATAAAGAAAGAAATGAAGACTTCCTATAACTCAATGTAAATGAAGGCATAACATACCCAAATTTATGGAACACAATAAAAGCATAGTTAAAAGGAAAATTCCTAATAGTAAGTGCCTTCATAAAGAAATTGTAGACATCTTATACTGGCCACTTAACAGCACACCTGAAAGCTATAGAAAAAATTGAAGCAAACACACCCAAGAGGATTAAATGGCAAGAAATAGTCAAATTCCAGGCTAAAATCTATCAATTAGAAACAAAGAGAATATAAGGAATCCACAAAATCAAGAGCTGGTTCTTTGAGAAAAACAATGAGATAGATAAGCCCTTAGCCAAACTAACCAAAAGGGACAGAAACAATAACAAAATTAACAAAATCAGAAATGTAAAGGGAGATAAAACAACAGAAACTGAGGAAATCCAAAACATCATTAGGTCTTACTTCAAATGTCTGTACTCCACAAAAAGGAAAATCTGAATGAAAGGATGAAATTCTAGACATATACCATATACGAAAGTTAAATCAAGGTCAAGCAAACTATATAAATAGTTTCATAACCCCTAACAAAATAGAAGCAGTCATCAAGTCTCCCAACCAAAAAAAGCACAGGGCTAGATATTTAGCACAGAATTTTATCAGACATTCAAAGAGCTAATATCAATACTCTGCAAAATATTCCACAAAAATATGAATCAGAAGAGACACTATTTAATTCATTCTGTGAGGCCACATTTACTCTGATACTCAATTTATGCAAAGACTTAACAAAGAGAACTTCAGACCAATTTCACCTATGAACATAGACTCAAAAATTCTTAATAATTTAAACTCCAACAAATCAAATAACCCAATTAAAAATGGGGTATGGAAGGAACTAAACAGAGAATTCTCAATAGAGTAATTTCAAATGGCCAGGAAGCACTTAAAGAGATGCTCAACATCTTTAGTCAACAGGGAAATGCAAATCAAAATGACCCTGAAAATCTACTCCATACCAAACAGAATGGCTAACATCAAAAACTCAAGGGTTACATACTAGTAAGCGTGCGAAGAAACAGAAACACTTATCCATTGCTTGTGAGATTGCAAACTTGTACAACCACTCTGAAAATCAATTTGGAGATTTCATAGGAAATTGGAAGTAATTCTGCCTGAAGACCTAGCTATACTACTTCTGGGCATATACCCAAAAGACGCTACACAATATTCCAAAGCCATGTGCTCCACTACTTTTATAGCAGCTTTATTGATAATAACCCAAAACTGGAAACAACCCAGACATCTCTCACCTGAAGAATGGATACAGAAAATGTGGTACATTTACAGAATGGAATAATTTTCAGCTATTAAAAAGAAGGACATCATGAATTTTGCTTCTAACTAGAAAATATCATCCTGAATGAGGTAAGTAATATAGACCCAAAAGAACATGAATGGTATGTTCTGACTTATAAGTGAATATGACATAATGTACAGAATACCCATGATATATCCCAAAGACCCAAGAAAGTTAAACAAGAAGAAAGACCCAAACAAGAATGCATGCATCACACTTAGAAGGGGAAAGAAAATAATCATAGAAAGCATAGAAAGGGAAGGATATGGGTGAGAGAGGGGAAGTGGAAGGGAGTGGGAAGGCAGGATTAGGAACAGAAGAAAGAGACAAAAGGCCCAGGGGCCCAGGAGAATGAATGGAATTCTGCATCTGTGGGAAGGGGGTTGGGGAGATCTTTAAAAATTCCAGAGACCAGGGATAGGTAGGCTCCCAAGAGTCATATGACTTTAGCCAATATACCTAACAGTGGGGACACGGATCATGAAGAAGCACATCATTTAGCCAGACAGGACCCCCAGGGGAAGGATAAGGATATCAAACCACCCACAAAACTTATCTTGTTTAGAGAAATGCATGATGTAGCAGAGACCAAAGGAAAGGCCAACCAACAACTGGCCCAATTTGAAACCCATCTCATAGATAAGCAGCAATTCCTGACATTATTAATGATATTGTGTTATTCATGCAGACGTTAAGACTAGCATAACTGTCCTCTGAGAGGCTCTACCCATCAGAGATCTGAAACAGATGCAGATACCTATAACCAAAAATATGGAAGAGGTCAGTCAGGGACACTTACAGAAGAAATGATGGAAGGATCAAAGGCCCTGAAGTAGATGGGAACCCCACGGGAAGACCAAAAGAGTTAACAAACCTCAACCACTGGGAGCTTTCAGAGTCTTAGCCACCAACCAAAGGACATACACAGACAGGAATGAGGTCATGCCCACATATATATACACCAATCAGGCAGTTCAGTCTTCATGGCTGCCTTGTCTGGCCATTGTGGGAGAGGGTGGACCTAACCAGGTTGAAGCTTGATGTGGCAGAGTGGGATCATGTCTAAGGTCAGGCATACCCTTTCAGAGGAGAAGGGGAGGGGGGATGAAGGGACTTGTGAAGGAGGCACTGGGAAGGGGATGCAAGTAAATAAATAAGAAAATTAATTTAAAAAACAAGAATGATGATAAATGATATAGAAGCTCCTGTAATTTACAAAGTCCACACAGATGTCAATGACTTATATGGCAATAAAGCCAGGATGATACACTATTCTGTTTGACCTCACACTCTTGTGAGGAAGGGGCTTTGCCTCGAAATGAATCTGGAAAGCATCATAGTTGAAGTCAAGTGCCACAGAAAAACAACAGCTGGTTGTCTGTATTAGTCTCCTTCACTGTTTTCCTCAGCACTGGTTTTCTACCACAGATAATATACCCCCTAATTATCACACAGCATGTGGTTTGGAAGGGCTCAGTGGCTTGTGAAATAAAAACCTTCCTTGAAGACTCACCATGGTCATAAGCTCAAATGGATCCAGAGGGGCTTGTCAAGTGGTGATGCTTGCTTTAATAACTTTTTAATTTGTTTTTCCTTGGGAAAAAAAGCTAGATTCTTGTATCTCATTGAGCAAATAAGATGCTGAAAATAAGTGTATCCAGTGAAAGGCATTGAAGAGATGAAACAAAAATTTCTACCAGGATAAACTACAGGTTAATCATGGCAAGAAAATTTTAACTTACACATAGAGGATTAGAGAGTGGAAATTAAATTGTGATGACACAGATATTTTACAGTATTAAAAAATCTCAGTTAAGACTCTTGTATTATGAAATTTTTGGATAGTACAAAAGACATTCTAGAAGCTGAAGAGATGACTCAGAGGTTAAGATATGTACTGCTTTTCTAGAGGAATTGAGTCCCAACACCCAAGTTCCACAGCTCACAGTTGCCTGTAACTCCTGCTTCATGATATCCAAAGCCTTTTTTGGCTTTCATACTTACCTTCACCTATGCATGCACAACCTCCTACACAAACATATTTTGGAACATTTAGATGTGCTCCCCACTATCTTGGGCCATTCAGATGTGCCCCACCCCCTCCATCTTGGGGCACTCAGATGTACCCACTTGCTGGGCTTATAGATGCTTTACACAAAGGTAGAGAGGGAACTGAGATTTCCATCTGACTATCCAGTTGCTACCCACCATCTTTTTATTCATCTCTGCCCTAATTACATGTGGCCTGTTGGAACATCTAGATTATACATAAGATGAGTCAGTCTAGAGCAGTGTCTCTTTCAAGAAGACCAAGAAACTGATTGTTTCCCATAGCGAAATTTAGGCAGGATCATGTTTCAGTATAGATTTTGTTTATGATTCCTCCTTAAAAAAGAGTTTTAGCAACACAGGCACATACACACATACAACACACACATGTACATACACACGTGTGCGCGCACACACACATACTTAAAAATAACCTATAAATCTTTTTTAAAAAATGACATCTTACTTTCACCATGATTCTTTATATAATGAGAAATTCAGATGAGAAACATTTCAATATGAATTAGTTTGAATTCTCTGGAGTCTAACTTCTTGATATATTTATATATTTTGGACATTAGCCCTCTATCAAATGTAGGGTTGCTACAGATCTTTTCCCAGTCTGTGGGTTGCCATTTTGTCCTATTAGCAGTGTCCTTTTCCATACAGAAGCTTTTCAATTTTATGAGGTCCCATTTGTCAATTGCTGATCTTAGAGCCTGAGCCACTGGCGTTCTGTTCGGGAAATTTTCCCCTGTGCTGATATGTTCAAGGCTATTTCTCACTTTCTTTCCTATTAGATTCAGTGTATTTGTTTTTATGTGGAGGTCCTTGATCTACTTGGACTTGCGTCTTGTACATGGAGATAAGAATGGATCAATTTGCATTTTTTTCTACATGCCAACTGTAAGTTGAAGAACCACCATTTGTTGAAAATGCTGTCTTTTATCCACTGGATGGTTTTGGCTTCTTTGTAAAAGAACAAGTGACCATCGTTTTGTGAGTGTATTTCTGGGCCTTCAGTTCTATTCCATTGATCTACCTACCTGTATATTTACCAATCCCATGCAGGTTTTATCACTATTGCTCTGAATTACAGCTTGAGAATAGGGATGGTGATTTTTCCAGAAGTTCTTTTATTGCTGAGAATAGTTTTCACTATCCCGGGTTTTTTTTATTATTCCAGATTAATTTGAGATTTTTCTCTTTCCACTTCTGTGAAGAATTGAATTGGAATTTTGGAATTTGAAGTTGCATTCAATCTGTAGATTGCTTTTGGTAAGATGGCTATTTTTAATGCCAGGGAAGCATGAGGCTCCCAGGAACCAACAGAGAAGACAATTGCTGAAATGCCTAAGAAAAGGGAGACAGAATCAGTAGAGACAACATTCACTAGATAGGTATGGCTCCCAGCTGAAGAATGGCCCCGCCCACACATCTCAACATCTTTAAGCTAGAATTGTTCCTGTATAAAGGAAAGGCAGGGACAAAAACTGGAGTAGAGACTGAAGGAAAGGCCATTCAAAGACTGCCCCACCTAGAGTTCCATCCCATCTGCAGACACCAAACTATGACACTATTGCTGATGACAAGAAGTGCTTGCTGACAGGAGCCTGGTATGGGTCTCCCCTGAGAGGTTCTGCCAGCACCTGACTAATACAGATTCAGATACTCACAGCCAACACTCAGACTGAACCCATGGATCGCAATGGAAGAGCTAGGGGAAGGACTAAAGGAGCTGAAGAGGATTGCAATCCCATAGGAAGAGCAATGTCAACTAACTGTACCCTCAGAGCTCCCAGGGACTAAACTAACATCCAAACAGTACACATGGAGGGATCCATGGCTCCACTACGTATGTAGCAGAGGATGGCTTTACCTGGCCTCAGTGGGAGAAGAGGCTATTGGTCCTGTGGAGGCTTGATGACCCATTGTAGGAGAATGCTAGAGCAGTGATTCAGGAGTGGATGAGTGAGTGGAGGAGCACCATCATAGAAGCAAAGGGGAGGGGATTTAGGATGGAGGATTTGAGGAGAGGATACTGGGAAGTGGGATGTTATTTGAAATGTAAATGAATAAAATGATTAGTAAAGAAAAATAATCACTTGCTCTGAGAACCTCCAATTAATTACTCACCTTTATATATGCATATGTAATAGTAATTATTAGCAATTAAAGAAGTGTTATATTATCTAACATTGTACAGTTATTCATTAAAAAACATTTTGAAAACTTAGACCTAAAACATTGTGTCATGTATATAAAACTCTGAAATTAAAAAGACTAGGTTTCTTTTGTTAAGTCTTTCAAACCCGTAGTCAATATTTTTGTGTCTGAGTGTTTTGCCTTGTTGAGTATCTTTGCACTGCTTATTTGCTTTGTGGCGAAAATGCTCAGAACAGAGTTTAGATGTTTTGGAATTGGAATTACAGATAGTTGTAAACCACCATGTGGTGCTAGGAATAGAAATCAGGCACTCTGCAAGAACAAAACTCATTACTGCCAAGACATGTCTCCAACCTCAAAGACTGTACATTTTAAATTTCAAAAATGCTTATTGAAACAAGGGCTTAGAAAGAGCTTTGGAAATAGAGTGGATTCCACCAAAATGCATCATGTGTTACCTTGTGAAGCAAGAGCATAGAACTGATATTGGGCTCATAATGTTAACAGTATATATGTAACTGCAATGATGAGACACTACTGATGCTTGCCAATTCTGAGGTATAATACATCCTTCATGTATTTATAGGTTCTGCTACACAGAAAACCATCACCAGATCTATTTACACATTGTAAAATAACCTCTTATCTAACATTTTCAGAAATGTATGCACATTCTGGGATCCAGAAAGATGCCACACTGCTTTAAAAAATGCCCAACATTTAACTAGTGATACAAGAGAAACCATATTTGAGAGAGGTTGTGACTTAAAGTTAACATTGCCCTGTGAAAACTATGCATCAATTAACACTGCTTTACTTTGGACTTAATTTTGATTGCTATGGAGATGGCAACATCTTAGTTACCCATAAACTACAATATGACTAGTTGGGATGAATAAATTTCATGTAAGACAAATCCACAGATATAACTCCTGGGCTGCAAAAGTCAACATCCATTCAGAAGGGTTTGGAGCATCTGTCAAAATCACAAGGGAATATGACTTTGAAGTATAGATTCAACTCATCTGTGTAGCAGGATTCTTCAGTTTGGATTCATCCCAGAGCTTCATATCCCAGTTAACATCACTGAGATATAAATGGGGCTTTTTTACACTGTTGTAGACCCCGAAGAAAAGATGCTTACAGAAAGTTTACACAAGAATATCTTTCTGATCTACAGTCAAAGCAGGATGGAAGAGGAATGAGTACTTCTGTGTGTACTTTAGTTGTACCACATCAGAAATATTTATAATATACATAATGGATCCATAGCAAAGAACTCTTAACAACAACAGCAAAAAATTAGTGCACGAAAGAGGAATGTCTGAGCATGTATAGTCACAGATTAGAGCACATATCATCATATATCTGAAAGGGTATAATTTTATTTCACTGAACTAGAGATTTAAAATATAAATGAGGGTATGGAACTGGTAGGCAAGACAGCATAGAGTTTGGTTTTATTGAGTATGTAGACTTTTGGTGGGAAACAAAATATTGTGTTTTATTTTGTTTTATTTTTTATTTTACTTATCAGCTACAGAATTCTCTTATTTAACACTTGTTTTTGAAGGCTAGAATGATTCCTCAATGATTAAGAGCACTGGCAACTCTTCTAGAGGTCTTGGATCTGGGTCCTAACAATCACCAGGTAACTCACAACCATCTGGAACTCCAGTCCATATGAATCTGATGTCTTCTTCTGTCTTCCAATGTATAGTTCACAGATAGACCTACAGATAAAATGCTTATACATATACAAAAATAATAATTAATAATAACAATACATCTAAAAATTTTCAAGCACATGGTTTTATATAAGTATCCCATTGACAGTGAGGGGCAGAAGAGGGCAATGGAATTTCTCAGGCAGTAGTTAAGAGCAGTAGTGAGTTACTGAGCATGTGTGCAGAGAACAAAACTCTGCTTCTCTGGAACAGCAACTATATGTTCTCAACCACTCCATCTCTCCAACCTCTCCAGCCCTAGAATTCTCATTCCATGGATGAAGTAACTGACAGACTTTGCTGAAGACATAAACGTAAAGCTAATTAGTTGAGATAGCTATCCTTGCAAATATAGCTTTCAAAGTTTAAAGAAAATAAAACACAAATCCTAAACTCTAGGGCATAAACGATAGTGGACTGATGCCAGGAAGTCTGAAGCAGTTAGTGACAGGATCATGAAGGGAGTACAAAAAATAGTAGAGAAGCCTACTACATACTTAAAAATCCTTTTACTCTCCTAGGAGCTAAAATTTGCCAAGCTTTCTCAACATGCTGACATATTGGACAGGACTGAGCCATGAGGCACAAATTGTGCAAAATGTGCCTCTATGATGCCTTATAGTGTATTTCTCTATCCTGGGTACCAGCTGACTTCCTTGAACTCCATGGGGACAAAACTACACCTGTGGCTGCAACTAACCATGTTATATGTTCATGAAGGTAGTCACAGGAAGAACCAGTAAAAGAGATGCATTTATATAAATCTATCCACAGTATCAAAGCCAGCCAACCAACCATCCAACCAAACAAAATCAGAGGAGTTCAACTACTGAGAAAAAATGGTTGCATTACACAGCAGGTGCTTCATGAGAATATGGTTTTTTTTATATATATATTTGGGGCAAAAGCTAGGTTTCAAAGTCTAGAACATAAACTTTACTGATAGGTAGGTATTCATAGATGAAATAGAAACTGTTTTAGTTCACCAACAGAGTATCAGATTTTAGGATCTGATATTGCTGTTTTTGAAAGACATTGAATATTTATTTGTCAAAATTAATTGTTTTATTTGTGTAAATTACCCTACTTCCAATATAAATTTATTGTGAACTTGACCCTACAAGTCAACTTCCTTAGACTGAAGAATATTCATTTGTGAAAAAACAAGATGAGTTTCAAATTATTTTCAGAAGATTTTGCCAAAGTGTCAATTTTGATTAGTTTTACCAAATTATATTTGTAAGAAAATAGAATTCTCATAAGTACATTGTAACTGGGAAGGTAATCACATCCTGTAGGAAATACTGAGTAAGTGGTCACTTCCTAGTGTATATTAACTTGCTTTTATTTCATTGTATGTTACTCTGCATTCAAAACCATAAGCCAGATAACCTAACCACTCAAAGATTGTGAATTCATGTAATACCATTCAAGTACCTGATATGCCAATTAATTTGAAGAGTGACAATGTCAAATTCCTTAAATAGACCTTACAATCATCTACCTATTTTGGACCAGTTATAAAACCATGGACTAATGGAGAGGTCTGGAGAGATTGAAGATATATTCCATGATGCAGCTTGGAATATATTATGACTTGGGTATCAGAGATAGATGGAGAGTCACTAAAGAGAGAGGAATTATTAAAAGCTGAAAGTTCAAACCAAGTAGTTTCAAGAAAAAATTCAGTCTTGTTTACCAACCTGTCTAGTAGACATTCTAATGCCATGCTTAGCATTTTAAAAAAATATAATGAAACCCATCTGTCTGATGATTAAGAATCTATAACCTAAAGTTTAAAAAAGTGTAAGCACAGGGATTATTGTTTTCTTAGTTATCAAGGAAATAAGCCATGGTATTAAATAATCCAAAGTAGCTGATAATGCAGAGATGATATATGCTTATCTTTGAAATGCATTAATTTCTCTTAGAAATAGATCTAGCATTTTTAAAGTATTTATTTAAGCCAATATTAAAATTAGTGTGCATTCCCTAAGCAGGTATTCACTTCTGGAACAGAGAGTGAAATCAAATCTACGCTTGCAGGCAAAAGAGAAATCAGTCTGAGATTAAAACAGCTCTGAATAATTCATAGATGAGTAATTGAGAGATGACTGACAACTGGCAATTGCCTGACAAATAACCTTTACAGGTATTTATAAAACTTCTTCCTGAGCATGAGTTACATATGAAATGGGGAGACACCTGGTGACATTTTTATCTACTTAGCAGTCACAGTCCAGGTCTTCCACTGCCTATCAAACAGAGGGCAAGCTCAGGTATACAGAAGACTTTACACACCAAGGACCCAGTAGATTTGGTGACATTTTCCACAATTAAATATTTGTACCAGGGTTATAAGATCACATTAGATGATGCATGTTTTACAATACAGGAGGCTAGAAGATTGAACAGATAGACATTTTACTGAGGATCAAAGAAGATTCTTTCTTTTCTTTGACTTATATGTTCATCTCTCCATGTGTAGATTAGTTATGTTCCCATAGCTGTGATATAACACCATGCCCAGAAATAATTTATAGAAGCTTGAGTTTATTTGGGTTTATACTTCCAGAGTGATGTGTAGGTATAAATGTAAGAGGGAGGCATGCCAATAAAAGCAGAGAGCTCAGAACACACATCTTTAACCACAAGGATAATCCAGAGAGTGAACTAGACATGGCACGATAGTATATAGACTCAAAAGTGATCCCAGTGACACACTTTCTCTCTAACAAGACCACACCTACTAAACCTCTTCCAATCGTCCTTCAAACTGGGGATAATTGTTCAAATATTCAAGCCCCGAGGGGACATTCTTATTCAAATTTCTACAGTGTGTATTCTTATTATCTTACTTCAGTAAGATAATATGTTTTTCTTTCTGTGTTTAGGCTTTCCCTAGTATGAGGGCATCCTTCATAAGACTTTCTTTAACTTATTTAAATGGCTATGAAGACTCTATTACCAAATTGGTTACATTCTGAGACACTGGCTGTCAGCATTTAACATATATCATTTGAGGAAACATATTTTACCTGGGCACAGACATAGATGCTTCAGAATAAAATTTCAAAACAAATGTCTACACACAGTATGCAGTTTATTATTATTACCATCATCATTATTATTATCGAATTTAACCCTTTCACTGACCCTTTGTTTCACTATACAGATTCCTCACTATATATATCTTACAATCTTGAGACACAAAAACAATATAGTAAGATGGAGAGATATAACATGTATGATATGAATGGATATGAATGGGATTCTTAGAGTTAAACTGTTAAGCATAGAGAGGGACGGTGAAGTGTGAAGAAAGAGATATAAGGCTAGTTTAATCCAAACTGATTGCATATAAAAATTTTATGTAGCCCCATTAATTTATAATTTATTCAAACTTTAAAATTTTTGAGTACAATTTTTCTGTATAAGTGAATACTGTTAAGTTTAAAATACGTGAGTTATAAAAGAAAAATCTCATTTTCAGTCACAGGTTGTTTTCTTCTGAGTTATTATTCAGGCTGCAGCAGTACCTAAAACAGTGAAGCCCATTGTCCTTGCTCTTGATTGGCTACTGTGACTTGATGGTAGCTTAATTTGCTTTCTATCACTATAATAATGGTCATGGAGACAAGTAACTTGAGAAGGAAAGATTTTATTTCATCTTAAAGTTCACAGTGTTTCATGACAAGAAACACTGTCATGTTTTCATGTCATGACTTCACTGTCCCTCTCTCTGCTTAACAGTTTAACTCTAAGAATCCCATGCATAGCCATTCATATCATACATGTTATATCTCTCCATCTTACTATATTGTTTTTGTGGACGTTTCATGTCATTGTTTCAAGACATCAAAGAAGGAACCTGGAGGCACAAAATGAAGCAGATGCCATGGCAAAATGGTGCTTACTAGCTTGTTCCCACAGATTTGTTGTTGGTTTGCTTTTTCTCATACAACTGAATATCACCAAAGGTGGTACTACCCACTGTGAGTTGAACCCTACCTCACCATTCTTTAATCAAGAATATGTTCTAAAGACTTTCTTAACAGGCAAATCTGATGGATGCATTTTCTCAGTTGAAGCTTTCTTTTTTCAAATAACTCTAGCTTATTTCAAATAGATAAACACCAAAACAGGACAGATGATAAGACACAAATACTGAAGAAACCACATATTTTTGGTGAAGAACAACAAAAAATTATCCTTGACTAGACATATTTCTCCCTGAGGAAATGTGTTCATAGTACTAGAAGGTGTTATCAAGGCTGTGGATAGAGCAAAGACATCAAGGGTCTTAACCAGCACTGGACTCCACGTGCTACAATAACAACCTGCCAGGCAAGATGCATTCTGCTGCAATGGTGACAATGCTATTTAAGGGAGTAACCAGTTATATTTGAGGCTTGCATCACAAGAGGAAATTTATGCCTGCTATTATAAATATGATCAAAATCCACCTTTGAGAAGTCATGGGGCCAAGGGTAGAACTTATTGATTTTGTTTTGCTAAATGATCTTTTTGTCAAATTGAGAGCTGAATTGTTATATTTATGTTATTTATATTTATATTCATGGATTGTATTTATGTTGTTCCCATCCATGCTTCAAGAAGCTGCCTATTAAAGAGGACTATAGTTAATGAACAGACTCATAACCATCTAAAGTATGGAAAAGAACAGTGAGTTATCAACGGTGAATGAGGACATCTATGTCAATTCCCAACCCAAACTAAGGCTGTGAAAATATCATAGTCTATAGAATAGAAAGAATGTAAAAGCTGGAAAATGAAAATCAATGCTGTGAAACCCTTATTCCCGGCTATGACCAGGCTGCTGCTCTCATTGATTCCCAGCAACTGTGTTTGCTTGCCAAAGATATGAATAAGATCACAAAGGTCCCAACCCAAGATGAGGAGCTACTGGTAACAGGTGAGTTCTGAGTGAGAGAGTCATTGTCCTTTGCTGGATGTCTACTGTATGTATGCAAGTGTCCCTTTGGATGACTTAATATGAAAATACATATGCAAATGACAGCAAAATGATAGATTATTATTTTGAAAATAAAAATGTAAAATTAGAAGGAAGATGTATATATCAGAGAACCCAGGAAGAATTGAAGTGGATGTGATCAAGATATTTAAACACACACACACACACACACACACACACACACACAAACACAAAGGGAAAAAGAATACCTTGGAATACTGACTCAAGGAAAAATCTGTTAGCAATTTAGGTAATACAAAACATGATTCTAATTACATTCAGCTATCTTTGGTTTACATTGATACTAAAAACAAAAGCATATTTTTCATTTTAATACAATAATGTATTTCTAAAATATAACAGGGATCTGGGTATTCAGCTCAGTGATAATGCACTTATAGCTTGTACTTATAGACCTCTGTACTGCCACAAAGTTAAAAAGAAACTAATTAAGGCAAACTCATGTTAAAGTGTCAAGTTAATTAAATGTGTAATATTACTTTAACAACCAGAGTTCAAAAACTGAGAATCTTTTGAAAGAAGGACATTGACAACTTCCAATGATTTTTAAAAGAGATTTATTTATTTTTACTTATATGCATGGGTGTTTTGCCAAAATGTTTATATGTCCAATGCATGTGATGCCTATGGTAGCCAGAAAATAATCTCAGATCTCATAGAATTCTAGTTACTGATAGTTCTGAGCCACATGTAGGTGCTGAAAACTAAACTTGTGATTTTTGCAAGAACAGCAAGTTCTCTTTACTGTTGAACCATCTCCTCAGCCCCAAGGACCTACTCATTTATGCCTCTGCTACACTAACATACATTCAGTTTTCAACCTAGTGTCTTGTGTAGATTATGATTATTCTTAAATTGGCTTTTGCCTTATCTTCTTAGATAAATGTTTTTTCTGTCCTGTTCTTCTCACCTTACTTTGTCCCAAGATTCAAACTTGGTCTTTAATTTAAAACCATAAGGCCCCAATTAACTTTCTAGTTGCCTCTCCCTTGAATCATTAGCACTATGCTCTCTCATTCCCTATTCAAGTTGTTTATAATTTAACAGCATACTAAATAATACAACTGTATGCTTATGCCTGTTTCATTATAATTTTAATTACTAAAGAGTAGGGGTCACATTTTATTATTATCTTCAAAATGTAGAACCTTACATATTGAATAAATGAAGTACTCAAAATATGTCTAAAATTAATTTTCAAATATGGTTCATGGAATACAAGAGAAATTAATATTTATTACATTCAAGAAAATGTATGTTTTTAGTTTCAATGTTAGACAATTAGGCCTACAATTGTCTATTTATTGGTTGCACTAATCTTATGTTTTAACCATAGTGTGTATTCAATACCTCATAAAAACAAAACTCAGGAAATTCCCAGAAAGTGGACAAATGGTTCCTTATTTAAGAGAACACACTACTCTTCCAGAGGACTTAAATTCAAACAAAACACTATGTCAAGTTGCTCCCAACGTCATAGGATACCATCTCCAGTGGTTCTGACATCTTCGATTGATTGAGGTCACCTGCACTGAGGTGTGCCTTTATGTACACAGATTTACAAAAATAAGCATAATACAAAATTAAAGCAAAATCTTAGCAACAAGTTATCTGAACACAAGGCACCTTTGCTCCTCCCAGTGGTAATATTAGTATTTTATGTTACCTTTAAGCATTAGATTATTTTATCATCCTCTAAAATACTTCATCCATAGGCTTAATTCTGAAGAATATCTCTTTTAGAAATTATCCCTAAAGCATAAAACATATCCCTTGCTTTGCCTATCAATGTATTTTATGGAAAGAGGCAAAACTGCTGGAGTGGAGATATCAAGGAAACGAATAACCTTAAGGATAGTTCCAAATAAGCTTTTGGTTATTGTTCATCAATCAGAAATTACAAACTACCATGAATATTTCAGAAGTTAAATGTACATCAACAATTGAAAGAAAAGAAAAAAGAAAAGGAATTCAACATGAGAAGAAGCTGGCTTTGGGAGCACAAAGAAATGAAACAAGATGGGTGTAGACAAAGAGGCTGTAATTACGAAAAGGCTTATCTCCATTACAAAAAGTCTTGTACAATTCACTTATAGTAATTGTGCCTGGAGGGTAAGACACATAAGTGATTCCACTGTAGGAAATTGAAAACACATTGAAAAGATTTTCACTTGAGAAGACACTGCCTGGACAGGTGGAGTCTCACACAATGACTTAGAAAGTACTTTCTCCAGTTCACCTGCCACATAGACTCCCAGAAATTTGCAGCAGCTATTCTAATAAGGGACAGGGTTGAATATAGGCTCTCAGCAGAACATGTCATCATTCACATGGTGCTGATTTTGCCTCATTAGAGAAGAATAGTCACGATGTTGGTAGAAAAATAAATGAAATGTGCTGTCTTTTCAAAGAGCTAACTGTAAGTTTAATCTTCACAAGTGTTCAATAGAGGCTTCATCTGCAATCTGTATGACCTTTGTATGAGGTTGGGATTTGCTCTTCCTATAAGGGACTTTTCTCTTCCCAGGAGGGACATGTCAGTCCTAAGAGAGATCCTTGCTTAGTTTTTCAGGATATAAGATTCCATATAGGCTCATGCATTTTTTTCTAAGAACATCTGACAAAAATATTTCTCCATTTCCCAAGTTAATATTTGCCTATAATCAAAGTATTATATTCAAAATGTTCAAAGTTATATTATGTTCTCAAAAAAATTTATACTTCCTTTAGAAGATTGAGTACTTTGGATTATGTGGTCATTTTCCTGAGAACACAGACCGATTTCTATCAGTGTTAGTGAAGGTTGTCCAATACTTACACTGCAAAGCCTTTAAAGGCAGTTAATAATTATAAATGGGTTAGTTTCTTGGTCAGAGTTCCTGAGATGGCTGTGTAAGAAGCACTGAAAGTGAAGTGGATGTGTGATAGAGACCCCAGGGAGTTGCAATACCAAGGATAGGAACATTTCTGACAAAGTTATAAGTATTTACTAAAGATAGACAAAGGAGGTAGAATGAACTACATAAGAAGTGTACGATGCTCCCTCCCAAGTTTGTCAGATTTTGCCAAGATCAATGTGAACCTCATATGTTGGATGTACAGCAAAACTGTTTGCTGAGTGCCTGATAGGCTTTAGATTGGCTTCAGTCTGATCTTTACTTTCTTTGTCTAGATTTTTTTCTCTCTTTTGTAATGGGAATGCTTATTCTGTTCCCTTTGTATATGTATTAGAAATACATGCCTTGTTCTTTTTATATTTGTTTAAAGGTAGTCAATGTTTAAAGAGATGCCTCCATGAGTTTAAGCACAGACTTTGCACTGTGAAATACTAATTAGGCTGTGAATTTGAGACAAGTGCATTATGAACATGGCCATAATAGTAAGCCTATGCAGTATGGGTAGGGTGCTCTGATTTGAAAATGAGATGTCTCTTACCAATGCCTGAGTTTGAATTCTTGGTTTGTCATTTGTGGGATCTGAAACTGTGAGGCAAAAAAAAAAAAATCTCCTCTTTCAGAAGTTTCTCTCAGGTCAAAAAGTAACTATTGTACATGTATAAAAGGGTTAGGAGAGACTCCTAGGTGATCTCCCATGAAGACACCATATCTTGATCCATCCTAGAGGAACCACTGTACTCAGGGCATCAGAGGAACCACTGCACTCAGAGCACAACAGGGGATCACCTGCACTCAGGGCAGTTGAGGAAGCTGGACTCCCAGGGGCTCTAACACACCCAGGATCATAGGATTTCAGGGTCCCAGAGGCATCCTTAGTCCTAGGAGATCTTTCACCCAGGATCTCATGATCACATGATCACAGTAATAGCTGGACTCTGAGGAGTTTTGACACAGCCAAGATAACAGGACAGAAAAAAAAAACCCAGTAAGAGAGAGTGAGTGCAGGTGGCACTAGACATAATCAGATGTTGAAAGGCAAAGGCAAGAACATAAGCAACAGAAACAGAGGTTACCTGGCATCATCAGAACCCAGTTCTCCCCATATAGCAAGTCCTGGATACCACATGACACAGGAAAAGCAAGATTAAGATTTAAAGTCACTTCTCATGCTGATGATAGAGGAATTTAAGAAGGACATAAATAACTCCCTTAAAGAAATACAGAAGAACACAGGTAAACAGAGAGAAGGCCTTAAAGAGGAAACACAAAAATTCCTCAAAGAAGTATAAGAAAACACAACCAAACAGGTGAAGGAATTAAACAAAACCATCCAGGATCTAAAAGTGAAAGTAGAAACAATAAAGAAATCACAAAGGGGACAGCCCTGGAGATAGAAAACCTAAAAGAGAGATCAGGAGTCATAGAAGCAAGTATCACCAACAGAATACAAAAGATAGAAGAGAGAATATCATGTGCAGAAATACCATAGAAAACATTGACATACCTATCAAATAAAATGCAAAATGTAAAGAAGCTCCTAATCCAAAACATTTAGGAAATCCAGGACACAATGAGAAGACCAAACCTAAGAATAATAGGTATAGATGAGAGTGAATATTCCTAACTTAAAGGACCAGTAAGTACCTTCAACAAAATTACAGAAGAGAACTTCCCTGGTCTAAAGAAAGAGATGCCCATGAACATACAAGAAGCCTGCAGAACTCCAAATAGACTAGACCACAAACGAAATTCTTCCTGTCACATAATAATCAAAACATCAAATACACAAAACAAAGAAAGAATATTAGAAGCAGTAAGAGAAAAGGGTCAAGTAACGTATAAAAGCATACCTATAAGAATTACACCAAACTTCTCACCAGAGTCTATAAAAGCCAGAAGACCCTGGACTGATGTCAAACAGACCCTAAGAGAACACGAATCAAATACCAGCCTAGACTACTATACCCAGCAAAACTCTCAATTGCTATAGATATTCCATGACAAAAACAAATGTACACAACATCTTTCCACTAATCAACCCCTACAAAGGATAACTGATGGAAAACTACAACACAGGGAGGGAAATTACAACCTAGAAAAAGCAAGAAAGTAATAGTTCAACAATGCCAAATGAAGACTGCCACACAAACATAATTCCACCTCTAATAACAAAAATAAAAACAGGAAGCAACAATAACTTTTCCTTAATATCTCTTAACATTAATGGACTCAATTCCCCAATAAAAGACATAGACTAACAGACTGAATACATAAACCCAACCCAGTATTTTGCTGCATACAGGAAACACATTTCAGTGACAAAGACAGATACTACCTCAGAGTAAATGGCTGGAAAACAGTTTTCCAAGCAACTGGTACCAAGAAACAAGCTGAAGTAGCCATTCTAATTTCAAATAAAATTGACTTTCAACCAAAGGTTATCAAAAAGATAAGGAATGACACTTCATACTCATCTACCAAGATGAACTCTCAATTCTGAATACGTATGCTTCAAATGCAAAGGCACACACATTCATAAAACAAACCTTACTAAAGCTCAAAGCACACACTGCACCTCACAAAACAATAGTGGGGGACATCAACACTCCACTCTCAGAAATGGACAGATCATGGAAACAGAAACTAAAGAGAGACACAGTGAAACTAAGAAAAGTTATGAACCAAATGGAATTAACATATACCTACAGAACATTTCATCCTAAAACAAAAGAATATATCTTTTTCTCAGCACCACATGGTACCTTCTTCAAAATAAATCATATTTATTGGTTACAAAACAGGCCTCGACAGATATAGAAAGATTGAAACAATCCTTTGAATCCTATCATATCACCAAGGAATAAGGCTTGTCTTCAATAGTAACAAAAACAATGGAAAGCCCACAAACATGAGGAAACTGAACAATGCTCTACTGAATGATAACTTGGTCACGGTTGAAATAAGAAAGACATTAAAGACTTTTTAAGAATTTAATGAAAATGAAGGCACAGCATACCAATACTTACTTGACACAATGAAAGCAGTGCTAAGAGGAAAAGCTCTAAGTGTCATAGCTCTAAGTGGCTACAAAAACAAAGTGGAGAGAGCACACCCTAGCAGCTTGACAACACACCTGAAAGCTCAGGAACAAAAAGAAGCAAATACACCCAAGAGGAGTAGATGGCAGGAAATAATCAAACTCAGGGCTAAAATCAACCAAGTAGAAACAAAAAAGATCTATACAAAGAATCAACAGAACCAGGAACTGGTTCTTTGAGAAAATCAACAAGATAGATAAACCTTTACCAAAACTAACCAAAGGGCACAGAGACAGTATCTAAATTAATAAAATCAGAACTGAAAAGGGAGTCATAACAACAGAAACTGAGGAAATTCAAAAAATTATCAGATCCTACTATAAAAACCTATACTTAACAAAACTGGAAAATCTGTAGGAAATGGACACTTTTCTAGACAGATAAGAGGTACCAAAGTTAAATCAGGATCAGATAAACTATCTAAACAGTCCCATAACCCCTACAGATATAGCAGCAGTCATTAAAAGTTTTGCAACCAAAAAAAGCCCAGGACCAGATGGTTTTAGTGCAGAATTCTATCAGACCTTCAAGAAAGATCTAATACCAATTCTCTTCAAACTATTCCACCAAATAGAAATAGAAAAAAAAAACCCTAACCAATTTGCTCTCTGAAGCCACAATTAAGCTTGTACCTAAACCACACAAAGACACAAGAAAGTAAGAGAACTTTAGATCAATCTCCCTTATGAATATTGATGCAAAAATACTCAATAAAATTCTCACAAACAGAATCGAAGAACACATCAAAACAATCATCCACCATGATCAAGTAGGCTTTATCCCAGGAATTCAGGGATGATTCAGATTATAGAAATCCATCAACATAATCTACTATATAAACAAACTCAAAGGAAAAAAACACATCATCATTTCACTAGATGCTGAGAAAGCATTTGACAAAATTCAATGCTCCTTCATGGTAAACTTCTTGGAAAGATCAGGAATCTAAGCCCCATACCCAAACATAGTAAAAGCAATATACAGTAAGCCAGTAGCCAACATCATTAAATGGAGAGAAACTTGAAGCAATCTCATTAAAATCAGCTACTAGACAAAGCTGCCCACTTTCTCCCTACCTATTCAGTATAGTACTGGAAATCCTAGCCAGAGGAATTAGACAACAAAAGGAAGTCAAAGGGATACAAATAGGAAAGGTAGAAGTCAAAATATCACTATTTACAAATGATATGATATTATATTTAAGTGACTCAAAAACTTCCACCAGTGAACTCCTAAACCTGATAAACAACTTCAGCAAAGTGGCTGGACATAAAATTCCTTCAAACAAATCAGTTGTCTTTCTCTATTCAAAAGATAAACTAGCTAAGAAAGAAATAAGGGAAATGACACCCTTCACAATAGTCACAAATAATATAAAATACCTTGATGTGAATCTAACCAAACAAGTGAAAGACCTGTATGACAAGAACTTCAAGTCTATGAAGAAAGAAATTGAAGAATATTTCAAAAGATGAAAAAATCTCCCATGTTCATGGATTGGCAGGATTAATATAGTAAAAATGTCTATCTTGCTAAAAGCAATCTACAGATTCAATGAAGTCAGCATCAAAATTTCAACTCAATTCTTCATAGAGATAAAAAGAGTAATTTGCAAATTCATTTGGAATAACAAAAACCCAGGATGGTGTGAACTATTCTCAACAGTAAAAGAACTTCTGGGGGAATCGCCATCCCTGACCTCAAGCTGTACTACAAAGGAATAGTGATAAAAGCTGAAAGATATTGGTACAGAGACAGGCAGGAAGATAATGGAATAGAATTGAAGATCCTGAAATGAATGCACACACCTATATAGGGTCACTTGATTTTTGACAAAGGATCAAAAACCATCCAGGGGAAAAAAGACAGCATTTTTGACAAATGGTGCTGGTTCAACTGGAGATCACCATGTAGAAGAATGCAAATCAATCTATTCTTATCTGCTTGTACAAATCTCAAGTCCAAGTGGATCAAGGACCTCCACATAAACTAGACACATTGAAACTAATAGAAGAGAAAGTAGGGAAGAGCCTCAAATACTTAGGTACAGGGGAAAAGTTCTAAACAGAACACCAATGGCTTATGCTCTAAGATCAAGAATTGACAAATGGGACCTCATAGAACTGCATAGCTTCTGTAAAGCAAAGGACACTATCAATTGGACAAAACGGCAACCAACAGATTGGGAAGAGATCTTTAATAGTCCTACATCTGATAGAGGGCTATTATCCAATATATACAAAGAACTCAAGAAATTAGACTCCAGACAACAAAATAGCCCTATTAAAAATGAGTTATAGAGCTAGACAAAGAATTATCAACTGAGGAAACGCCAATGGCTGAGAAGCACCTAAAGAAATGTTCAACATCCTTAGTCATCAGGGAAGTGCAAATCAAAACAACCATGAGATTCCATGTCACACTAGTCAGAATGGCTATGATAAAAAATACAGGTGATAGCAGATTCTGGCAAGGATACAGAGAACAAAGAACACTTCTCCATTGTTGGTGGGCTTGCAACCTGATACAACCATTTTGGAAATCAATCTGGTGGTTCCTCAAAAAATTGGACATAGCATTATCTGAGGACTCAGCTAGACCACCCCTGGACATATATTAAAAGATGCTCCAACATGTAACAAGGACAAATGATCCTCTATGTTCATAGCAGATTTACTTATTATAGCCTGAAGCTTAAAAGAACCCACATGTCCTTTAATAGAGGAATGGATACAGAAAATGTGGTACATTTACACAGTGGAATATTACTCAGCTAATAAAAAAATGAATTTGTAAAATTATTAGGCAAATGGATGGAACTAGAAAATAACCTGGGTGAGGTAATCCAATCACAAGAGAACACACATGATATGCACTCACTGATAAATGGATATTAGCCCACAGCACACAAGATACAACTCACAGACTACATCAAGCTCATGAAGAATGAAGACCAAAGTGTTGGTGCTTTGGTCCTTTTTAGAAGGAGTAACAAAATACTCAAGGAAGTAAATATGGAGACAAAGTGTGGAACAGAAACTGAAGGAGGGGCAATTTGGAGACTGCTCCACCTGGGTTCTCATCCCATGTGCAGTCACCAAAGGCAGTTGTTGTGGAAGTCAGGAAGTGCATGCTGACAGGAGCCTGATATAGCTGTCTCCTTAGAGGTCTGCCAGAGCCTGACATATACAGAGGTGGATGCTCACAGCTAACCATTGAACTGATGAAGGAGTTCCCAATGGAGGAGTTAGAGAGAAGACTGAAGGAGCTGAAGGAGTTTGAGATCCCATGGGCAGAGCAACAGTACCAAACAACCATAGCTTCCAGGGTCTAAATCACTAGCCTGGGAGCACACAGGGAGAGACCCATGGCTCCAGCTGTATATGTAGGGGAGGATGGCCTTGTTGGGCATAGTTCAGGGAGAAGGTCCTTGGTCCCATGAAGGTTAATTACCTCAGAGGAGTTGGGAGTTTGTGGGTGGGTAGGAGCACATCCTCATAGAAGCAGGAGGAGGGGATAAAGGATAGGGTGTGTCTTGGGGGAATGGGAAAGGGAGATATCATCTGAAATGTAAATAAATAAAATATCCAATAAAAAAGAAAAACAAACAAACGAAAATGGTTAGCAACCAAGAATGAGTTGGATACTTATCCTCCATTAATCTTCACATAGAAGACTCTCCACTGCTACAGAATGGATTAATGCCTGGGGCAAGAAAGGTAAACACTCCAACTAAGACACTTACCTTTGTACTCTGGACTGAGTGAAAAAAAGGATTGGTTAAGTCCCAGATACTTTGAAGCTTAATTCAAGTTTACTTCAGCTAAAGTTATACCTGTTGCTATGTAATGATATGACAATAAGACAGGTATAGCTAAAATATGGGAACAGGAAATAAGGTGACATGTTCCAGGCTTTCTTGTGGATTTCGTACATGATACTTTTTATGTTCACTCAGATTTACTTTGCCAGTGTCCAGTTAACTTCCCATTATTTTCACTTTAAAAATTTCCAGATTAGCCCATTTAATATAAACTCCCTTTCTGAAATTTTAGAGGTTAACCTAAAAATTATTGCTGTTCTTGTCCTTTGGAAATTCCATGTCCATAAAAGGTAGAACATAGCATGAATTTATATTTATCTAACTTTCATTATTATTGCAACTAAGAAGTATTTGTGTTGGGAACTATTTCATTCAGTCTGGATTCCTTCATAGTTTCTATCTGACTATTATAATATTGATTAGGAGAACACTCTCCTAATATACTCATTATCAGAGAAGCTCAAAAGATTTTGAAAACAACCCTTAATTGTGTGAGCATCTGAGGTTAATTTGGTCTTCATTGCTCTCTTTAAAATTAGGTTTCATTTTCATAGTAAAATTATTCATATCTTGATTTTATGGCTTAATTTATCTAGACCTAAAAGTGAAAGAAAGAACACTAATTATTTTAAACAACTTTTTAAACATAAGATCAAATCAAAAGATTACAACAGTAGTGAAAATTCTGATTAACACCTTATTGGCCATCTGTCAGTTGATAAATCGAAGTCAATAATGATTTGCCAAACAATTAACAGAGTTAATAAATAGTCACAGAATAACCTCATCTGCCTGCTCTCAGTACTCGCTTGTTGAATCTTAATGTACTGAAACTATCCTACATAATACCCAATACCAAACCAGTTGGAAATCAAACATGACTGAACTGGTGATGGTTAATGATAAAGATGATATAGTTCATTAATTACATTTCCAGTTATAGAAAGTTTTGTCTTCTCTATCCACAAATGTACAGACAGGCCTCATACAGAAGAGACAACTTTAGGCAGAACTATATTCATATCGTCAAGAATTTGCAAAAATGCAAATTCTAATATGTAAAGAAAATGACTTAGATCTAAATTATTTGATTGCATCAATTCTCTACTTGAGTTGCCCTGTGCTAGGAAAAATTACAGTCTGTGTTATTACAAAAATTAAAACCTTAACACTCATCCAAGTCAGCAGGGGGTTGAGTATTCATGTTTACAAAACTAGGGATGTTTATAAAAACAAATAATCAAAGAGTAAATTCTGAGAGTGTAAGAAGAAAGAAGATGAAAGTCTTAGACAAGCCAGCTGCTCCTCTGACAAAGAAATGAGAGTTAAGAAATACTTTTACAAGTAGTCTAATGCAAATGCTTCCCAATAAAATATTTTCTTTAAGGTGTCTTTGAGAAATACATGGTACCCCTACATACTTACATTAATATGAAATGCATATAGTACATCAGTTATTATGATGATCTAAAGCAACTTATAGATGAAAATATTTATTCTTAGTTGCAAGGTTTGTAGATGGATTGATGTGTCCCTCCTTCCTCTGGAAATGCTGTCTGGTTGCAGGAGATGGCTACTTCCGCCTCTTCATCTCCCTCTAGTAGGAATCTTAGCTAGCCTCATTCCCATAGACCCCTGTATCTTACCCTGTCCCAGATCTCCTGCTAGTCCCAGAGATGCCCTCCTTCATTTTCCATTCTCAGTTTCAGCCCTCTCCTTCATCTCCTCTCCCCATACCTGATCAGCCTCCCTGTTGACCCTCCCCATCCCTTCTCCCATCCAGTTTTCTTTCTCCATCCACCTCCAATGGCAATTCAGTTTTGCCTTTCCTGTGATATTTGTACATCTTCTTTTGGAAACCTCATCCAGTTTTTTTAGGTCTGGATTGTAGCTAATGTGAATACATACCACACAAGTCTTTCTGGGTCTTGAAAACACTCAGGATGATATTTTCATGTTCCATCCATTTGCCTGCAAAATTCATGATGTCTTCATTTTAAATAGCTGAAAATATTGCATTGTGTGGATGTACCACATTTTCCTTTTCCATCCTTCACTTCAAGAACAACTAGGTTGTTTCCAATTTCTGGCTATAGGAATGTGGCCACTGTAAACATAGTAAATCAAGTGTCCCTCTGATATAGTGGGGTATTTTTTGGGTATTTGCCCAGAAGTGGTATAGCTGGGTCTTAAGGTAAAACTATTCTTAGTTTTCTGTGAAATAGCCAAATTGACTTCCAAAGCAATTGTACAGTTTTCACTTCCACCAGCAAAAAGTGTTCCCTTTCTCCACATCTTTACCAGCATGTGCTGTCACTTGAGTTTTTGATCTTGGCCATTCTGATAGGTGTAAGATAGAATCGCAGGGAAATTTTGATTTCCCCAATAACTAAGGACATTGAACATTTCTTTGACTTTCCTGCAAGATGTGCAGGGATGAAGGTGGAGAGAAAACTGTGGGAACAGCCAACCAAAGACTGACCTAACTGGATATCCAACTCCTGACACTATCGATGATTCTCTGCTATGCTTGCAGACAGTATAACTCATTCCTGAGAAGCTCCATTCAACAGTGGATGGAGGCAGATTCAGAGACCCACAGCCAAACATTACTTGGAGCTCAGAGTCTTATAGAAGACTAAGAGAAAGAATTGTACAAGCTGGAGAGGTCAAGGACACCACGAGACCTACAGAGACAACTGACCTGGACCCATGGGCCCTCACAGAGCCCGAGCCACCAACCAGATAGCATGCAGAGGCTGGACCCAGGGTTTCAACTTATTTTTAGCAAACATGCAGCTTGGTCTTCATATGGAGCCCTTATCAAGTGAATGGGGCAGGGGGCTGTCTCAAACTCTGTGCTCTACCATTGGATTCCTTTCTTCCTACCTGGACTACCTGATTAGGCCTTGGTGGGAGAAGATGTCCTAGGCCCGCTGAGAGAGGTGGAGTAGTACCCAAGAGTGTTTCCCTCTTCTCTGTAGAGAAGGGGAAGGGCAATGGGGGTATAGATTTGTAAGCATAAGATTAGGATGAAAGGAGGGAGGGGGCTTAAATCAGAATTAATTATTCGAAAAATATTTGTTTTAGGTTATGGTTCAAATGCTAGTTCATAAGGTGAGGAAAGAATGGCAGCAGGCAGTCAAAACAAGAACAAACTGGTTGTATTTTATTACCCAGAAAACCAAGGAAGCAAGCTGGAAGTGGGGTGAGGCTACAATCTCTCCAAACCCAGTGATGTATCCCCTCTGGCAGTGTTCCATACTCTAAAAGTTTCATCAGCTCCTCAATCAGCCTACCAGATAGAGACAGTGTCCAGATACAAAAGCTATGTGGGACATGATTTTCAGTAACCACCACATTGCGAATTACTCATTATTCAAAACTATGTGGGCTTTTACAACTTAATCTAGGAGTTTTTACTAACTCTCCTATGACCTTGAATTTGTGTGTACACCCTACTTTCCCAAATAAAAATATCAAGTAGTTATATGTATATTGTTATGTATACTGACAAGATTACCCAGTATATGGAGTATACTCAGTTTGTGTAATAAATACCCAAATGTACTTTAATAAATATAACATAAACTTACACTTGTGTCCAAGCCAGATCATTCATTACTAAAACTTCTAGATTGTTACATATGTTTGTTTGTCTTAGGTTATTTTTAACATTCTTGTGTTTAATTCTATTTTCAAATTATCTATACATTTTAGATTCTGTTCCATTTTTCTCATTTTTCTTTTTTTTCTTTTTATTTTAAAGATCCAGTCTCCCACTGTCACACAAGAAACCCCTATCCTTACAGATTACAACCATCAGCTATCATGTCCGTAAATAAAGGTATGTATGCATAATTTTCACTAAAGGTGTATGTCACTGTATACATGACTGTGTACAATTGCCTTTAGGTCAGTGATTTTCAATCTATGGTTCACATATCAGATATCCATCACATTATATATTTACAGTACAATGGATAACCATAGCAAAATTGCAGTTATTAAGTAGCAACAAAAATAATTTTATAGCTCAGAGTCACCATAGTATGAGGAATTGGATGAAAGTGTCACAACAATAGGAAGGTTGAGAACTATTGGTTTCGAAGCTAGAAGAAGACACTGGATCTCCTAGAGTTCTTGTCAGAGGTGGTTATATGCTGCCTGGTGTGTACACACAATTGTAGGAATAGCTAACTGTCCTTGGATATACATGGTATGTAGATAGGAAGGAAAGATGTAATGAACTTTATGGCTTGAGCTGACGATGCCGGCCATAGTAAGAGATCCTATTCTTCTTTCTCCTGCCTCTCTGTCTCATCTCCCACTTATAATGAAAGGTCTAAGTAATTAAAGGGCTTCACTAGTTGGGTCTGTCCTACCAAGACTATGTTCGTATTTAATTTTACACATTTTCTCTCTCTCCCTCTCCTTCTCATGTATGTTTCATGTCAATCAGATGTAATCTAAAGCCACTTGAAAAGACTGAAACTTCAATTGCTCTATAGGCAAGCTTTGGAGGACATTTTCTTAAGTAGTGATTGATTGGGGAAGACCCAGCCTTTGGTGAATGGTGCTACCCCTGGGCTGTTGGTCCTGAATCTACAATAAAGCACTCCAAGCAAACCATGAGTAGAAAGCCAGTAAGCAGCACAATTTTATGGCCTGTGCATCAGCTTCCACCTTCAGGCTACTGCTTTGTTTGTGTTCCTGTGCTGGCTTTCATCAAGTATGGGCTACAATGCAGAAATGTGAAACAAATTCTTTCCTCACAACTTGCTTTTGGTCATGTTTGTTTCATTGTATCAATAATATTAAGTGTACCATCTTCTAAGCCTTTATGCCTAATATTTGAGTCAGCAATGTCCTCAATTACCCTCTTCATTGACCATACTGTGCAGACAATGGGAAACATATCTCATAGACTGGAGTTGGCTGCTGATATTCCTCCAGCCTTTTATCCCTCGTCACTCCTCTGCAGGTCCAGAATCCTGAGTGTTACTTTGCTCTGATGTCTCCTATTTGAATTTGACATTATTTTTATTTATCTCCCTAATTTATTTTTTATTTTTTCAATTTATTTTTGTTTATTTTTTAAATTAAATAGTAATTTTACTTATTCACACAGGGGTTATAAGCACAAAAAGGCAGGATGTGGGGAAGGGGATGACATCAGAGCTTGGGTGTTCAGGGGGAGTACAGCTATCTTTAAGAGGAGGGGCGAGGGGATTGGGGGTTCCGAGGGGGTGGTGGGGGATGGGGTAAGGGGACAACATAGGAAATGTAAATAAATCATCCAATAAAATAAATAAATAAATAAATAAATAAATAAAAGGAGTTTTGACCCCCCCCCCAAAAAAAAGAACAGGGTATCGGCTGGGTGAAGGTTCAGGGGACAGGTCACTATGACTCTGACTATGATTCACTTGTCCTTATCTAAGTTGGTATTATCTGCCAAGGCTACCTATTTACAAGGTCTATGACTAGTCAGGCTGGCACATTTCTACAAAAGCTGCCTGTTTACAATAGCTTATAGCCATCTGTTTCAATGTTTTTCCACAGAAACCCAAGACTTGCTGTTAGTATACATTATCTGCTTAATTTAAAGAAGCAGTACTCACTCAGAACTCTATTTCTTTGACACTGTCACTCACAAGAACCCAGTTTAATGCTTCACTGAATCTTCAAAGGGAGTCAGGTGTAATGCAAAATGTCCTTCCATTCTTTCATTTTTTCATGTTCTCCTAAAGGAACATACTAGGAAAAAAATGTGAGGAATTAAGTTTAATCTTGCTAAGGTTGATGCCCAAATAATCTATCAAATCAACTTCATTAAAAACTTTAGGCATAAACTCTGGCAACATGGAATTGTGTACTGGATCATTAGTTCTAAAGCACCCCAGAATTTGAAACTTATTTCCCTAGAATAACATGCATGTGTTTAATTTTTGTTTCTTGCAATAATCATTACATTATTGGAACATAGTTATTATATATTCTTCAAATATATGCTGTGACATTTTGTAGATAAAACTTTGTGAACAGTTGTTTTTTTAAAAGGTATGCTATTTTAATCCCATTGAATCAGAAGCATAATTCACCTTTGAAAATATGTTTTTCTTTAGCGTATTCCTTGTGCTGATTCACTAAATAGTCTAAAATAGGCACTTCTAAAAGTTCATTTTATGTGACTTCATTATTTCATAATCAGTCCATTTATTAAATTAAATGAATTTCAATCATTCTTCTAGAGTACAATTTTACCAATCATGTATAAACTGAATATCAAGTCTTCAAGAAAGTTATGAGTGTCCAGAAATTTAAACCAATACTCTTAATGTATCAGTATACTGAGGGAAAATTATATATTTTAATTAAAAATCTAACAGGTTCTATTAGAAATGATAGAACCAATCATTAGTTTTTTTAATTAATTTATTTATTTTAAACTCCAAATTTTATTTCCCTCCTGCTCCACCCTCCAACTGTTCCACATCCCATACCTCCTCCTTGCCCACTGTCTCTACAAGCAGGTACCCATCCTCCAACACCCACCCGATCAGATATCTAAATTCCCTTGGGCCTCCAGTCTCTTGAGGGTTAGGTGCATCTTCTCTGACTAAAACCAGTCACAGCAGTCCTCTGTTGTATATGTGTTGGGGGCCTCATATTAGCTGATGTATACTGCCTAGTTGGTGGTACAGTGTTTGAGAGATCTCAAGGGTCCAGGTTAATTGAGATTGCTGGTCCTCCTACAGGGTAACTTCCACCTGAGAGTCTTCCAACTTTTCTCTAATTAAACCACAGGGGTCAGTAGCTTCTGTTCATTGGTTGGGTGCACATATCTGCATATGACTCTTTTGCCTGCTTGTTGGGTGTTTTGGAAGGGAGTCATGATAGGTTCCTTTTTGTGAATTCTCCATAGCCTCAGTAATAGTGTCAGGCCTTGCAGTCTCCCTTGAGCTGGAT
The DNA here is from genome assembly GCF_004785775.1 of Grammomys surdaster. NCBI lineage: Eukaryota > Metazoa > Chordata > Mammalia > Rodentia > Muridae > Grammomys > Grammomys surdaster. The sequence goes on along the minus strand of NW_021604665.1, from coordinate 13,233,642 downwards.
CCCACTTGGGGCCTGTCCGCTGAAGCTTCTTTTCCTCAGGGTCCTCTCCGTTTCCATCCCTGCAGTTCTTTCAGACAAGAACAATTATGGGTCAGGATTTTGACTGTGGGATGGCAACCTCCTTCCACACTTGATGCTTGTCTTCCTGCTGGAGGTGGACTCTCTACTGTTTGACATTTTATTTAAGGCCCCTCCCTTTGAGTTCTGAGAGTGTCTCACCTACTGAGTCTGTGGTGCATTCTGGAAGATCCCCCAACCTCCTACCGCCTGAGGTTGCCTGTTTTCATTCTTTTTTTGGCCCTTAGGGCTTCAGTCCTTTTCCTTTACCCAATACCAGATCAGGTTCCTGGAAAAAGCCTAGATATTCCACAACAGAAGAATGGATACAGAAAATGTGGTTCATCTACACAATGGAATACTTCTTAGCTATTAAGAATGAAGACATCTTGAGTTTTACAGGCAAATGGATGGAACTAGAAAATATCATCCTGAGTGACGTAACTCAGACTCGAAAGGACATGCATGGTATGTACTCACTAATAAGTGGATATTAGACAATAAAAAAGTACAAAATATCCAAGATACAGGCCACAGAACTCAGAAAGGTCAACAAGCTGAAGGGCCCAAGTGAAGACATCTCAGTCTCATTTGGGAGGGAGAGAAAGCTATCTTATTAATTTTGAAACCTAAAGTAACCTGACATTTTAAAGAACTAAGTTCAAGTATCTAATGCATCTTGCATCATATCTGTATTTACCAAAAGTTTTCTGGATAGAGTTTGTCATCCTATAGCAAAGCCTGTAAGAAAAGTGCTTATATTTGCTATTAGCTATATTCTCATTGAAATATTATTATTATTATTATTATTATTATTATTATATAATACTATACATAAATGAATAATGTATATAAGCCAATAATATAATAATATATATAAACTGAATATATCTGATTGGTTTAAAATATTTAGAAGTTAGAAAAGTCATTATACTGTTTTAAAATTAAGGGAAGGGAAGGTATTTACATAAAATACTTGTCCATATTTATACTGAAAGAACTGCCTACACAGTGTAGACAATTCAAAATGCCATGTGATATTTAAAATAAAACATCATCCTAGCATTTAGCAATAAATAGATTATTGTATTTCCACAATAACAACCTATATGATGGAATATAATCTTTCAGTTTAAGAAAAAGTGAGAAATTCATGTTACGTCTTAGAGATTTATTTTAAATTTCCCAGTAAGACATTTTATATAAAAATGTGTCTTAAATGATTGAGCAGTAAATATTTAACTTTTTTCTGATCAGAAGCAACTGAGATAGTTATGATGTATCTAATGTAAAACAAAGTTATTTAAAATACCATACCAAGATTACAAAGTAAACCATAAGCATATAAGTAGATGCAATCCCTAGTCTACAATTTTGTGATGCCTTTTATAGAAAATGCTGCTTCTTCACAAAGCCTGGTCTTAGATTGGTATATTTTTCACTTTTTCAACAATAATGATCTTGGAGTATGATTATAAATAAAAAGCACACTACAATGTCAAAAATGTAGGTTAGGTTACAATTTGAATGGAAGATAGATATGCTAGGCTTCTTAGTGTTTACGTCATATTGCTTATAATTTTAAGAGAAATATCTCAACAAGGACAAAAGGCTTTAAAACTCTGATTTGGAGGTATTGAACCAGTATAGAATGCTAAGAGTAATCCGGTGGTTGGAAGGGGTCAAGAATGTAATAAAATCTCATAAAAATAAGATCAGTCAAAGATTTCTACTTTAGTACTTTTTCTTAAGGTAATTGTTAGGTTCAAAACAGTGCAGTCCAAAATAGCAGTGATGGAGACAATGTCCTAAACAGAAGGACTTAGGCAAAAGTCCTTTTACCACTTCAGGTTGAAAATACAGAAGCCTAAAGATGACTCTCTGTTCTCAGGAGGTGGGAGCTGGGGGAACCATCTAATATGTACCAGAGACCTGGGAGGTGAGAGAATCTCAAGACCCAAAGAGAGGAACCTTAGATGAAATGCCCAACAGTGGGGAGAGGTAACTTGTAGAATCTACCTCCAGTAGAAACAAGGGGCATCAGGTGGAGCGATGGAGTTACCATCCTATAGTCAAAAACTCTAGACTATGATTGTTCTTGTCTAAAAGAACTGCAGGGACAAAAATGGAGAAGAGATTGAGGGAAAGGAGGTCCAGTGTTGGGCCTAAATTTGGACCCATGTCAAGGGGAGGCTCCAAGGCTTGACTCTATTACTGATGTGATGATATACTTACAGACACGAGACTAGCCTGGCTAACCTCCTAGAGGACCAACAAGCAGTGACTGAGACAGAAGTAGATACTTACACCAGACCAGTTGTCTGAAGTTGGGGACCTCTATGGTTGAATTAGGGAAAGACTGGAAGAAGTTGAGAAGGGTGTCCCCATAGGAAGATAAGCAGTCTCAACAAACCTGCACCTTCGAGATCTCTAAGACACTGAGCCTCCAACCAGGCAGCATACACTAGCAGGTTCAAGGCCCTGACGCATATACAGACAGCAGAGGACTGCTTGGTCTGGCCTCAATGAGAGAAGAAGCATGTAACCCTTGAAAGACTAGAGTGCCCAGAGTGTGGGGAGGCCTTGTGGAGTATGGAGTGTCGGGGTTTAGGGATATCCTCTGAGAGACAGGAGAGGAGGAATACAATGAGGAACTGTCAGTGGGCAGACTGGTAGGGTGATAACAACTGGACTCTAAAACAAAGATTAAAAGTAATAAATAATAATAATAATAAATAAAGATGGTTCTCTGTTTAACAGAAAAGTATATCTCTTAAGGTGAATTTTTGTATATTGAGAACCATCCTTAGTCTTCCCAGAAAAATAAACATCTTGGGCAATCTAGAAGCATGTATTAGCTCAAATATCCCCACATGGCTAGCTCACATAAAATCTGTTCACTTTTTTACCATTTTAGTTCACTCTCCTAGAGAGATCCTTCTGTCAGTTTGATCCTCCATCAATCTTTCTTTGCATCCATGCATCAGTCTAGTTCAGTAGATTTTCTGTGCCCTTGCTTACAGCAACGAGTCATAATGATTTTGGGACCTCATGTAGTTTGAGGGCACATATGAAATCTATGAGTTTCAAAATTTTGTAGAACATAATACAAATTTTAAGATCTATGTGCTATTGCTTTGCCAACTGTCTAAGGTGAGATGTTTTATCCTGCTAATTACATCCAAGACCTTCAGGCTTTCCTATGTCTTACTGATGAGACACTGCTTTTTTTCCCACATTATCAGTCAAAGGATAGCTGTATAGTGAAAAACCTTGGAAGATAAAGGTAGTCTCCTCTTAAAACAATGCATATATTCTCCTACCACCTAGGATGCAAAGCCGCTGCCACCCCTTCCTCTGGGAAAGAATTTCAGATTTGCCAATTTTTTACCCTAAGTGGTATAAATCTTTATATTCAGAGTTCTTTTAAAATGATACCAACTCTATCTGCAAGGATGATGTGGTTATCTTCATTCTCTATGACAAGAAATCAACCAATAAAAACCAACCAGAAAAATGTTCTAGTTATTCCTATTGCCAGGAGAAACACATTATGCATGTGGAAACACCTTGCCTTCCTAACTGACTCAAGAAATCACATCAAGCTAGCTAACTCACGGACTTGGCACAAACAGAAACATAACCTCTACCTCTTCAAATTGGCCAAAAAATATTATTTTCTACTTTTTATTTTTAACTGTTCCCTTGGAGAATTTTGTAAAATATAAGGGATGAAAGTCCTGTGTAATTCTTGCCATTGAAAGTAAGCCATAATTGAATTACTTCTGGAGTCTAGAATACGTCAAGGAGGATCAAAGACAACATCCAAGATTAGTACATGAATACATGAAGACCTCCCTACAGTTTTCTGGCTCATTCTTCCTCACTGCTGAGTCTAATAGGAGTCAGGCTATGACTTTCTTTCTTTCTCTATGGATGTGAACGTGCTAGAATCAACAGATAGAAACCTTCATGTGCAGCAAATGATATACTGATATCCTTTATCTGACAACCAACAATGAAATGTATCTAACCAAGAAGCTTCTTTACTCTAGCCTTCAAAAAAGGTTGCAATAGATAGCTGCATTTTGACAAGAGCCTGGGAAATACTTACATAGAGAATTCAGTCAAAAACGTAGCCAATTTACTTAGCAACAGATGCCCAAAAAAAATAGGTAATTGTTTTGTTCAGGCTACTAGCGTATTGATAAGTATTATACAATTGAAGGATATGCATCAGTTCATAGGATGTCAGTTCTTTAGGATGTCACTCCTTTACTTTAAATGGCAATTTTGCTGAAAGAAAATCCTGACCCATTCAAGTAACTGGCCCATTCCCCCCCACCCCCACCCCCCCACACACATACAAGTAATTAATTTGTTAATGAACATACTCCTCTTTCTCTGAGAAGAAAGCTTATCTGACAAGTTGAAACCCTTTTTGACATTGACTAGAAAAATCTTCACTCTGAAAACCATAAACAGTATTTATTAATTAAGAATTATTACAACTGGCAAAAGAGTCATTGAAATGATTTCTAATGGTATTCTGCTATACTCATAAATTTATGCCTAGCCCAGTTGTCATCAGAGTGGCTTCACCCAGCAACTGATGGAAACAGATGCAAAGATTCACAGTCAAACATTAGGTAGAATTTGGGAATCCTGAGGAAGAGGGGGATGAACGATTGTAGGAGCCATAACAGGAAAGAACACCATAAGAAAACCAACAGATTCAACTAACCTGGGCTCATTGTACACAAAGACTGAACTATCCACAATGGGGCTGTCCTAGACCCTGTGCATATATGTTATGGTTGTGTAGTTTGGTCTTCTTTTCAGATTGCTAACAGTGGGAGCAGGGGCTGTCTCTGACTCAGTTACCAGTTTTGGGATTTCATCCTTCAGCTTTAATAGGAGAAGAGGTGCCTAGTCTTAGTGCATCTTGATATGCCATGACTGTTGACATCCATGTAAGGCCTGTCCTTTTCTAAAAAGAAATGGAGGAAGAGTGGATGTGGGAGGCAGCAAGGTGAAAGGACTTGTAGGAGAGAAAGAAAGAGAAAAACTGTTGGTTTGTAAAAAAAAAAATAAAAATAAATAAACACTTCAATGAATAAATAAAAATATGTTTCATAAAAAGAATCAATAATGGCCAAATTAAGACATTATTCAGATATTCAGCAAACCAAGATTTTATTAAATCAATTAAGAGAATAATGCAATTCATAAAGGAAAAGAAAGCTGAAAGTCTATAGAAAAAATTATGCTTCATTAGAAGTTTATAGGTTTCCAAGAGTTGATAAATTATAGAAAGAAAACTGCTGATTTAGGAGTGATAAAAGAACTGGAGTTAGAAATTAAAGACATTTCTATGATTTTCCCTTTAAGAAGTTTCTTAGTTTATTAAAAAGCCGAGTAAGCACTACAACACCCATTCTTTAAAACAATACAGTTATCTGCATAAAATGAAAATTGTTATTCTACTCATTAAATACTTCAGTCTGCTTGGAATTACCTGAAGTGCATTCACAGCTCCCTTAATTTTTATGGTAACACATTTCTTTCCAAAGTTCAATTAAAAAAAAATGTTCTTCTGCCTGGCGATAATTGAATAAAGCAAAACTGTAATTTTGAGCAACCAGAACTGTCATCCTTCATTAGAGGCCTTGTGTGACCTTGTGTGATTAGTTCACCTAGAGGGCACAGAGGCAACAAGAAATGTTCCTCTTCCAGCCACACAGCTCTTGGTGCTAGACTCCCGGTGTTTTATAGAATGAGATGCCCATGCGCTTCCAGGAAACCAGAGTGGAGTGATATGCTTAAGAAGAAGTGTTTGTGTAAATAACAAATGTGCAGCTTGGTCTTCTTGTGTGACCTTTAACAACAGGAGCAGAGGTAGTCTCTGAATCAGTTGCTGTCTTTGGATCCCTTTCCTTTAACTGGACTGCCTTGCTTAGCCTCAATAGGAGGAGATCTTCCTAGACCAACTGCAACTTGATAGGTCAGGGGCTGGTTGATATCCATGTGAGGCCTTCCCTTTTCTAAGGAGAAAGGGAGTAGAGCTGAGAGGAAGGGGCTGGGAGTTTATGAGGGAGAGGAAACTGTAGTCAGCTGTTAATTAATTGATTAATGGAAGAAAATGAAGGCATACTACATTTTGTATTTGTATAGTACTTTAATTCAGTATATTAAATATGTTCTTATATTTTATATTTTCTAATAAATCATTAATAAGTATTCAAAAAGAGATGAGTTTGACTCTCCAGATCACAGCTGGTATGCTGGTGGTGCCATTTTAATTAAATAGAGAAGAACTTAATGATTACTAAATCTTACTGTGTCAGTCCCAGAGATGGTTAAGATATAAGAAGTGAGCTTGCTAGTCTCGGCATTCTTACTGACATAGTCTCCTCACTATCATTCTCCTGTCCTTCCTCCTTTCTTGTCTCTCATTTCTTATGTCTTTTCTCTCTCACACACATATCACTTCTTTGCTGCTTCAGTACAACATTTGCACTGCAACGCACAGAAACTGTGAGCTGAAATAAACATTCCTCCAAGAGAAAACAACAGGAAAGAGGGACATAAAGAGAAAGAAAAAGATCAAGAGGCTCCTGGTAATTCTTATCCACTCACTGAACTCTGCTATTTTAGTATGGTGACTGATGGCCTTGATATCCATAAGAAAGTGGAAATTTTCTTCTGTATCTACTAAATATTGAAATTAATTCTTTTCTATAATCAGAAGTTATTGCTTCAACAATGTTTATCTACGACTGAATAGAAAATGGAGACCTTAATATTTACAGACTTATCATATTGATATTCTATCAGGTTTTATATTTTATTTTTAAGGTCATAATGTAATGAATATATATATATATATATATATATATATATATATATATATATGTGTGTGTGTGTGTGTGTGTGTGTGTGTGTGTGTGTGTGTGTTTGTGTGTGTGGTGTGTATATGTGCATGTGTATGTGGTGTGTATGTGCATGTTATGTATATGTTATATACATATAATATACTTTATACCTATATATAACTGATAAAATAGAATAAAATACGTATCACATTGCTACCATGAGCACAGAAACTAAATAAAGTCATCATTGGTTTTATGTATTCATTCTCCAAAGAGGAAAAGCGGCCTATAAATACCTATCTATTTATCTATCTATCTATCTATCTACCTATCTATCTATCTATCTATCATCTATCTACGTAGCATTTAAAAGTCAGATATGAGAACTAAATACAATGGCTGATAAAGAATCCTACATTAAAATAGTAAAGAGTGATAGAAAAACCCATTAATGAGTACAGTGATAGAATAACACCCCCAAAGGTATCACTGAGTTATATCAAAATTTTGTATTTTGAGGTTTCCAGATGGTTAAGAAACAAATTCTGGAAAAAAAAAAAAGGAAAAGAAGCAAATTCTGTTATGCTAAATAGTAAAAGTCTCTGAAGATGAAAAAAGAACCCCTTAAATGCCATGCTATGGTTAGTAGGAATGGTGTGAAATATTTGAAATCAGTAACATAGAAAAATTTATTTCCTTAAAGAGCTTACAGTTAAAGGCATGAAATGTAAAACTCACTGTGGCTTTTGAGATAGTGTGAATAGTGATCTCTTTCGCTTATGAAACTATCAGATAACAGGAATGCCCCAGTTGAGAAATACATCAATAATAATAATAATAATAATAATCATTGTCATCATAGTTGTCATTGTTATGATCACATAGATTATCACTTTAAAATGCAATGGTAAATTTCATATGCATGCCTACCTAACCATGGACAACAAGACAAGTACAGAAACCAGTGTTCCTCTTGCTTACCCTCTTTCACAATATTTCAGCCTTTGGAATGGAAATGTACATTTAGAAATATTTTTTGAAAATTTTCCTATGATATCCAGGATAAGGTTGCCAAATATTGTAAAAATATGAGTGTCTCTCAAAGGTCAGTGATTGCTAAACATAGTATTTGACACCTTTTACATCTTAATGGCATAAATATCTCTTACGTTGCTTGATATAGAAGTATGACCAACTCTGCCATGGAGGAACTGAAACTCTTCCTATATTTATATATGAAATACAATTAAGTTGGTATAACACATCACTGAACACTGTAAAAATGATACCAAAATTATGGCTATCTTTGTATTTTGTGGTAATCTTGCTAAAATACACAATGTACAATGAACAAAGATATATAAACCTGAATATCTGGACTAACTAACATGTATTCATCTCTACAAATGATTTTATAAAACTCATGAAAACTACATTATTACAGTCAGAAAAACTATTATAATTATTTATATGATATGAAATATGTGAGGTAAGTATACTATATAATCAACCATTACTAACAATATTAGTATATTTTATTATATTTTATTATATTAATTATAAATAGTTAATATGAAATGTAATAATATCATATTAGAAGCCACATAAATATGTGTGGAACTACTTTGAAAAGAGAACTATAACGAACTATACAGACCACCAGAATGCTGCATGTATCTCAGAGGTCTGGCTTCTGTTCACACCACAGATTGATATTGTTGGGTGGGCTGCTATTAACATATGGGATGATAATTTTAAAAATGTTAGTCTTAAAAATAGTATTCTTCCAATAGGTATTCAATTCTAACAAAATATTTTAAACTGTACTTGCCATTATTTTATTCATGAAATATATTATGCAATATATTCAGGCATGTTTAAATAATAAAGACAGTTGTTTAAATTCCATAGACAATAATTTTCCCTCAGCAATCTTCATGTTTGTCTGTCTGCTACACATCTTCAAAATGCTAAATTCATTAATCCTACTGCTGGATAATTCTTTTTTCCCATATTTCACATTCTGTATGATTTTATAATGAGAACCATGACATAAATTCTTAATATAGAACACACTATTAACCACATGATGTGAGGATATATACATGATGTGAGGATATAAACCAAGACCTTTCATTTGGCTCCATGAATGGCTCCATTCCCATTGTAACCTTGATGCTTCATTCTCTATGAGCACAACTTCTGTGGGAAACAAGAGATATACAGATGGTAGTTATAAACGTAGACAACACAGAAAACTCTGATGAAATACAGCACACTGAATAATATCACATAAGTCACAGAGTGGACTATGTATCATTAAAAATGATATGCCTCTCTCTAAAAAAAAAAAAGCCAGCAATCTTTGCTCTCATGTTTTTTTCTCTTGGTTATATTTCATGAGAAAGGATAAAGAGGACAGATGGTGTCAGACAAGAGGGTGAAAGTATAACTGCAAGGACGTTTGAAAGATATTTTACATGTCAAGTATGTAATTGTTGATATCACTTTTTTTTTTTTTAGCTATCAGTCTAGTAAGGGGATGTCAGAAGAGGCTGTGTCCATGATTCATGTCCAGTGTCATGGGATAAGAAGCATTTGAGAAGATTCTTTGAATCAGAAAAGGTTTACCACCTCAATGTTAACTAGTTGTCTGTAGACTCACAATGACTAGCAGAGGTTATTCATTGCCACTGACCACAGTTTACAAGTACAAACAAGCAAGAATTATAACATGCTATTTCATTTGTGAGAACTTGAATAACATCAGTCTTAGAGTATGAAAGAGAATGGCTGACATTTAATATCTAAGCCACGTGGTTTTATATAGCATGAAAAACATAATTTAAAGTCTAATACATGTGAATCTATTTACAATTTGTGTCTATTTCAGACATCTTAGGTTCCTTAGTAAAATCTCCTGCGACATTATAAAAGGCTCTAATTAGAAGTTACTATTGGAAAACATTGAGTCATAAAAATGATTTAAACACCTAACTGAATTTTAAGCAGAACGCCAGAAGAGAAAAAGGACTTAAGCAAATGTTGGGTTTTTTTTTTCTGAAATATATAATGCTTTTGAAATGCTAGCACTAAATACATTGTTTAAAATGTAACTCCCAAAGTGTTACAATGAACTGAGAGGAGGCATATGGTTTGGGGATAAATTGATGAAGAACTCTATACAGTATCAATTAAAAGAATACAAATTGTTATCATTCAGTAACAGAAGTAGCACTCACTTTACTCTTTTACTCATTTAAATGGCTTAGCTTTAAACAGTTTTCGGAATTGGGAGCAATGTCTCCTAGACTTTCATATGGGCAGGCAAAATTCACTCTTCATGCATGAGCCACAAATCTAGAGATTGTGCCTGTGGGTGTTTTTAATTGGCAGCAACTGCCAACCATGAGAAATTAGGATCCACCTTCACAACCTCATTAAATATTCCATCAGGTTTCTTTTGAGGGTAATATGTTACTCATATTCTAGAGAATACTGTTAACAATAACTTACACTATAATAGTACAGTAATATACTGTAATCCCCCAATCCCAGTTGTCTCTCCTAGTATTCCCTCACTCTATCCTCTCCCCATCTGATCCTTCCTATTCCCATCTCCATCTGTCCCTACTGAGTTCACTGAGACAAAATCCTCCACAATACCTTTTTTCTTTTCCTTTCCCAGGGAGATTCATACATCCTCCCTTAATCCCTCCTTGTTACTTAGCCTCTCTGGGTCTATGAATCATTATAAATATCCTTTATGTATAATTTATATCCACTTATGAGAGAGTACACAATATTTTTGTTCTGGGACTGGGCTACTTCACACAAGATGACTTTTTCTTCTAGTTACATCCATTTGCCTGAAGTGTAACCTCCCAAATATCTACTATGGTGACCCTAGCTAACACTCCCAATAATGGGGGTTACAGAGCATAAACCAGCCTTCTCTTATAAGTAGGCAAGACTTCAAGTAGAAGGTATGGGATATCAACTCAGCCATAAAACCTTCAACCTACAATTTGTCCTGCCAGCATGATGTGCAGGGGTAAAGGTGGCATAGAAATTGTGGGAGTGGTTAAGCAATAACTTGTTCATCTTGAGAACCATGCCAATAATACACTGCCTAGAGGACCAGAAAACAGAGGCCACATGGCCCAGTGACCTAGGATAGAACAAAACAAGTAATAGGCTTTAAAAAATCAATAAATTAATAATAATAATAATACTCTAATAATACTAATCCTTTATCTAATAATACTGTTATACTCACAGATTGGTGCAAAATCCAATTGCAATTAGAGAGTCTTCATCGTTCAACTGATAAAAATAGAGACATAGATCCATAGCCAATCATTATATGGAGCTTTGGGAATCCTGTTGAAGAGGAGAAGAAAGGATTGTAGGAGCCAAAGAGAGAAAGGGCACCACAAGAAATACCACAGAATCAATAAACCTGAACTCACAGGATTCACTGAGACTGAACCAAGAATCAGGTAGCCTGCATGGGTCTAACCTAGGCCCTCTGCATATATGTCATGGTTGTGTAGTTTGGTGTTATTATGGGAATTATAACAGAGCCAGAAGAGCTGTCTCTGATACTTTTGCTAGATTATAAGGCCCTAGTCCTCCTACAGGGTTGCCAGTTCCAGGCTTAATATGAGAGGAGGTACCTAATCTTATTGGAACTTGATATGCAATGTTTGGTTTATATCTCTGGAAGGTCTTTCCTTTTCTCAAGGGAAATGGAGAAGGAGTGGATGTGGAGGAAAGAGGGAACTGGAAGTAGAGAATAGTGATGAAACTGTCAATTGGAGGTAATATATGATAGAATAAATTAATTAAAAATAATAAAAGGAATAAAATACACTGTAATCTAATCAGAAGATGTTCTTGGTCTCTTTGTTTTGTTTCCAATTTATAAATATGAGGATTCTTTGTAAACTTTATCTGCTAGGAAGCAAATATTCAGTTACCTCTAATTAATCTAAAAATCTACTAGAGAATTCATCAACGCATGTCTAGATTTTTATTAGAAAAGTGTCTGTCTAGAAGGATTAGAATGTGGAATTTGTTCCATAATGTCTCAGAGAGAGAAAAGAAATCAAGATAAATATCTTTAAAAGGGACATAAGCAAATAATATCAGATGACTTCTGAATGCATAGAAGGTAAAAGAAATTGAACCCTATTATATGATCACAGCTAATGTACAGAAGTGAGAGTCAGGGAATGGTCTAGAATGAAGATGTTTCAGCCTCTATGAAGAAGGATGAGTTGAAGCTAACACTCTTGAATTGAATTGGAAAGAATGGAATCAAATAATGTCATACATCTGCTGCTTAATAAATGAGAAGTGGATGAAGAAGACTCATGGCAGAAAATAACTGTTGAGCAAATGTGAAGCAAAGCAAGATAAATAATGTTCAGTGGTTGTTACTGAGACCAGCAGGGTGAATTAAGATAAATGAGATGAAATAATTATCTTTAAGTAAGCCCAAAACAAGATCAATGCCTCCATATTGAAAACCAGGGAGTATCTTACAAAAACAAAATGTCTTTATATTGATTACTAATCTGTTCTTCTGCATTACCTGAATAGTTGGGCAATAGAAGAATTGATATTCAAAGGTAACCATAGACCAAAACCAATTTCTATATCCTATTCCTACAGAATAAGACTAAAGTTTTAAAACTTTTTGTAGAGGTTTGAATGAGAATTGCCAACATTGGCACATATGTTTAAGTGCTTGGTTACACGTTGGTAGAAATACTTGGGAAAGAGTAGGAGATGTGTCCTTGTAAGAGGACATGTGTAACTATAGGTGGGCTTTGCCTTTCTAAAAGCCTATACCATTCCAGAAAGTACACTCTATCTCTTCTTTGTGGATCAGACATAAACTCTCAGCAACTGATCCAGCACCAAGCTTATCTGCCTGCCTGTTGCCATGTTTCCTTCCTGGTAATCATCAACCCTAACTCCATGGAACTCTAATCTCTAGATTAAATGTTTTTTTTTTATGAGTTGCCTTTATCATGGTGCTTTGTCACAGCAATAGAAAAGTAGTAAAAATACTCAGTAAAAAATATATAAATAGTCAGTTTTCCAGCACTGACTACTGGGCATGTAGTATTGGATGTGTTAGAAAGCACACTGCCACTCATCCATCACTCTCCTCTTTTTTTATTTGTAACTAGGTAGAAATAACTCCATTATTTTAATTCACTCTATTGCACTATATAGTCAAAGTTACAAAGACAAGTACATTAAATATTTCATTTTTTTCTATTTATATCCTATATACTTAATCTTCAAGTCAAATACACTACACACCCAGTCAAACTCTAAGCAGTCTCAACAGTACACCTGCTATACCACGGCCACTCATTCTTCTTACTCTAACATCAACCATCACCAAGGACCTTACTTAAACTCATCTAACATATAACAGGAAAGGAGAATGAAGGGAACTCTTCTTCAGGGGCACAAGACCATGATGTGGTTCTAATTTTGTGATTTGCTAGGACTTAAACTTCAGGGACATTTGTGATTTATAATCTATCATTCATCAAATACCTTCCAATCCCAGGCTTTCACCAAGTTTCACTCTACAAAAGAAATGTCATCTTGGAACCTTAGTTTCCTAAAATCACAAGTCTATAAAGTTGTTTAAGGTTCAAAATAGAACTCATGTAAACGCTACATGTTCATTAGAAAGTTGTACTTTGTCAGTGCTATTATTATTATATGTCTTCTTGAAACTACATTTTATCCTACTCCCAACACCAGTGGATACCTTAAAAATGAATGTTGTGGGAGTGGGGGGGTAGATAGAGGTTACATCCACAGAGAAAAAGGAGGAGGGGTGAGGGGATTGGGGGTTCCTGGGTGGGTGGGGGATGGGGTAAGGGGACAACATAGGAAATGTAAATAAAACATCCAATAATAATAATAATAATAATAATAATAATAATAATAATAATAAAAATGCATGTTGACTTAGGGTAGAGATAAAAGGTGTTTGTATTTTATGGATCAACATCTGGGAAAACAAAGAAGAGGAAGGAGGATTGAACAAATCTTGAATGCCAGGGAATGCCTGGCACAGCTTTGGCCTAATGTCTGGCTGAGATGCCAAAGGTTTACAGATGTGTGTTGCTCTTGCAACGCCAGGGCCAGAATCTAATTGGCTTCTATAGCTGAGTCAGATCTCAAAGAAGCCCACAGAAGCACATGTATGTTTTCTGTACTTTCTACACAAAGATCTATGGAGCTCATCCTAACTCTATGTCATATAATCTTACTTTATATTATACTCACTTATATTTTTGATATTAGAGTTAGAGTCATTAATTTTCAATTTTCTGTTTTCCTCATCCTCACTGAGTTTTTAAAGATCTTGTTTTAGAAGGGTGAACCCTGGAGATGTTTCCATATGCCTCACCTATTTCTATATTACACTTCCACAATTTAGTCATGCTGTTGACATTTCTAATTTGATGCACTTTGAAAAATAAGAACAGAGAATTCTCAAAAGAGGAAACTCAAATGGCTGAAAAACACTTAAAGAAATGTTCAGCATCCTTAGTCGTCAGGGAAATGCAAATTGGAACTACTTTGAAATTTCATCTTACACCTGTCACAGAGCTAAGATCAACCAAAGAAGTGACAGTTCATGCTGATGAGGATATAGAGTAAAAAACACTCATATATCACTGCGGAGAGTGAAATCTTCTATAGCCACTGTAGAAATTAGTATGGCCTGCCTGTTCCTCAGGAAGATTGGAATCTATCTTTATCAAGACCTAGCTGTACTATTCCTGTGCATAAACACAGTGGTTACTTCATCCTACCACAGAGACACCTGCTCATTCATGTTCATTTTTGTATAATTAATAATAAAGCATAGATTGGAAAAATATAGATATCCCTAAACAGAAGAATGGGTAAAAACAGGGTACATTTACACAATGGAATATTACTTTCTCATTAAAAATGAAACAATGGAATCCACAGGTAAATGGAGAGAAGAAAAAAAATCATCCTTAGTGGGGTAACTCAGAAAGACAATTATGATATAATTTCCCTTATATGTATATATTAGCTGTGAGGGAAGGAACTGATAACCAAGCTACAATCAGTAGAACTATAGATAAAGTGAGGGTCAAGTAAGGGACAGATAACTCTCCCTAGGAAATGGAAATAGAAATAATAATTGTAGATAAATCAGTGGTAGGGGGAAGTGGAACTAGAACATCAAGTTGTGAGGGGATGTGAAAGAGTGATGCGGGAAAGGATTTAATGAGAGACTTTTAAAGTTAAGGACCATTTGGAGGTATTATGGAAAACTAAGTAGATACTCTCTAAGATGTATACATATATGAAGGTGTTCTAAATGAAGTCTCCAAATAATGGGGAAACAGAGCCCAAACTAGACATCTCCTGTCATCAGTCCAAACGTGTGGTAATGGTAATGGGTTACATCTAATTGGACCATTGGCTAAAGTTGGCTAGTTGGAAACCCATAAGCCTCACAGGCTGATAAGAAGATAATAGATTGTTCTGCATAAACTGAGAGCAAGTCTACATAGCTGAAGACAACACCTAAACAAATCATTGAGTGTGGAAAATTCAAGCTGGTGCCTACATAGAACCTTCATCCCTATATTTTAGCCTTTTTGTTATAGAAAGTTACTGTGCACAATACCAAAAGAGAAATATAAACAACAGACCCAGAAACAAAACCTTTGATCAATAACAGTGTTTTTTCTGCAAGAAAAGCTAATGAAATGTTGAAACAAAGTTTGTTGGAATAACCCACCAATATCTGATTTCACTGAAGGAGTACACCATGAAATGGAAATTATATCTGACACTGTGACCCAGAACCTGGGGATAGATACCCCATGGACCTAGGGGAAAACTAAACTGTGCTTTAAAAAATGTAGCAACAAACGTCTCCTAATTACATTGCATTATAATCAGAGATTAGTGCCTTGCTCACCTATCAGAGAAACTTCCTCCCACTGCAGATGGGAAAATGGTGCAGAAAATGAGAGAACTTGAAGCACTCCCACCTAACACTCTTTGAAATCCCTCCCATCTGGGAATCCTGTTGGAAGAGGGAGCTGGTAGAGTGGAAGACCCAGAGGATATAGAGGACACCAAGGAAATTAGGTCCCCCAAATCAACATGATCAAAGCTGCTATGAATACAAAGAGACAGAATGAAACAGCATATGCAGGCCCTGCATGAGTCTGAACCAGATGGTGTCCTAGAGCTGAAAGGAGGAGCAGATACACGATCTCTCTAATTTCAAAGCAATTTTTAGATGATAACCACTTGCAAATGAAAATTTAGCTTTCTCCAATGCAGTCCTATTGGCAATGCAGTTCTTAAGGGTATGCTGCATGCCCAACAATAGGTTTTCAACAGAAAATGAACTCAACTATTTCTTTGGTGATTCTCTGTCTCAAAATATCATGTCTCCAAATGTCAGGGCCCTTCATTTTTTAAAAAACTTATGTTTGTATTATTATAATTTGTCTATTTTTCTTCTTTCAGTTTACCTTATATGTCCTTTGTGTATTATGGCTTTCAGTTTAGTGCTTTTATGGGATTCTTGAGTGAACAAATGAGTAGAGTCTCTGTTTCACATGCCCTTTTTTAGACTTGCTCCTTTCTATTGGTTTTACCTAATTTAATGTTAATATTTTTATCTACTTCATTATATTTTCATTATCTCATAATAACCTGTTTTTGCTGGTTTTTGATTTGTTTTGTTTTATCTACTAAGAGACAGGAAAGGGATAGATCTGAATGAGAAAGGAAGTGGAAAGAGCAAGGAGGAACAGAGTGAGTGAAACTGTAATCAGAATAAACTGTATGAAAAAATATCCAGTTTAAGTAAAAGGAAAACAAAGAAAAATACACTACTGAATACATTTCCATTCACACAGAGAGAGAATATATTAAAATAGTTTTGGAATTCAAAAACAGTCTTACAATACTCTGCTTCTGAAAATTTGTGACTATCATGCTTACCTTAAAATATATCCATATTGATTGTCACATTTTCATCATGTCAATTTTTTGTATACACTAAAAACTGATCTTTTTGCTTCTGTAAAAAGAAAATAAAAACATGAGCGACTTTTCTGATTTACTTTTTAGGATCGATTTATTCCTTTCTCCTCCCTTTTATTATGAAAATTGACACAGAGTCACACTAAGCAACCCAGCGTCTTCTCACTTCATGGTCTTCCTCCTCTGTCCTGAATCACACTGTTTCTATTGCATTCCCCAGTGAATTAAGCTTTTCATTTATTATAATCACTTACATTGCTCCCTAGGCACCAACTTGAATTTTCTCGTTTATTAATTTCTTTATAATATCCTTCCATTTGGTCAATCTTATAGAGCTTATATTATCAAACACACATTATCTTTATATACTGCCTCTTGTCTTTTGCATTGTTGAGATTTGTGCATATTTTTGCTTTATGAAAATGCCATAAAGTTATTTTCTTTGTGAAATCAAGCTTGATCCTTTCGATTTTTATATTCTTTTCTTCTTTTCAAAATTTTGTCTTTACGAGTTTTAAACAAATAGGAAGATTTTGATTTTTAGGAATGTATATTCTAATAATTCTTCTAAAGACTATAACATAAATTGATTATGGATGGCTTACTCTATTATCCATCAGGATTCCATAGGGAGTAAAAGTGAGTTAGCGTACATTCATGGAACTGAGCTTGATAGAAAAGTGATAATAAATCAAATAGTTAAATCATCACATTTCTGCTGTTGTTCCATTTGAGTATGAAGACCTTGGTAATTGGAAACTGTAAAAGATGAAAATTTCATCTGACAGGAGGTTTCTTTTAGAAATTAAAAGTCGAGATGAAATCTATTTAATAACTAGGAATTAATTAGGTGAAAATTAGTAAGAAATTAAAACAGGTGTAGGGGAAAAAAGTACACATGAGAAGATTCTGTAACTGGCAAGACACAGGTCAAGCAGAACACAGGACACGAGTTTGGTACAAATGTGCCAAGATCATGGAAATAGCATGAACTCAGGGTATGCATACAGATGTGCTCTGGACACATGTAGTTCATCAGTGGTACTGACAACTATTTTTTTTAACTTTAAAACATTAGGAAGTTCCTGAGGAATATTATGTATGTTTGGAATATGAACCATGTACAGTAGAAAACACAACAAAACTGCATTTGCAACATTATCTCTAGCTGTCCTATAGAGACTAGATAAATAGAATAGGACGTAAACTTTATTTGATACCTTCAGAACCCATAGGAGAAGTAGGTACAGGGTGTAAAGTGGATACACCAGAGAGTGAAGGACATAGAAGGAGTTATCCCGCATTACAAGAACAGTACTTCTGAGCTTGCTGTCCCAGTAGTGAGGCAGGATGGAGACCAAGAAAAACCTTGTGCCTGGCTTGACCAAGTGGCCCATAATGAATGAAATCACTGAAGAAGGACCTGGTTTACAATTACCAGGTGTGCTTGTTAAGTAAATTTAAAAAGAGTGGATTTTTACAAAAAATGGTTTGAACCAAACCAGAAGGATTTATTAGTAAGAAACTCAGAAGAGGTACAGCATAGAAATATAAATTTAGGTTTTATCTACAAGCTGAAATAAAGATCCAAAATGTAAGTATGTTCTAGACATGTAAATGAAAAACAAATGTGACAGTAATATTCTTCAAGTTCTTGTTTTAATCTACTCCTGACATGTACTTGGCTCTCGAGTTAGTTGATATATGTTACATATTCTCATACACGAGTGTGACCACATGGAGAGTACATCCTCAGCAATGGAATATAAGCAGAATAAATATGACCAATTTCTAAATGCTCTTAATGAAGAATGCTTGCTCTGAGTCATCACTCTCTTATTTAATATGAACAAAATCAGGTATAATGAAAACAAGATCTGACTTGGTGCTACGGTTCCAAAAGTATTTTCCAAAGACTGCTTACCTTTCTTATACAGACACTTTAGAAAAGTAAATATTTATTGTGTAATAGCTTTTGCATAGCAGCAAGATGGCCCAACAGGGAAATGTGCTTGTCCCAGTATTCACCATCTGAGTTCAATCCTGCGGAACCACATGGTGGAAGGAGAGAGCAGACTGCTACAGTTGTTTTCTGATCGTACGCATGCACACACACTAGAGGAATGGGTGATTTTAAATACAATGCATATCTTAGCTTGTGGAATCATAAAATATGTTTATGGTATTATCAATCCTATAAGCTTGTCTTCATCATTCCTGTACTGAATAAAGAAAACTGAAGCTCAAGGTGTTTTAAACAACTCTCTAAACCACTGTGTGGACAGGTACCCCATGATTCAAATACGCAATCAGCTTCACAGATTCCATTCTTGCTAATTCTCCAGATTAGGGTTCAAATTTTCAGTCATCCAATTCTTTAAGCATTTTACTCTGTCCCTTACATTTTCCAAAGTGCCTAACGTGAGGCTTCATGAATGCTTCAGACTCATTAAATATTCATTTATTTCTTTAGAATGCAGGCCTGCTCAAACCAACTTGAGAATTCACGTCCTCCCATAAAATTCAGTCATGAGAATGAGCCCAAAGAGATGTAATTTCATTTCAGAGACTCACTGACAGCACATCATGATATATTATAATCATGCTCTATTTGCAAAAAGGAAGTTCTGTTCTAATAGCTTTAAGCCCTCTCTTTTTCCCATTTCGTTCCCGCATGTAAATTAGCATTCAAGCAAACAAAGGAAACCTTCCACCATCCACAGAGTTGCATGGTATGATTATTTGTTTTCTTTGCACTTGGACCTGCCTGCCTCATTCCCAAGGAGCACATAAACATTGAAATTGGCATTTCCACATACCACTCACTCAGCAGAAATAATTAAACACTCCTCACCTGTGTAGAGTGGCTATTTTCACGAATAAATCATCTGCATATTTATTATTAATATCTGATCAGTGTTTATTATATTATCACAATTTCATGTGGGACTACTGAAAACCTTTCAGTATTCGAGTCTGCATGCTGAGCCATTATGATATTCCTTTGCTTTCATTAGTATTCATACAACCTTCCAAATGGAGAAATAAGGTAATGAAAACTTAACCTGAATCAAATCCATATTCACAGAGGCAGACATGAGATGGGAAGTTCATTTTGGCCGAACCCACAAGCTCTGACTAGTTTCCTTATTAATGGTTTTCTTGTAATCATTAATATACTTTTATTGCATCCTGGGAACAATATGGGAGTTAAATATGGTCGTTAAATAAATTGAGCCATGTGGTCCAGCTTCCTGCTCCTATGCAGATGTTAAGAAAAGACATAGAAAGAGATGGATAAATCACACACGTGCAGCCATGCCTTCATCTTCATGCCAATACCATGACTTATCAACAGCTCACAGTTGGATAGACACAGGACTTTACACAATGTGCAGTGAATTATTTTCTCTTTTCCCTTAGTTACTAAAAACAAGAGCGAGAAGGTGTCCAGCCACCAGCACATATAGGAAACAAATGAGTGTTCATTTTGTGCAACTCTGAAGGAAGCTGCTTTTATGTTAATTCATTCACTTTTCCATTCATAAAAATGTTGTTATGTGCCCTACTTTTATAAAGAGTGTTGAATTCTGCCTCATATGAACACCAAGGGGGTTGAAAATAAAACCAAACAGATCTCAATTTGAAGAAATAATCATAAACAACTGGTACCTAAATTTAAGCTACAGGATGATAGTATACTGGTGCAATATAAATAGGAATCGTTACACTGAAGATTAGCTCTGAATAATGTAGCAAAATAGCTCTAGTAAAAGCAGTTACCAGCAGAGATAGACTTGGGTCATTTTAGTAATGAGGTCAAAGACACTCACTCTGATATGAGATCCCAGGGGCAGCAGAACTTATAAATTTAGTAAAAGGTAGAATGATATTTGATACTCCATAAACCTCTAGAAAATCATCCCTAGATGAAAGAAGGTAAACATTACGAAAAGGACAATTTGTATGGTCATTATTCTAATTTATCAGTTAATACAGAATACTGTTGTGTTAGGTTCCTAGCGTTTTGCATACATCCAGTTCACATAATCCCTTTTGGCTCAGAGTATATAATTTGCACACACATACACATCAATGTATACATATACACATACATATATTATTCAATTAAAGAAAGGAAGTTTCTTTTTTGGAACTAATAAATGTTGAAACCATTAAACCCAAATATTTCAACTCTTCAGTCTATGTTACCCTTTATTCTTATATATATTTGTTTCATAAAACACATGTCACTAATTAATTCAATAATTTCCACTATTTCTCAATATAACAAGGAACCTACGATTGTATAAATAAGAAACCTATAGGCTCAAGTATTTAAATGCTTGCTTCCCTGCTGGTGATGTTGTTTGGGAGATTTAGGTAGTAAAGCCTTGTTGGAAGAAATAAGACAAGGAAGTGAGGTTTGAGTTTAAAAGTTTCACCCACTTTAAAATCTCTCTACCTCAGTTTCATGCTTACAGTTCAAACAGTGAGCCCTGAGCTGCCTGATCCGGTCTATGAACCTGCCACTGGCTGCCATGCGTCCCTATTACTATGAAGCATTCCTCTCTGAAAGCTTAAGCCAAATAAATTCTTTCATCCTTAAATTCATTTTTGTTACGCTGTTTGATGACAGCAGAAGAGCAACTAGCATAGAATCTGTCTGAGCAGTAACCCTACCTATCCTAAAATGTAAAGATTCATTCAGAGTAAATAAACTAATACACAAACAAAACAAAATTCCATGTGAACAAGGATCAGAGCTGAACCTGCATTAATACCTACAGACTGAAATTATTAGGGCAGTGTTTTAAAGGAGATAAGGGCCCAGAGGAAGAACATTTCAGCAAGAAGGGATTTGGTTGTACTACTGTTTTGACAGCAATGGAAGGTCTCCCTTCTTTTGTGGTAGGTGTAACTGTCAGGTATTAAACAGGAAATAATTTTTTAAAAAAATAAACTGAAAAGGGCAATTAAAAACATCCTACTACTAACTTTCATTAGCCATTTTAGGAAAGAAAGGAGAAAGGAAAAGAAGGAGAATCACTGCAGTAATACCAGAGAACAGTCACCATGTCTAATAGACAAAGAATACGAACCTTTACAGGCTTGACCTACAAACAGGCATTAGCAAATGAAGCTGAAAAATTTAAACTGAGCCATATATAACCATTAAAATGACATAAATGTTTCTGTGATTTATATTTAAAATATAACAGGTAATTGATCTGTGTCACATACTGAATGAGACTGATCATGTCACATGTAAGATGCCGTGAGGCATGATTTTTATATTTTGTAGTTTTCTGGTATTATTTCTATATGCTATGAATAAAACATTTGAATAATAAGAAAATAAACTTTGAAATTCTATTAAAACTCTATGATCATAAATGTATAAATGAATATATTTTAAAATATAAGATGAATATTTCCATGTATATAGTGTTGGCTCATTATCACAACTTACATATGTAGGAATATGTCTATATACATGTTTGTATACATAAGCACATATATGCAAGAATGTAGTTTCATAACATACATATAAAGTATAGTTTTATTTGATGTACATGTATGTAATCACACACTCACATGCACATGCACACACACATCACAAAGTTTTACAGTCAAAAGAGCCCCACTCTGACCTGCTATTGCCACTAAATCTGGAGCATTACACATCACTGGATAAAACCTATATATGTGACATTTATAAGTCACATTTGGGACATACTCTCTCTTCTGAAACTTAACTACCTTACCATATCTCTTTCTAGGCCTGCTTGTCCTGAAATTGTTGTGATATATTTTGGTCATGCAATTCCAACAAGAAAACTATGTACACAGAAACAGCATTGAACTTAGAATCAGTACATCTGAAAATGAAATTTTAACTCAAACAATCACTGACTGTAATTTTTACAATTGATATGAACCATCGCAGCTTTACTTTCTATTATAAAATTACTAGCTGCATCTAAGTATAACAGGTAGGATGATTGAAAAAAAGTACATGGATGAAAAATAAGCTTTAGACAGAAGATAGAGAATATGTATACACCATAAAGTTCTAAAATTATCAAGTATTGGTAAAGACATTAAGCAATGATTGTCTAGCTACTGTTTCCATTCATAGAACACTGGTACATGTTTTGTATCTCAAGCTTTGTTCCTTCTATAGAGATTGAATACAGAGTGTTTCCAGACACATCTTTGAGTGTGTACCTCTAGGATATTAAAGGTAGAGTCAGATTGACTCTTCCTTTCATGCCACTTTATTCTCAAAGCTCTGGTTTCACCATAGCTCAGGAATTTGTCTAGCCAGTTGCCCTTTTTCTCTGCCATGTCCCCTGCTTGCTAGTTCGTTTTGTTTCTTGCTTTCTATTAAAAACCCTAAATCCGATGCTCACTTCCTTATGCTCTACAGCAGACCTCTGTTAGAGCGGCCATCAGATTCTAAACGAAGATTAAACAGTTAAACAAACATTTAAGGCTCTCTCATTGACAACCACTCTCAGGAACACAGCAGCACGAATGCTCGGAAACCCAATACAATGAAAAGCACCAGTACAAATGCCAAAAGGAAAACTTTAAAACTCCCTGTTCGGTTTTTTTAATAAAAAGATACAGGAAAAAACTAAAACTGACGTTTTTTTTTGTTGTTTTTAAAAAAAGTCAGAAAACAGAAATAAAGCAAAAGTTGGAACTGCTTAATAGCAAATGGCTTTTTGGAAATGGCACTCTCCTAGCGTATGTGTACTTGCATTCCTTGCCCAACTTCAAAAACAAGAGATACCTTTTCATGCTTTTGAAATCAGATGAGTGCTCAGAAATGGTTAGTGTGTGGCCAGAAGCAATGCTGACACTTTGTTGTTGTGGCTGACAAAAAAGAAAGGAAAAAGACTTGAAGATACAAATAAATAGACATCACATTAAAGTACTTGTGCTTTTCTTTTTCGTTTTTCCTTCTAAATGATTAGTGCAGCATCCTCCAGTTCCTACCCCATGGGAGTAAATTAAAAAATTAAATATGACACTTTGTGCCATATTCAGAAAAGTTAATAATAACATTTCAAATGAACAAATAAACATAGGCTATCTAGCTTGAAATTATAGTTTGCTATTAGACTTGATAACCAGCCTTGTTGTCTTCTATTAAAATACATTTGAGAACATACAACAGATGCAAATGGAAAAGCACTATATATAGTTATGGCAGTCTTTCTGGGAGATTTCCTAGAGAGAACCCAGGAGTTATGGAATTAGAAAACCTTAAGGCAAGACCATCCAAAATACAGCTGAGGCAGAGAAACTTCAAAGATTTGAAAGAGAACACAGGTAATAAAGCAAGATGAGAGACAGACATAGGGATACTAGACAAATAAATTTAGCATGAACCTCTTAATTCTATCAAAAAATGTGCTTTGTACAATGAGCACTGATTCCTGGGATCATTCAATCTTTTATCAAGTGGATGCTGTCTCTCTTTTCATGGTAGGATGCTCTCTGTTCTCTCCTGTCAATATGAAGTTAAACACCTTAGAATTTCCTGTAGCTCTATCTGCAGTGACATCTGAAATCCCCTTCTGGCAGCTAGGGGCAATGAATCATGTTCTATACACACATACACAAACACACACATGCATGCACAAACACACACATGCATGCACAAACACACACACACACACACACCCTTGCACATGCACACACACAATTAGAGATAAATAAATCTTTACAAATAAAAAAGGAGTAGCCATGTTTGATCTTAAATATTCTGATGTACCATTTATATATTTCACATAAAATAATTTATGTTGGAAGTACACACAATATAACCTAATTTATAAATAAAATCAATCTTATGCAGTAAGGGAAACACAATCTAAATGTACTAGAGAATACAGATTAAGTAAAACTTTTAATTTTTTATTATTATTTTATTCAGTAATAATAAGTAACTAAGTTTTTTAACAAGATCATGTATTCATAATCCCTTGAGTTGTGAGTAGGGATATGTTATGAAGAACAATGACAAAGGTTCTTAACTCTAATCCACTATTTTCCCAATGATTTCTACTTCTTGTCACATCACAAACTCTATCTTCACTATCACCATACATCCTTAGCATGTACATTGTATTGTTCTCTATGCATCCTTTGAAGTACCCCCACTGTACTCCAAGCTATTAGACTTGCATTTCTGAACTGTATGGAGAAGCTAAAGATCTGAGAGCCATAGAATTTCTCTTTTGACACTTGCAAATGAGCAACGGCCCCTCTGATGTCAGGATCTCATGCATATGCCTGAGGTAACAGGATAAAACATGACCTCAACTCTCAGAACACTGGCTTCCTGACACAGAGTGGCTGCTGCACACATATAAATCCTTTCCCTTTTAAAAAACATTTGCCTCTTTAAGCTCATGAACATTTAGAACATTCCTTGCAGAGTATACGACTAAAGCTCCAAGGGGCTGAAAACATACCTAAGCAAACCTGCGGAGACAGTCATAATACAGCCTGGACAAATGTACCATTCCAAGCCAATTTCATGAACAATTACAATACTGGTTCATAAGCTAACAGTGGTTACCACAAGCACAATCTACTTGTGTTTCATGATTAAGGTTTTGTAAAACACTTCTTTAAAGCTATGTGATTTTAATGTAAATTTTCAACTAACATTAATGTTTTTAAGTAAAAGAAAAGTACTTACATCTTTTCTGAGCCCAACAAGATTTCAGCATACATTTGCTGTTGAGAAAATGTTATTTCTCATTTAAGTATACACTGTCACTTGTAACTGATGTTTAATTTTCTACAACATGTAACTTTAGTCCTTTAAAGCAAATATCAAATTAAATTCTTAGTTCTGAAATGTTGAAACTAAAGAATGGAATTATAATGAAACACCAGAAATCAGATTCAGCACAAATCTTTATGAGCTTCCTTATTTTCATAGGACTGGTTGAAAAATAAACTATTTTTAACCTATCTCTAAGTATCTAGTGAATAAAATGAGAATTGAGACTTTAAAATCAAATAGCACAATTTAGAAATTACCAAAACAAAATGTAATGTATTTTAACTCAATGTACAGGAAAATGTTGCCTTTTGTTGTGTCTCTATTTTGAAAAACAAAAGATAAAGGAGAACTGAGGTATGTATTTTTAAATAGGTTAATACAATAAAAAATGATAGTTGAAATATATATATTGAATATAGAATATGCCAAAAAGAGGTGGAAGTCTTTCTCTTCTGGACAAATATAGACATCTGATTTTTATCTATTTTAAAAGAATTGTGTGTGTGTGTGTGTGTGTGTGTGTGTGTGTCTCTGCGTGTGTGTGTGTGTGTGTGTGTTTAACAGTTTGGCTATGCATCTCTATGTCTGTAAGTACAGGTGCCTATGGAATCTAGAAGGCATTGAATCCCCTTGAACTAGAGATACAGGAGATTGTAAACCACCTAATAAGGATTTGAGGAAATAATTTGGAATTCTTTGAAAAATGAGAACACATTCTTAACCTGTGACTCATATCTCCAGCCCTTAAAATTTTCATTTATAACTTTCAACAATGATATTTAACAACTAATGCATATAAATTATGATATATGCAATATCTATTGATTCTACAAATTATTACTAGTCATGTCATACTTATTCTCACTGTTGTTTCATTGTTGTCACATGATGGAATGGTTCAGATCTAGCAATGCCACAACAAAATGTTTTGTTACATCTCTATTCTAAATGAAATCTTAGTTTTTAAATTCAAAAATATATTGGTTTCAAAGAGTGAAAATAATGTAATGATTAAAAATAATGTAACTCTTAAAAATAATGTAACTTACAAATAATGTAACTATTAGAAGATGTATTCTTATTTGTTCATTAAGCAAAATTGTGACAAACAACACAATTTAGAAAGCAGGCAATTTGTTGAATAAATGTAACAATTAAGAACATAAAAACTATCAGAATTCAAGGAAGACATTTTGTCACTAAATACACTTGAGAGAAAGAAAATTCATGTTGACATAAAGAATTTTATATTTGAAGATAAAGCTGTAGGTACCTCAGCTTTTAAACGTAATATTGATACAGAGGATTACAATCACTAAAGAAGACCACAGCTGGAACCTTTCATGACACTAGATTGAGCAAATTTCAACCTTATTTGAGGAGAGTTCAGAGCAACAAATCAAATCCAGTTTCTTACTTCCCTATCATAATTTCAAACAGAGTTAAAGATTGAATTTTCTTCTCAGAGTTAGAGAAGGCTAGTTGAGATCAGATCTATCAGATTAAAAAAATCAGAACAGAAGGCAGAGTGTACAACTTCTACCTCAAAAGAGGATGATAGTATTACTTTTTAAGATTTACGTGAAATATTTATTATTTTTATTTAATCTTTTTGTTTTTACACTCCAGATTTTATCTCCCTCCTAGTCCACCTTTTGACTCTTCTCCATCCAATAACTCCTTCTCACCCCCTGTCACGACAAGGATGTCCTCACCTCCCATCCCTCATGCCCTACCCCACCAGGCCTTTCCACTCCCTGGAGCCTCCAGTCTCTTGAGGGTTAGGTGCATCTCCTCTGACTGAATCCAGACCGGTCAGTCCTCTGCTATATATTTGTTGGGAGCCTCATATAAGCTGGTGTATGCTGCCTGGTTGTTGGTGCAGTGTCTGAGAGATCCCTGAGGTCCAGGTGAATTGAAACTGCTGGTCGTCTTACTGAGTCTCTTTCCTCTTAAGCTTTTTCCAGCTTTTTCCTAGTTCAGCCACAGGGGTCACCAGCTTCTTTCCATTGGTTGGGTGTAAATATCTACATCTGACTGTTTCAGCTGCTCGTTAGCCCTTTTGGAGGGCAGTCATGATAGGTCCCATTTTGTGAACACACCATAGCCTCAGTAATAGTCAGGCTTTGCAGCCTCCCCTTGAGCTGGATCCCACTTTGGGCTTGTCACTGGACCTCCTTTTCCTCAGGCTCTCCTCCATTTTTGTCCCTGCAATTCTTTCAAACATGAACAATTATGTGTCAGAGTTTTGATGGTAGGATGGCAACCCCATCTCTCACTTCCTTGTTTATGATAGCCAGTAGCTGGGAACAACCCAGATATCCCACATCATTAGAATGAATACAGAAAATATGGTTCATTTTCACAATGGA
Source organism: Grammomys surdaster (assembly GCF_004785775.1). NCBI lineage: Eukaryota > Metazoa > Chordata > Mammalia > Rodentia > Muridae > Grammomys > Grammomys surdaster. Next base: position 13,205,434 of record NW_021604665.1, on the reverse strand, counting down.
ATACTACTCAGCTATTAAGAATAAGGACATGTTGAATTTTTCAGGCAAAATAGATGGAACTAGAAAATATCATCAAGAGTGAGGTAACTCAGACCCAAAAGGACATGCATTGTATGTACTCACTAATAAGTGGATATTAGCCAAAAATGTACAGAATACCCAAGATACAGTCAACAGAATTCAAAATGATCAAGAAGCCAAAGGACCCAAGTGTGGAGGCCTCAGTCTCTCTTGGGAGGGAGAAGAAAGCAATCACAAGGGGGGAGGAAAGGAGGAACCTGGGTGGGAAAAGGGACAGGGAGAGAAAGAGGGGAACATGATCAAGTATGGTGTGGGGGAAGTGGATTAAAGACCTGAGGACCAGCAGAAAGAATGAAAACAGGCAACTTCAGGAGGTAGAAGGTGAAGGGAGCCTCCAGAATGTACCAGAGATATGGAAGGTGAGAAACTCTCAGGATTCAAAGATGAAATGCCCTACAGTGGGGAGAGACTCTCAGGATTCCTTAGATGAAATGCCCTACAGTGGGGAGAGGGAACTTGTAGAGCCCACAGCCAGCAGAAATGTTTATTTTTAAGAAAACATTTTATAGCAGGCACAAGTAGTCATACAAGCTATAGCATTAATATTAAGAGTTATCTAAGAGGGATCCATAAGTGGGATCACTTCTTCAGATAGACCCTGTTTAATTTTTCTCCTTTGTTTTGCCAAAGTCATTGATAGAATAAAATGCATTAAGCAACAGCTGTTGAAGGCAACTTGCAAAGAAAGCAATACTTTGACCACTTAAATCAGTAATTACTTGGAATTCAGAATGAATAAGTTTATTTTTTTAAGGGAAAGAAATATTAGCTCCATCCACATCAAGAGAGAGGGAGAATTCAGAGAAGGCTTGTAGGATCTTGGGGAAATAATGGAGTTTCATGATTTGTAAGTTGCTATCATAGTTTATACTGCATCTCCATCTCCAAGGGACCATGACTTTCTGAATTCTTGATGGCACCATTAAGCAGCTGTGCAGTCCTCATTGTGGAACAAAAATGCTCACGCAAGAACACTGGAATTAACTGTGGAGAATACAAATTAGCAAACAGATTTATATCTCACACTGACATAACAAACAAATATTGATGGCTTCCTGCAGTGTAATACATCCTTATTCATTGCCTTGCAACTCACTCTTAGCTTCTTCATTTTCTTTTCAATGCTTCTAAACAGGTGATTCATCCCACACTTCTCGAAATATTAGTCTGCCTACAGTCTCCGGAGAATGAACAGATTGCTCATCATTACAGAGGTATCACAGTGCCTTTCCCTGGAGATTGTTATTCTCTCTCAATTTACTATATTTTTAACTCTTGAATGTTCTGTTTTTAAGAAGAAAAGAAGGGTATTTTACTATTTTTATTATTATTATTATTATTTAGAAGTAACATTGGAATTGTTTGGTTGATGACAGAAACTTTTTGATAACAAGTGTTTAAATTCATCTTGCATGACTAAAAGTATGAACTGTTTAAAGAAAGCGCCCATATGTCATAAAGTGTTTTATCAGCCTCTTTGGCATGATGGGTTATTTTTTTCCTAGCTGCAGAGTCAGCAGCAATGTTAATCACCAGAGCCAGATCCATCTTTCCATTTCCAGTGATAATGGGATTGAGAAAATGTAGCCCCTTCACCAGGAAGCTTTGTAAGCCTGATTTACATTGCCAACAAACTTACATCATGAAAAGGAATAGATGCCAGAAATATTGGTTATTCTGAGATTTCATTTAAATTAGAGTGGCTTTGGAAAATTAGTAGCCATATGACAGGGGGATAAATGATACTATTTAAAAGGGACAAGGCAATTTATTAAAAACTTCTAACAAGTCATGTTGAGTAGTAACACCAGGCTTTGGAGTATCCATGTATGTTCTAACAAAAATTATCATCTTTATGGTAGAATGTTGGGGATGGAATCATATACTTTTCTCAATTTCTTTTTTTTAAAACGTATTTTAAGTCTACTTGTATCTGTGTGAGTATGAGAGAATGTGCCTGCAGATGTCAAAAAAGGATAATTGAATTCCAGAGCTTAGTTACAAGAGACTGTGAGCTGCCCTGCATGAGTACTGGAAAGTGAACTCAGAACTTTTGAAAGAACACTATATGTTCTTATGTGGAGCCATCTCTCTGACACCTTTTTCAGTTTCTTACTGGTTGAACATAATTCAATGCAAGCATTCATAACTAGATGTTTTAATTCCTGAGTGAATTCTATACTGGAATCACAAAAGAATATATTAATGTAACTGTATCATTGACATAAATACTTCTATTCAGAACAAAATTAGCCATAGCCATACTGGAATTTTTATTAATGTATATTCCCAACTAACTCTCACTTTCCATTGGTGCTCTGTTGAAATTCTCATTAAATATGCTGTACATCGGTAAACTGACCATTATTTTTACTAAATTTAAAGTTAAGCCCATCAATGTTTGGTGTTCATAAGATCCTTGAAATATGTAAATAAAAAGTTTATAATAAAATACTTTCATTTTTATAATTTAGAATTTGCTATTGGAGTAGTAAGAAAGTAAAGTTTGATCATGTTCAAAGGGATCATTTGAACTCAGAACATCTAGACTTCTTGTTGGAGTGGCATATATTTTTAATTGTGCATTTATATAAAATTCAGGAAAGTATCAACTATAGTATCTTTTAGAATTATTGACAATCTGAGTCCAAGTGCCAAAGAAATAATAAAAACAATAAAATAATGTTACAATCTCTTTAATGTCAGTAATACTCTCTACATAACCACTTATCACACTTGAAATGATTAAGTGCCATACATACAAAGTCAATATTAGAGGGTATTCATTGTAGAAGGATAATAAGAAATGTTTAATAGAAAGAAAGAGATTTTGGCACAGAAAAATTGTCTTTATGTCCTACATATTCTATATATTATGCTTTGTACTTTAGATCAGCCACCTAATCTCTCTGAGGGCTTCACATTCAACATTAGCAAATTGTGATATGAAACATTTGAGAGAATAGTTGCATAGTAAAATAAAATTTAAAACTTCATCACAAATAATATTACATATACATGCACAAGTCATTTGCTTCATAATTGGAAAAAACTTCATAAACATGCAGCCAACTGTTAGTTGTAGTCTTTGTCAAATCCTCCAGGAACAGTCATTTCATCCTCCCAATAAAATCCCACTATCTTTTTCATGTCAGCAGAAGTGTAACACAGATGTGAATCTCAGAATAATAAGAAAAAGAAAAGAAGAAAAAAAGATGAACCTCGATTCTTGTCTTAGTAGGTTTCTATTGCTGTGGTAAAACTAACCAAACTAACTTGGGAAGAAAAGGGTTTATTTCAGAAATTCAAGGCAGGAACATAAAGGGAAGAATTGAAGCAGAGGCAAGTGGAAGAATATAGCTTGCTGTTTTCCTTAGTCTGTTTTCTTATACAACCCAACACCAGGCTCTCAGTGGTAGCACTGCCCACAGTGGCCCTCTTACATCAAACAGTACAGTAACCAAGAAAGTGTTTCATAGACTTGCATACAGACCTAAGGTACAGAGCATTTTCTCAACTGAGGCTCTTTTCTATAACAAGGCATTATCTTATCTCTAGTCAGCAAACAAGCAAAACAAACAAATAAACAAGGCTTTTGAATATCCTTCTTCACGTAGGCACATTGTTTATAAACAGTGTCTAATTGGCCTAATCGCATCACTGTCCTAGATCTGAATTTCTGTATATGTAAAATTGAAAGGAAAAAAAAGAACCAAGCTAAAAGAGATGAATCAGTGGTTAATGGCACTGGCTATTTTCCTAGAGGATCCACATTCTATTTCTAGCCCTGGCATGGCAAGCAGATCAAAGCTATGATATAACTTCAGTTCCAGGGGATCCATACAGTGCTATTATCTGTCCTTTACAAATACCAGACACATGGCCAACCTGGGATCCATCCCATGTGCTGGCACCAAACTCTGACACTATTACTGATGTTATGTTGTGTTTGGTGTAACTTTGTTGTGTTTTGGTCATTAAAACAGCTGTTGAGATTACCTCTTTTATAACTTCCCTCTTTTAAAGTTAGTTCTAATCAAAACAAGCTTATACAACATGGGCAGTGATGATTTTTACTGCAACTCATTGTCCTAGGCTGTGGACAACCTGCGAGAAGGGTGCTGTGCTATACGGTTACAACATAAATGTAGGATGTAAGACCATGCCAGGATATTTGGTAAGACAGAGCAGGTAGAGACCCAGAGATTAAGTGGGCACACACCTAAGGTTTATGTGACACTCAAGTCCCTGCAAGACTCCTGACTTGGAACATGGGCCACACATGTCACATAAAAGAGACGTGGCCTGTGGTCACCTAGGCCCAGAACAGAGTTCTCCATCCTAATGAGGTACCTGGAGGCCCAGAGTGTTTTCTGTGTCCACAGGGAAGGAATTTCATAGAGAACTATGATTTAGGACTAAGTATGCAAAGGTCTCTCATTCTTAGCATATTGTCCAGATGTGGGTTTTTATGTTTGTTCCCAACTACTGCAACATGATACTTTTCCGAAGATGTCTAAGCAAGACGACGTTCTATGAGTATATCAGAAAGTTCTTAAAAGTTCTTTATGTGCTTCTCAGTCATTTGTGTTTCCTCTTTTGCAAATACTCTGTTTAGAATTGTACCCCAATTTTAAAGGGTTATTTGTTTTCTTGATGTTCATTTTTTAAAATTTTTTGTATATTTTACATATTAGCCCATCATTTAATGTGCAACTGGTAGAAATAATTTGCATTCTGTATGCTGTCTCTTTGTCCAAGTGATATCTTTTGGTGCATAGAGCTTTTCAGTTTTATGAAGTCCTGTATACTATGATCTTAGTGATTGTGATAACAATGTTCTGGTCAGAATTTTTTTCTGTGTCAATTTGAGTTCAAGGCTACTCCACGTGTCTCTTTTATCAATTTCAGGGTATCTGGCCTTCTTTTGAGGTCTTTGGTCACTTTGGAGTTGTTTTTTGCAGGATGATATATATATGATACAACTTGTATTCATCTACATGCAACCATTAGTTACATGTAGATACATGTAGTTGCATGTAGATACAATACAGTCTGGATACTTCTGGGAAAACTGATCATTCTATGTTTGATATATGGTAACATTTTTTAATTATATCTTATAACTACTTTAGATATTCATTATGTTCCTTTCGTATTATAAAGAACTCGCTATCACGCCAGTGGATGGACTGCTACAGTTTATCTCTGGCGTGTCCAAGGCTTACATCCTTCTTCAAATCCTTATTATTTCCTTCTGAGTTATTTCAGGAACTTCTTAACTGCACACTTTAAAAGTTTTGTTCCATCTTGATTTATTCAAAGAAACTAGAGTAATGTTATAAAATCAAAACATAAATTAGACCCCTCGTCCCATCAAAACTGTCCACTGTTATTCTATGCTCAGTTGCAACTGCAGCTGGAGCGCGTAAAGTTCCCTCCATATCTTCTAACTTGGTATCTGCTTCCTTTTCTTTCAAACGTTTTTATAATCTGATGATATAGTCTAGTTATTCTGGTTGTCTTTGAATTCCTGTCTACCCCTGTCCCCCCCACACACAAATACATCTAGCTCCTTGATTTCTACACTGTGCTGTTCCCAGATATCAGCATGTCTTCTGCATTAACTTCCTTCCATTTATTTTAGTGTTATCATTTGTTTGGGTTTAGATATGAAATGACCCCCACAGGCTCACAGACACTTGTTCTGCAGCTGGTGATACTCTCTTGGAAAGGATCAACATTTTCTGATGTATGGCCCTGCTGACAGACACAGGCTAAAAGCTTATAGGAGAGGTCTCAGATTTTGTATTCCAGACTCACTTCCTGAACAGTCTTTGCTTACTAGTCCAATCTGGGGAAACATTCTCATTGCAAACTCCTGGCAAAATGGGTGGAACCACTCTGGCCTCCATACTTTCCCAACATGATGGACTGGAGCACTGATAATTCAAGTCAAAATAAATGTTTCCCTCTTTAAGATACATCAGTGAGATCTTTAGACCACAATGACAAGAAAAGAGGGTAAAACCTTTAGTGGATTTTTTGCTGCGATAAAACCAAATCACATGGTTCACAGGATTAGTTTCTCAGAAGAATGTAGAAGAGGGGACCTATAGGCTAGAAAAATTCCAGATATTGTAAGAAGAAATTAAGGTATAATTCTATGACCTAGGGAAGACCATTCTGGTAAGGAACAGTAAAGATTAGACTCATGGGGCTCCAGAAGTGAACAGGAAATCTATCGAAATTGGGCTTTATGTTGTCCTTTCACATTCTGGCAATGAATCTGGCTACATTCTGCCTCTGACATAGAAACTTGAATGAGGCTAAATTAAAACGTAATGGTCTAATTTGTTTGACAGAATAAATTCAAGACATCATTACATCCAAGCATGGTTTCTGCTGGTTACATGCAATTGGTTTTTAACTGAGATTTTTAAAGCAAAAAGCATTATAGAAAATATATTCAGTTCTAAAAGAAATAAATGAGAATGACTCTAACATTGTGGACAGCGTAGATGCACACAAAGATGTAGTAATTATTTAAGAGATAATTAGGACCATTTAAAGGAAATGTAGTGTTTTGGGACAGAGACAATGAGAAATATACCTTCATACTAATGCTGTACCCACTGAAGAATCAAGGGCCTAAATACAAACTAATCTGAAAGACCTTCATTTGAAAAGAGTCATTGAGCAATATAGCACTTGAGGCTAGCGATATGGGTGTGCATTGCCTAGGACATGTTTTCCCAGTCCAGAGACAGAGGCCATGACGTCAAAGGTAATGGAGAGCCAGGTTACTACTCTAGTTAGAGACAGAACTTTAAAATGTCCACATGGTACTGATTGTGCAGGCATGTAGGCTAGAAGAGTTCCAGAGCCATCAACATTTATATTGGGACTCAAGAGGAAAGCTTATGAGGTCAGAAGTCCGTCCTTGAAAAGATATCCTTTGAGACTGATATGTTAAGGTCTGAAGGAAAAAAAAAAAAAAAACCAAGAGAAAATTCATTATTTGGAGATGCCAAAAATGTAGGACAAAAGAATTGTTGAGGAAAGCTGCAGGTGCTGTCTGCAGGTGCTGAGCAAAGATGGTCCAAGAGAAAACTCATGAGTACTTCAAATAGTAAGGCCTCAACAGTGGTGAAAGCCAAGCTCACAGGAGACTAATGATCCTATGACTGTGTGACAAAGATGTGCCATATGCCTACACCATGTCATGTTGTAGTTAAGACCTGGTTCTTCCTCTCAGCCCCATGCTACCAGAAATAAGACTCAGACTCAAAATATTTTTACAAACACCTGGGCCACATAGCTAGGCTCTCCTCTGACTAAATCGTAATTAAAACATCCCAATTTTTTTTAACCTACATTCTGCCACATCTGGGTACTTGTGCTAAGGTACTTTGTGTCAGTCTTTTCACATCTTTTTTGGTGACCTTCCCATCCTCTCTTTCCCAGAATTCTTATTCCTCCCAGACTTCTCACCTGTATTTTCTCCCTAAGGCAGAGGCCATAGATTTTTAATTGACAGGTGATTCATCCATACAATACACAAGGTATTCTACAAGGTCTGAAGATTTTTAAAAAAAAAGGAAAACTCATTATTTGGAGATGCCAAAACTGTGAGACAAAGAAACTTTAAGGAAAGCTGCAAGTCCTGAGCAAAGACAGCCCAATAGAGAACTCATGAGTTCAAATAGTAAGGCTTCAGTAGTGGTGAAAGCCAAGCCCACAGGAGCCTAATGATGCTATGATGATGTGACTAAGTTGTCCCATATGCTTGCCACATGCCATGACATTCAGCTACTGTATCCTCCCCACTGTTATGGCTTACCAATATACTCTAAAATGTGAAACAAAATAAATGCTTGTTTTCTTAAGGCACTTCAGTGTGGTCTTCACTCAGGCATTCTGTCATTGTGAATAATAACTAGGATTTGCTCCTGTTATGGCCCAGTTAATACACTGTCACATCCCAACACTCTTGTTCATCCTGTTATACATTACTCATGTGCATTTACCTTTTGAGCCTGCCCTATTGTAATGGCAGATGATGAAAGTAGAACCACTACCTTTAATCTATATCCTTGATACTCAATATGCAGTGCACATTTCCAAAAGCATTTACCAAAGGAAAGAGTGAATGAATGAGATTTCAGTCTGGGAAACACACATGCATGATAACGGATAAAATCAGGCAAAGAAAGAGGGGCAGATGGAAGTAGTATGCATCTTAATACAATAGAGGACACCCGATAAATGAGCATTGCTCTGTGTTTTGATCTATGGCAAAATCCCAGTCATCGGCATTTGTCTCACCAATCTGTACTCCTGTGGTATGTGAGGATAAACTCTCCAACAGCTGCCGCGCTGACTTTGACAAAACACTTCCTAAGCTTCCTTTCTATTTGTAGGCTGTTCTGCTCTACTCGTTAGAAGAAGTGATTGAGAGCTTCGCCTCAGTTGTTATAATTCACTGAACTGATGAGGCTTGTTGTCTTAGAGTTATGCTTACATTGCTGTCGCTTGACTCAAATATGAGTAGAATTTGCTTTGTTAAAACAGTTAATGATGAGTGTCCGTTTCCATTTTAATCTTTACACTAGAAACTTGAGGAATGTAAGCAATCTCTCCTGCAGGAGAAACAACACTCCTGTCTCTCCTTTAATTCAAAGGCTGTCTTTAAAGTCAAGTCAATTATACCTAAGATAGCACATACCCCTGAGAATTGAATCAACCATGGCTGCACTTTGAATGTTAAGAGTATAATCCAAATTTTCAGCCACAGACATTGTCTCTGCTTCCACAGCATCTGACTCTCTGGCAATTCTTTTTGAGAATGGCCTTGGCAGGTTGAGAGCTCCCTCTAGGTCTCCTGATGGCCTTGGTATCTGTATCAGGCTGTTATATTCGATGATTTTACCTTTTACTTGTTATCAGGTTTCTACAAACAGAAAGCTCTAAAATCTGGGACATGTATGAGAGCAGTAATTCTGTCTGCCCTTCCACTCACCCTGGAGGTACTGTCCCCAGATTGTCATTTCAACTCTTAGGATTCTGGCCAAAAATCTGTTCCATGGGCAAACAGGCACATGCCTGATTTTAAGCATGCCACATAAATCTGTCTATTGGATTTTTGGGTCACTTTCTGGTTTTAAACCAGGCACAGGGCAGCTTGCTTCTCTATTAAATTTAAGTGTGCCTCATCAAAGTGCAGCACTTCTGCTGGGAATGAGATTAACAGCACATTGGATACATTACTGGCACTCAGAGAATATTGCTTTTTGACTACACAGCAGAGGAAATGCAACTGTAAGCCCTCCATGTAAGTTCTTTTTGTGGTACTGAGAATCATCCATGCCCATCATGGCCATTACACAAAACACATGGGATTGTGACAAGCATTGTTTAGATTGTGAATAACCTGCCATGTGGTTAGTCAATTTTACCTTAGCTCCTGAAACTGGGAAATGTGTCCTTTTAACATAATGTTAGTCCACACAGTATTCTGACTTTCTTGTCAGATGCAAATTAAACAAGTGAAAAAGTTAGAAACTGAGATAAGACAAATGAATCAATAGTATACATGATAGATAATAAAGATTGTCATGGAAGATGTCTTATTTAGGGTTACCATTGCTATGAAGAGATACCATGACCAAGGCAACTCTTATAAAGGACAAAATTTAACTGGTGCTGGCTTACAGGTTTAGAGGTTCAATTCATTATCATCAAGCATGGCAGCATCTGGCAGGAATAGAGTTCAAGAGAGAGCTGATAGTTCTACATCTTATTCTGAAGGGAACCAGGAGAGGACTAACTTCCAGGCAGTGAGAACAAGGATCTCACAGGTGACTAACACAATGACACACTTCCTCCAACAAGGCCACAGTTACTCTAACAAGGCCAGACCTCCCAACAGTGTTTCTCCCTGGGCCAAGCAAATTCAGACCACCACAATAGAGATATCATTGTGGCCACAGTGAAGAAAATGCTTCTAAAAATTGAACTAATCTTTGAATTGGTCAGATAAAGAATAAGTCATCGAGGAGTTCTCTTTGTTGAAGTAAAATATATAATCCCACAGCTGCTTACTACATTTTCCGCTAGACACTTATTTCAAGACACACTCAACATATCTAACAGCATCTGTGATTTATGACCTTTTTCATGTGTGTATTTCATGTATATATTTCTAGATATTATGTACATGTATAATTGAACAGTTGGCATATAAAAATACAGTAGAAATGCTCAACACAGGAAAATCTCTATTTAAACACACACATACATACATATCACACACACATACATGTCACACACACACACACACACACATTTCTAACATTATATCCAGAGAAACAAGCTTACTATTCATTCCACACTCACTTCCCAGAACCTGCTTTGAAAAAAGACATCAAAAATTGTTATAAAGACAATGAAATTTGCCAAAGGTGTTAGGTCAAGGGTTAATTCTGCCCCTTCCAAGTTTGTTGTGTTCTGGAGATAGCAAAGTAAAAGCATTTCTAATAAATACTAATTTCTACTGTTCAGTTCTCATATTATCACAATTTTGTAGCCAGTAGTCTTCATGAGAGTTTTTTTTTTTTCAATAGCAGGATCCAGTTCACCCTACATCACATAAAGGAATGACCCTTTCTATGCACTAATTCAATAAGGAGTCAATTGGCCATTTTGTTCATAGGACTTAACTACTGACTTTGGGGGACCCTAACCTGAAATCCTTGATAGATTACATTGTACAATTAGACACTGCTTGGTTACATTCATGGAATATCAGAGAAAAGAAGGTTAAGTGTGAAAATTCTTCCTCAAGATTTCTTGTTCTCTCTAGGGTGAGTGGAAATTTGTAACCCACTTTAGGATAGTGATACCTTCAGCAAACAAGCCAAAGATGTGAAGCCCCAGTTATAATTGATATTTTTGGAGAGCTCCAGCAGTGCACCCATCATCAATATCAAAAGAGCCCTAAATAAAATTATCGTTCCTTGTTGCTAATTTTCCAAGGAGGTTAAAACATTATAATAAATAATGAGGACTACACAGAAACAAGAACTCGTGTGCCCACCCCCTACCCCCCCCCCCCGTTTAGCTTCTGGGATCCCTGATTTTGTTTTAACATTCCTCATTTATCCCCTACTGAGCTGACAAAATAAGTAGGCCAGTCCCAGAGTGGTTTACTAGGACATCCATCCTCCTTTGCACCTTGGAAAGGCTGCTTGGCACTAGATATACTTTTTCTTAGTATCCTCTCCCTACAGATTTAAGGGTAGCTGCCTGTGCTCTGCAAGGCTTTCATCTGTGTTTGAGGAATGCTGATGTGAGATAGTTTACAGGACCATAGAATGTGAAACTAGCAAACCTTCTGTGTGCCGCAAAGGCAAGCAGCATTATCAGAACTCAAGCCAGGCATGGTGGTGCACACTCCTGTTTTTCCAGCATTCAGCAGGACAGACTAGAATATCAGAAGTTCAGTAGTAGTATGGGATATAATGTTTCAAGCCATTTTAGAGTTTGGGAGTTTCTCTTTCAACCAAATAAGCAAACAAGCAAAAGACAGAAACGAGACAGAAATTAGTCCAAGTTCAGTCAACATGCTCATGACTACTTACTTCTGTTGTGGCAATTCAAAGATTTACATCATTCTGCCAGTCAATGTGGCATTTCTGAAAAATTAAGCAATACTGAATTAAATATTATGTACCCAGCCTTTCTCAGGAGTCATTCACCTTAATTATAGTACCTGATTCAACAAATGCCAAATTGAGAAGTCCAGGCAAATTCTTACTATTATTCTGACAATTCTTTTCTGCTCTTCTTCAAATATAATTAAGGTTTCCTTTTAGTCCTGATGAGTTGATGGCTGATTCATGAAATTCATAAAGTTACTCATATCTCAATAGGGGTAGAAGGCCTTATCTTCCTGAGGTAAATCATTTTCAAACAATGTCTATAGGTTGGGCATGTTGTTACATGTATATAATCCCTGCATTTGGAAAAGAGGGGTAGGTGGTAAGCTTTGTCTACAGAGTGTGTTTCTGGCCATATAGAGCTACATAGCATGACCATGTATGAAAAGAGTGAGTATGTATGTGTGTGTGTGTGTGTGAGTGTGTGTGTGTGTGTGTGTGTGTTGTGTGTGTGTGTGTGCGCTCGAGAGAGAGGGGGGAGGGGGAGGGGAGGGGAGGGGGAGGGGGGAGGAGGA
>NW_021604665.1:13177303-13192718 GCF_004785775.1 Grammomys surdaster | reverse complement strand
GGAGAGGGAGAGGGAGAGGGAGAGGGAGAGGGAGAGGGAGAGGGAGAGGGAGAGGGAGAGGGAGAGGGAGAGGGAGGAGAGAGAGATTGCACCATAATTCAATTCCAACTTCCAGCATTTAATTACTGTGACCATTCAGACTTCTCAGTGTCCTGATCTCTATGACAGTCACTGTCTTTTACCACCATGTCATCATCAAGGTCCTCCTGTAAGCTTAGTTATAATAAACACCATAGGAAGATTCTTTTCTGCAAAAGTAATTGAATAAAATGGGTAGATGGGGGTGGGACATACTAACCAAGGATATCAGGGAAAGTGGTGGTGATGAGGCATTTTATCAGCAATCTGAAAACATACTTAGGGCCACATTCCAGCTCTTGAGAGATTGAGGCAACTGTATCTGAGAGTTCATGACGAGTTTGAGGTATAGAATGAAATGCTGTTAATAGAGTATGAGCAATAGAGAACAAGAGAGAGAAAGAAGAGCTTTGTCCACTCAAATCTGGAAAGAATAAGATGTTTTTCTATAGGACAAGAAAGTCAGTCATGGAAGATCACATTCAGCTAAAGAGGCAATAAGGATAAGAAATTGTATTCACAAGATTCATGGTATCTTACAATTGCAATGAAAAGGCATTTAGTTTACAAGATGAATTTCGCAGATGTATCTTTTTTAAACATGTGCATTCAGAAGGGTGAGTCCATGGTCTCACATATACCACTTACATAAAATGTCAGTCCATATTTCTAGTCTCCTGAAATGAAGTAATCGTTATTGAACAAATGAATGAGGGCAAGTTTGTCTCATAAAACTACCTCCCACCTCAAGCCCATAGATATAAATTGTGAAAAGGTCACTTGGCTTCTGGGGAGAAAATATCCACTAGGGACAAAAGTGGAGGCAAAGAATGTGTTTAAAAGGCTATTTCAGCAATCCATTGAGCAGTCAGTAGTTTAGTCTAGGATTATATCTATGGGAAAAGAAAGAAGTGGCCACAGCTATTACTGTCTGGACAGGGAACAACTGCTGCAAAACGTTGTCCTAGTTTGTGGGAATAAATAGTGCTATCTATTGATAGAGGGAAGATAGATGTTTGAAAATATAGAAAAATATTTTCAACCCAATATCTGTAGACAGTAATGGATTGTTTTGTAGAAGGTATTATAGAGAGTAGATGTACACAGCATCTGTTATTTCCTATTTGATCATGGAAATAACTTTGATTATATTTCTTTCTAGGCACTTGTTTGTGTTAGCACTTTGATAGGCATGAACTATGAAGTGCCTTTAAAATAGTTGTCTTTTATTTGACAATCATGACTCTTAGCCTTTGTTGTAAGTCCAGAATATAGAATTAAAGGCACCATCAGTGTTATATGCTCACTTAACCCCTCAGGTCTTTTAGAAATGACATTGATACTCAGAGTTCTGACTTCTTACAATGTAAATGGTGCAAATGAGGAGAAAACCTTGATTAGATTCTAAAGGTTGTCACAGGAGTTATCAGTTTTGCCTGTAGTAGTTAGAAGTCCTTCACTTACTAGAATTTATAGAGAAAGTAGGTTCTTTATGCTCTTTGGAGCCCATTCTCTGATATATGCAAAAGTTGGAGAAAGGAAGCTGGCATTTAAAAATATTTAACTATTAAAGGACCTTTAGTCCAATTATAAAGGAGATAAAAACTACCAGAAAACTCAGAGGCCTCCTCGAGATCTGTTCTAATTTTTTTCCTACCTGTAAGCATCCGGAGGTCTAATCCCTTTACATTGTTCTTATCTATCTGTCCACAACATCCTGTTCAAGATTATTCAAGTTCAGTAGGTATCACATCTAACAGAAATGAGTCAAGTATATCCTTGTTTAGCCTGCAGAAATTGATTCAGTAGGAATTATTCTATTTCCCAGAAAAAGAAATCTATTACTTAAGACATCTTTCTCACAATGAGTCCAGATTCACCCTTACAGAGTAGCCATGATCAAAATTTGGATTTGCTTGTGCTTAGACACCATGTTCTTTATGTCTTATACTTCAGTTAGGAAGTAAACATTCATGTGTATATAAGTACCTCTCTCTCCCATTCTCTCTCTCTCTCCCGTTCTCTGTCTCTCTCTCTGTCTCTGTCTCTCTGTCTCTCTCTCTGTCTCTCTCTCTCTATCTCTGTGTGTGTGTGTGTGTGTGAGTGTGTGTGTGTCTGTCTGTCTGTCTGTCTGTGTCTGTGTGTCTGTATGTGTTTAGTTATCAAGAGTATAAGAAAAACAAAATTTGGGCTGATTTAGGTCTTGTCATTAAAGATATCATAATTTCCTAAAATGGCAAATAAATAAATAATAAAAGAAACATAGGATAATTGTTAAAACAGATGGACAATAGGGACAGAGGAGAGATGACAATTTCAATAAGAAAATCATAGGAGGGTCTCTGAACTATGTCTTAAAGGAAAGGAGACCATTTATTCTAATCACCTGGCCTATGCAAATCTAGTATGTAGCTACTCTGATTTATCTGTATAAGCTCTTCCACACTTTATTGTTTTCCTAACACATATGAGTTTTTTGATCCTGTCTGAACCCTCAAATCCAAATTTTATGCCTGTAAGTCCATGGTGAAACTGTAGAAAGTATCCAGTTATGCAGTTCTTTATATCCATGAAAATAAGTGCAGCAGGAGAGTGTAATTCAGGAGTATACTGATAATCTTCAGCTAGGCTTTATACTGTACTCAAGGTTGAATCCTCACCCCTCAGCAAACTTCAGAAGACACTCTCCTGCAATTAATTCCTTCACTTAGTTTCTACAACTAGCTAGTTATTTTCATTCCTGTTATTTCTGATTCTTGCTCTGTAGCCCATTGCTTGTATCAAATGCCAACAATTGTGACTCATCTGAAAATAGCTTCAGGTAGACAGTGCATGTTCTGTTCAAGAATAGTATTATTTCATGCTAAAGATGGAATAAAGAGGTGGGGAAGGAAATTGTTCTGGAATGCGTTTTCCATACTGTATTTGATTATAAGTCTCTTCAACAATATGACCAAATATTAGCCTCACCTGTGACATATGTATATATTGCATTTGTCAGTGATTAATGATAAACTGCCTAGAGGAACCTGTATTTCTCACATTGCCTGTGGCTTCCATGGGTGTCTCTATTTTTATATATGTCTCGCACTTTGCTGAGAGGAAGTAAGACAAATCAGAATATAAATCTCTTCTGGGACTTTCTGAAAGATCACAAAGTAGCAAAGAACTATGCAAACATTCCATGTCCTGGATGCTCTTTTCACTGGTCCATCTGACTCTCTACCATCTCCTGCTTCTCAGCTCTATCAGACCATGGAATCCTCCTCCTTTTATTAATATTTCCTGTAATGTCATTTCTCTTCTGCTTGGCATTAAACTCAAGTCAAAGATGCTGTGAAGACAGACTCCTCACAAAGATACCTTAATATCCTGACTATAAAAATTTAATTTCTTTAATCAGTTTAACACAAAATTCATGCATAATTGGCCCATATAGGCTTCACTTATGATACTGGAGTTTGTAGAGTGTGTGGAAAGAATTAATATGCCTCACAGAGTCCCCTGATTTCAACTAGAGAAATTATTGACTGCTCCTCTTTTTGCTGACTGCAGAGGAATTTCAGACATTCATGACTCTATGTCATTGCAATGAAATAGGAAAGAGAGAAAATCTGGTTACTCTGGGTTATTTTCCAAACATAGTTACAAACTTATCCTTACAGTACACATTTACACACCCTTCAGAAATTATTCTGAGTTTTATTATTCAATTACTGGGAAATTGCATTACAAGTGACTGGTTCTTGTGAATTTAACTCAGTTAGACTGTTTTTGTTAAAGCATTTATTTATTTATTTTGTGTGGAAAGGGTAATACACATATCACAGCTCATCTGGGTTGGAGACCAAATGGGTACAAGAAGAAATTTGCAGAAAGATATCTAACATTATATGCCCTTTTGAAAAAGTTATATGAAAACCTACTGTAGACACTTCCTGAAATACACACACACACACACACACACACACACACACACACACACACATTTTATATATATATATATATATATATATATATATATATATATATATATAATCAGTTTAAGTAGACTTATCCTATAATGAGATAATATCCTATCTAGAGAGGACATCCTATGAAGTAGGAATAGGTAGGAATAGCTTACCAATTTTTGAGGTTTTAGCCAGTGGTATTCTATAACACATTCCCCTCCAAATTTTACAAGGCATTGCCTTTTTTCTTGGTTACCCTTTGGAACTCAATGGTAAGGAAGTATCATTTAAGACATCACATACTTGAATAATAACAGAGACAAATTAAGTTAGACTGATCTGAAGCTTCATTTGTACTGTACAGCTTTTATAGTGAAGGCAGGGCTACACACGGTACTATCAGGAGAAGGTGATCATCCATCTGACCCAGCTGCAAAGCTTGTGAGCTATAGTACTGATTATCTTGGTTTGATGAACATGGATGAAGCAGAGATGTTTATAGGAGTAACCAAGCAGTTTCTGAAGAGAGGCCTGATCCATGATATAAAAAGCCACTCTAGCATTGTTAAGAAACTGGGATTAGATAGAAGATGTGCCCAAGGAGAGTACCTCCTATTTATATTCTGCTAAATAGATAATGCATTAAAGTTACTCCTAACAACTTATGGTTTTACTCATAGATTGACACATCTCTCCACCTTCATTAGAGAAGCTCCTTCTTCTAGTACATGGCGATTAACACAAGGACACACAACTGTTCAATATATGGAGAAAAAGAGACTGAAGTGTGCTCATCCCAAAATAGTATGTCTATTTCGCTTCAAAGTTAAGATATCATTGTGGAAGACTGAGTGAAAAAAGATTACAAGTCCCAAGGCAGTGGAAGCCTACAGGGAAAGAGTGTTTACCAGATGCAACAGAATAGTTGCACATATAAACTCACAACAGTTCTGAAAGCATACACAAGATCTGCATAAACCCAAGCCAGACAAAATCTTAGCATGGAATGGCTTAGGGATGCAGGTATGAAGTCCCACCCCTAGCGGATAAGCTATAGGATTTGATCACTACTTGAAGAGGAAGGGTCAGTTTTTTGGTTTTTTTGTTGTTGTTGTTTTTGTTTTTTTGTTTTGTTTTGTTTTCCTGAGTGGACCATTCTCCATAGCAGGTACCATATCTAACAATAAGTGTTCAACACAAATTGGACTTGATTAATTAAAAACAAAGCAATAGGGAGAACAATATGACATTCATTGAGTAGGAATCTGGGGAGATGTGTGAGGTGCTGAGGCAGGGACATATAGATGATCAAAATATATTATTATATGAAATATTAAAAAACTCAATAAAAGTTGTATTTTAAAATAAAAAAAACCATTGAGTTCCAAAGGGTAACCAAGGACAAAGGCAATGCCCTGTAAAGTTTTGAGAGAGGCCAGTTATGAAATAACACTGGCTAATACCTCAAAAAATGGTTACCTATTCCTGCACTGGAATTTTTACATATAGGTGTTTCAGGAATTTTCCTGCTACATTGTATTTGCACTGGAGCTTGGTGATTGGGCAGTAGAAGAGGTAGGTGGAGTGAGGAGAAAGGAAAAGGAGGAGAAAGAAAGAGGAAAGGAGGAGAAGGATAGTCTAACAACATGGAGGAAGACCTGTGGGTCTCCAGCAGGCTCAGGTAACAATTCATATCAAAGGTTAGATATTAGGTAACAATTCTAATTGTGTGAGTATCTTGTGTATTGTGTATTTGCTGATATATAAATCCATTGAATAATGCTTAAGCTTTAAGAGTTTCATTTCTATCGGGTACCGCGATCATAGCAGGCATTGTCGGTTCTGAGCTGAGAACCATGCTTGGAGCCTTAGAATCTACCGAGCTAGCCAGCAAAGGCAGCAGCCACACCTGCTTTTTGTGGGTCCCGGCCTGTATTTCTGGCTAGCCCTGTTGTATTGGAGAGGGGACATGGAGCACCAACATGGCAGAGGCTCGGGAACTAGCTGAGCCATGCGCTGTTTTTTAAAATTCTCCCGTTACAGATAGGATGTCCTATCTAGATGGGTATTGTCTCCCGAATCTATGATAAGTTTACTTAAACTCGTTTTACACACACACACACACACACACACACACACACACACACACACACACACAATGTATATATTTCAGGAAATATCTATAGTAGGTTTTCATATAACTTTTTCAAAGTACATTTAGTGCTAGTTATCTCAAAGGATTATATCCATTCTTTATCAACTATCTCTGACTTGTATTTGGCTAGAAAATATATGATTTAAAGCATAAATAATCAGTAGGTATTAGTTATTAATTATGTACCTGTGAGTGACTGAAAGGATGCTGCTAGCTTTGTCAAGTCAGGTATAGCTATGGCAGGATTTTCTCTGCCTTTCTACAAATTGTTAGAATGCATTCCTTAAGCTAATCATCAAGATCCATTTCCTTATACAGAGAATTCTTCTTCCTGAGGCTGACTACCAAGGTCCAATTATCCAATATTGATTCAATCCAGTATTGAAATCTGGCAGTCAAAAAACCCCTTTGACTCACCTAATTAACAGGTCTAGTTAAAATTAAACACCACATACTAACATGCTCTTTCTCAATTTACTTTTATGTACTGCCATTTTCCTATGTCCATGCCTGTTACTTCTTTATTCAGGGGAAGTCTTTTGTCCCCCAGAGACAAATACTCCTTCCCCCTTTCCCTTCTTCCCTTTTCTTTCTTCCTTATCTTTTGACTTTGACTCATATTTCCTGTCCTTTGTCCCTCTGGGGCAAGTAAGTTTGCATTGTGCTGATAACTTGTTCTTTGGGGTCCTAAGCCTATACTTTTCCTTTCAGTGACCACTTTCCTAAGAAAGGTTCAATCCTTGGATTCAATTCAATCAATAATCAGTTAGAAGACACCTGGAGAATTTGAGCTATTTGTCAAGCTAAAGTTAGAATATAGTTGATTTAGGGTACATACCCAGTGAACCTGTCTCACAGGCAACACCCTACTAATATACTAATCTCCACTAAATTCTAGTTATCGATGGGTACATGGCAGTATTAGGAGAACAAACAGGAGCTTTGTGTTTGTTCTCATTTGATGGAAAGGATTCCTTCCATTAAAGAATCCAGAAAGACACAGGGAGGTCACTATAATATCTGGAAATATGGATTGCATACACTTCCCACCGGGAACTCATTATAACTCGTTATACTTACCACAAGTACAATTTCAGTTCAGTGGGCTTTTTCCTAATTAAAGAGCTTTTTATTTCTTTGATAAAAGAAAAATTCAGTTGAACTTTTGTCAGGAAAATGAGTTGTGATTCAGTCATTATTTAGAATTGAACTTTTGGCAAGACATCCTTAAAGCAATTATTCCTACAAACCATTATTTGTCTGCTGTACCTTCATGCCAATCATACTTCCTTTAGAATTATGGTATGTCAAATACATTCTAAAATCATTGCTGGGCTTTTTCCAATTCCAGAATGAACTAACGTTAGGGACACCACTGTAATATGAAGTTACTCATGTTGTTTACCAAGTTTAATCAGGGGACATACTCCCTAAGTCAAAAGGGAAGTGAAGCAAGTCTAATTCACCAAGCTAATCCTGTGAGTTGTGGGAGCTAAAGGGAAAAGAAGGAGCTGTTTAATATACT
Organism: Grammomys surdaster; assembly: GCF_004785775.1. Classification (NCBI taxonomy): domain Eukaryota; kingdom Metazoa; phylum Chordata; class Mammalia; order Rodentia; family Muridae; genus Grammomys; species Grammomys surdaster. The sequence goes on along the minus strand of NW_021604665.1, from coordinate 13,185,007 downwards.
CCATTAGCAAGACAAGCATCCATGAAGCTAACAGCTTTTCAACTATTTAAAGGCAAAATCAGAGCATAAGTAGCAAGCTCATGGACTTAAGCAATGACTCTAAAGAGAGAGCAAAAGAATGAACAAAAATACATGAAAGCCTTGGGAAGATTTTGTTGTTCCTTTATGAAGGCTAAAAAAACTGGAGTAACATTAGCCTTATAAAGAGGCAACAGGAGAGTAAAAAGTGATCACTGTGTCATGTATTATTGTCTTATTTATTGGGAGCCCACTGTGCACTAGCTGTATTTCAAATATAGAAATCAAAGGAATGGTGGTAATGCAGAGGGCATGACCTGTACACTTGACTAATCCTCCAAAATTTTCTTCAGATCCTTGTTTTGAAGCTAACTCAAAATAGAGGTGGCCTAATGGAAAGTAAGCTTGGAGATTTCTGTGTTAAACTCCTGAACTTAAGTATACCAGTCATTGTTCCTTGTGACAATGTTTGGCCGGTTGTCAAACATTAGCAGGCTATGGAGTCATTGATGAGGAACTCCCTTACTTCTGGTCCCGACTCCTGTTTCTCAGTGTACTGACTGGTTTTGTCTCAACATGACACAAGCTAGAGTCATCAGAAAGGAAGGAGCCTCGGTAGAGGAAGTCCATCCATGAGACCCAAATGGAAGGCATTTTCTCATTTAGTGAACACTGGGGAAGGCCCAGGTCATTGTGGGTGGGGCCATTCATTGGCTGTTAATTCTGGGTTCTAAAAAAAAAGCAGGCTAAGCAAACCAGGAGAAGCAAGTCAGTAAGTAGCACAATGGCCTTTGCATCAACTCCTGTCTCCAGGTTCCTTCCCTTTTTGGGCTCCTGTCCAGACTTTCTTTAATGATGAGCAGCAAGATGGAAATGTAAGCCAAATAGATCACTTCCTCCTCAACTTGTTTTTTGGCCATGGTGCTTTATCTGAGCAATTAAAACCTAAACATTCTGGTAACACATTAATTTTAAAGAAGCAAGGAATATAACAAGATATCCTTGGAATTTGAAATGTGACTATCAATGTCCAGTACCTGCTTCACAAATTGCTTGGTTAGTGGCTACAGACACCTCTGATGAAGTCAGTTCTTGCCAACTAAGGTCAATTACCCCTTTGAGGCAAGGAAAGAAAAGTACTAACTCTCCACATAATAATGTATGACTTGGATACTCTAGGAGCCCCTCCCAAAATATAGTGCATACTTACAAACTACTTCCATTGATATTAGGTTATATCCAATACTATGTTACTTTATATCATCTAAAATGGTATTGTGGGATCTGTTTTTTATTTTATGTTATTTTCTTTCAATTTTGGGGATTGAATTTAGGACATACACACATAGTAGCCAAACATTCTCCCATTGAACCATATTCTAAGCCCCCAAAGTGGATTTTGATTCCATTTTGAAGAAGAAAGATGACTCCAGCCACTTCATGGACCAAGAAACTATTCCAACTGTCACACCACATACTTTTCACTAGGAAGGACGTGTGTCCTTATGATATGATATTTTTACCATATGGAAAGGTGCAAGATTCCTGACTTTTTTGAAGCTCATTTAGGTAAATTTACTCTACAGTCTTAAGCAGTGTTTCTAGAAAGAGATCTGATATTCCAACACACCTAAAATATTTTAAATGATTTTATTAAGGAGGCTGAGCACTCCAAAAGAGGGAGCCATATTTTCCTTGTAAGAGTAGAAGTAAATGCATGCACCACATCTATCTGTACACCCATGTTTAATGACACACTACGTAAAACAGCTGACGAAAGGATATGTTGTAAGAGTCCATAAACTGTTGAATGGATAAGGCACTAGTATGTAGATATTGAAGTATCTTTGAGAACACCATTGCCTTTCTCAGCTTGAAAATCTAGGGTCTCAGAAAATTGTACCATAACCAGAGCTGCTCTGAGTCAGTGGCTTTTAGGTTTCTATATAGCAAATTCTAAGACAGAAATGCATAAAGGAAAGGTGAATTTTGGAGAAAAGTTTATTTTACATTAATAGGTGAAAAGTTAGGAGAGAAAGGGGAGGGAGGAAGAGAAAAAGAAGGGAGAAAGTCAGAGGTAGAATAAAAAGAGACAGAGAGAAATGCAGGGTGAAAGAGTCAGTGAAAGCAGAAAGACAATGTGAGACAGATAGAGAAATAGAAGGAGATAGACATATGGAGAGGAAATAGTGAAGAGTAAGAGAGAGAAGATAGAAGAGAGAAAGAGAAGGAGGAGAGAGAGGACCAGTACACAGAACTGTACAATGAGGGGAATAAGATGCCATGAGGTGCTATCTTAGGGACTTTTAAAAGGACTTAAGCAGAACCTAAGGTGAGGACACAAGAGGGGTTTTAGCTGTCAGTCAAGCTGGCCCAACTAATATTCTCATGCTTCTTTCTTGGTAGATAGATATGGTCATTTGGAAGATAACTGATAAACAGGAACCAGAACTGTCACCTGGCATTCGTAGCCTCTAACTGCTCCCTTATCTAAACATTTTCCATTTCCTTCTCTCATCAGTACAGGATATATACACAAGGAAATTATATTTGGCTATGAAAAAGAATGAAATTCAGTCATTCATGTAATGGATAGATATAAAGATCACTGTGTAAAGTGCAATGAACCAGCACTGAGAAGAAAGTACTACATGGTCTATTTACATGTAAAGTATGAAATGTTGAAATTAGTAGAATAATAGTTTCCAGAAGCTGAGAAGGATAAAGAAAGATGAGGGACAACTTAGCAAATGGCAAAGCTTCAGTTAACTAGGAGTAAGAAATGCTAGTGTGCTTTGCATTGGAGGGGTTACAATTAGTAACGATGTTCTATGTATCTCAGAAAATAAGAAGAAAGGATTTTGAATACCTGTTCAATAAAGTGTTGAAGTAAATATTTAAAATTGGCCACTGGTCAAGCCGACTATCTAAGCTGCATTCTGCCTAGCTCAGTTGCCATGTTTCTTGGCCAGAGACCCCATGCATGCTGCAGCTAGAACTAGCCAGTCAGAAACACCAGCCCTGCCACCCACGAGACACCAGCATGGGAGATGGCTCTGCCAATCTTACGTGCTATCTCCGCAAAGCTGGGCATTGCCCCGTCCATCTCACCATCCATGTGGCCCTGGTAAAAGAATGAGACTCTAATGCTTAAAGATTAATCAAAGGCTTTATATGTTTGGTAAAGCTCAATAACAATATGCCCATACAAAGAGAGTTGTTTCCCAATTAGCTAAATAAAAGTTGTTACTCCCGACTGTTCTCCATACCTGTCTGGCTCTCCATCCTCCTACATCTCTGCTCCCTCTAGTCCCTCCTCTTCCTTTTCCTCTTCCTCTCCTTATTCCTCCTACCTTAGCTCCTCCTACATTAAAGTAATGATGCTATTTGAGCAGACAAATGTGTCTGACTGGGTCACAAAATTTACACATTTATGAGAACATCACCTAGTACCAAATTAAAACATTTTTGTTTCAATATTTCCAGATTACTTTTTAAGTATAGTTTCAAGTACAGTATTCTAACACATCTTTATCTCCTTCAAAACTGGCCTTGTCTTATTTTCCATCACCTTATCCTTTTATTTACCCTTCTTCTTTTCTTTATTCCATTCCTCTATATTTTTGTTGCATAGTTGTCAAAACATTAAATAGGCTATTGACCTCTGTCTACCTTGTATAAATTGGTTGATACTCTAATACTACAAATTAACCCAGCAACAAAACTGTAAGGGAAATGATAGCTTTTTTTTGAAAGATGTGAGAATAAATCTTTATGAAGACTTCCCCCAGTTTCACATTCTCCCATCAGATCATTTGTCTAATTTGTCTAGATTCTCCCTTCTATCACCATCTTCACACTTTCCAAACAAGCCCAGGAACCTGTGCATGTGTAACCTGAAAAGGACTCCGGCCCCACCACATGCATTTTAAGTACTGGTGTGATTTTTCTCCATAAACATGTGGGGCATGGTGGCATAACAGTCTCTTGTACCTCTCTTTACATTGTTTCTCTGTGTGCTCATAATAGGAAAAAAATGACAGAATCTTTACTGTATTCATGGATTATCTTTTAAATATGTTTGATTATGGGCATACCAATTCCCTACTGGAACTAAAACTGATTGGTAACTATTGAGGGATATCATTTTATGGTTAAATATAAATATTAACCATTAGAAACAAACTCTCGCTCCCTTTTATCAAACAATTTCAGGATGACTTTGGAGAAGAATTTTTGAATGATCCATGAAAATACATTTGAGTACTTATATTCTTAAATTGACATTTGTGTTGAAAATATTTGTAAGTTGTGGAAGAAAAAAAAATTGAGACCGCATCTCCCTAGGTAGCCCTGGTTATCATAGAACTCACTTTGTAGACCAGGCTGGCCTTAGACTCACAGAGACTGACTTGCCTCTTCTTCCCAACTTCTGGGATTAAAGAAACATGTTACCATAATATGCCTAAATATATTTTAAAATTTATTATTATTGTTGTTTTTATTAATGTTGTTGTTATTATTAGTGTGTGTATGTGTGTGTGTGTGTGTGTGTGTGTGTGTGTGTCATAGTGTACATTTGGAGCTGATTCTCTCATTTCATCTTTACATGGATTGAAGGGATGTAACTCAGGCTTGCTTAGCATGCATTCTACCTACTGAGTCATGCTGCTGGCCTGGGAGATACATTTTCAAACAGCTTAATATTGGAAAGAAATCTTCTTCATATATTTCTATTGCATTCCACATTGCAAAAATTTCTTTTATGCTTCTGGAATTATAATTATCATAACAGTACAAAAATAACCTTTCTCATTAAGGTCCACCTTCAATTATGAAATAAAGACCCTGCTTTTATCCCAAGTGACCCAAAGCTAATCTCATTTAACAATTCATTTCACTGGAGTTCAGCCACAGCTGCCTTCATTGCTGGCTCAGGGACTGTCAAAGCTATCATGGCAAGATTCCATTCACCCTCCACATGTAATGCCATTATAATTAAATATAGGAATAAAACACTGTGTAGAATAAAGAATATACAGAGTGATGTAAAGACATAACATGGACTATGGCTTTTCTTACAAATATTCAAGTACTGATTTACTATTGCTTGCTTTGATCAAACCTGTACCACACTGACATTCCACCTATAAGTTTTTGCTAAGAAAATCCTGTATTTTATTAATTAAATGAAGCCTGGATCCAGGCCAGAGAGAAAGGAAAAGCTTCCAGTTTAATGGGATTAGCTGCAGCCTTGTTATCAGCTTCTTTGGGCTTTGTAACTATAACTCTCTTTATTTCAGGGGATTGATTCTACTCATGATGCTACCAGGGAATTTGGGATTCCCTTGGGGTACTTAGTCTTATAAATAAAACAACTTCAGGCTCAAGTGGATGCTTGCAGACAATTTTATTAACACTTTAAGGAAAAAATTCAGGGAAGGTGAGCTTTAAATCTTGGCCTCTGGCAGGAGGAGGAGAATGTAAAAGAGTAGAGGAAGAAAGGAAGAAAGGAAGAAAGGAAGAAAGAAAGAAAGAAAGAGAGAAAGAGAGAAAGAAAGAAGAAAGGGAGGACAGAAGGAAGAAAGAGAGGCAGCAAGCAAGCAAGCAAGAACTCATGATTTTTGAATTTGACTATGGCAGTATGCAGCTGACTGGTAGGGAAAGGAGCTTTAGGAAAAGTAAGGAAGCTTAAATGACCAGAAAATAACAAAAAAAATGTTCACATTGTGGTCAGCGTCCAAAAGAAAAGGGTAAGGAAGCCTACTTCCTTGTCCTTGACCCATGTCAGATTCTTGCCAGCACAAGGAAGTGGACTTCAGGCAGAAATCTGACATTAAGCTAGAAAAAAGAAATAATTTCAGGCAGGAATCTAAATCTTAGGCTAGAACAAAGAAGCAATTTCCAGCAGGAATCTAAATCTTAGACATGAACAAGGATGTAGGCTTCAGACATGAAAATGACTTTGGCTAGGACAGGGAAGTAGGCTACATATTTTGGTCATCTTAATAAGCCCTTAGAAACAGTGATCACTGGAATGTTCATGGAACTTTGTTTATTGCCTTACTTGTTCTTTGACTATTTGTATTTATTGTCTTGCTTGTTCCTTGACTATTTGCATTTATTGTATTGCTAGTTCCTCAACCTAGAACTGACCTTAATACTTGCATGTAATTAAAATGGTATAAAAGCAAAAAGGAGGAGGGGGTATGGGATAGGGAGATTCTAGGGAGGGGAAATGGGGGAAAAGGATGGCATCTGAAAAGTAAATAAATTAATTATCCAATTTAAAAAAAAAGAAAGAGGCAAAGAAAGAAGGAAAAATAAATACTTCTCTGTGACTCATGCATGACTCAGCAAGAGAGACAGACCCTGGAGAACAAACAACTCCTAAGGCTGGCATTAGGGGTAGGAATTCTTCGAAGTAAATATGCAGTGTTTCATTCAAAAAATTTTTCTCCCTAACACGTTGGCATGACTTAGGGCGAACCTGATACTCTGAGAGGTGATCTCTTTGCCAGGTGACTGACCAACCCAACTAGTAATGTTTTTATGCTCTTGATAGCTTGAAATGTTATGTCCCTACCAAAGCTAGAGGAATAGCTTTATCTAATGGATCCTCACAGAGCTCAAATGAAGGCCACTAGAACAATTATATGCATATAAAAAGTTGATGGCATTGGAATTAAAATGAGAAAGCTGGCTTAAAGCCCTGGGGAATCCAGGAAGTAGGCTCAGGGAGTGATAGATCAAGGCATTCAATTGCCACTAGCTCAGAATAAGAAAAAATAAAGAAACAAACCTGGCAGACTGAGAGGCCTACAAACTACTTCCTCTCTCCTTTTTCTTATTTATCCCTTCATGCTTTATTTCACAATATGACAAAAAAAAGCTGGCAGATAATTTTTCTCTAATTGCTTTTTTTTTTTAAATTGTCCAATATCTTTCAAAGCCCCATTCAATTGAATGTGCTTTTATAAAGTTTTGCTTGTTATTACTTTTTTTGGGAATGTGTATGTATGCATGTATAAGATTCTGGTGGGTGTTGCAGAAAAGGCATGTGCGATAGCACAACTATGGAAATCAGTGGACAACTTTTCATAGTTGGTTCTCTCTTTAGACTGAGGCTTCCAGGGAAAAAACTCTGGTCTTCTACTATGACCAGCACTTCTACCCACTGAGAATCTTTCAGGCCAGGAACATTTTTGAATATATATATATTTTTTTCTTTTCGTTCACCATTATCTCTGCCATCTTCTTCTGTTTCTCTCCCCCCACCTTTACCCTCTTCCCTAAATACCCCCCACCCCCTCGTGGAACTGTCTGGTCTGCTGTTCTAAGCTGCGAGCCGAAGTCTAACAGAGATGGCAGGGCTTGATTGCTCTTTCTGTGTTTAGGAATACATGCTTGTCAAATTTAGGCTCCACCATCCATACAGCAATAGTTAGAACCCTAGTTTCCTTATAATAATGTTTCAAAGATTTGATCCAAATACTTGCAAAACTAGAATTCCAGGACTTAAAGCAGAAGTTGTTAGACTTCAGCGTGCAGCTTAGAACAGACAACACCAGACCAAATGGTTCCGGGGTGGAGGGGTGGGGTGTTTTTCAGGGCAAAGGGGAAAGATGAGGGAAGAGAGATAGAGGAAGATGACAGAGAGAGAGAGAGAGAGAGAGAGAGAGAGGG
>NW_021604665.1:13175991-13177203 GCF_004785775.1 Grammomys surdaster | reverse complement strand
CGGCAAGCTAGAGGCAAGAAAGCAAGAGAGTAAGAGAGAGAGGAGGAGGCAAGCAGCCCCTTTTATAGTGGGAAGGCATACCTGGCTGTTACCAGGTAACTGTGGGGAGGAGCATATCTGGGTGTTGCCAGGTAACTGTGGAGGTGGAGTTTAGTCAGAATTCTAACAACCTCTCCACCCTTACCCCTCCCCCACCCCCACCCCCCCACACCACAGCTCTTAGCACTGTTTGTGGTTTTACAAACACTTGTATATTTTTATCTTCCAGTGGGATTTCCTCTCATTTTGCTTTAGGTAACCATTAATTCTGTTCACAATGCACTAGTAGCAGAGAAAAGAAAAAAAAAAAATCTTCTCATTTGCCTAGCTGAAGGCATAAAAAGATTGCTGTGTCATGTTTCTGAATATTAATTTTTACGTTTTAAAGTGGAGCCTGTAAGTCAAGTACAGCTTTCTAAAACTTCTTACACGTTCTCCAGCCTCTTTTATGGCTACATATTTTCCAGGGAAAAATACTGAAGTCTTTGTTAAAAATATGATTTTGATAAGCTAATCTATTGCTCTTTTTATCTGTCAATGTTGTAGATATGTAAATTATCTACCTATATAATTTGTCCACCTCCATTTCCCTATCCACCCAAATTCTCTTGTACGACTCATGTGAGCCTTAGCTTACTAGAGACACCCTTAGTGAACCAGGCTGCAACTTGAATTGATGCAAAAAGCAAGAGGAATTTTGATGATCCAATGCATTCGGGTCATTCTGCACCTGAAGGTGAGGTGGTGACCGCAGGTAGCCCATTTGGTCAGTTTTTATATAGTTTGAGGTGTAGACTAGAGAAATATTGACTAGGCACAATATGATTGGCAAAACAGTGTGACTTTTAAACTGATTGATCTTTAGAGAGTGAAGTGGCAGAGACTTCCCTTGTCTGCAAGTGGCAAGGGTTGTTCCATCCTGAGGAATGGAATATGTCTACATGCTCTGAGCCTTCTCCACATGCTGATGGGTTTCCTTCCCTGTTGTGTGAAGAATGTAAGTCTGCCTCTCCCTTCCTCTTCTGACCTCTGACCCAGGAATGTAAATCTAGCAAGTGTCCAGTGTCCTCTGACCAAGGAATGTTAATTGTCCCATGACCTTTCCAAAGTTCCTGAGCTGACCTCTTCTCTCTCTCTCTCTCTCTCTCTCTCTCTCTCTCTCTCTCTCTCTCT
>NW_021604665.1:13095848-13175981 GCF_004785775.1 Grammomys surdaster | reverse complement strand
TCTCTCTCTCTCTCTCTCTCTCTCTCTCTCTCTCTCTCTCTCTCTCTCTCTCATACAAATAGGCATCTAAAAATGAATGATAATAATGAAATAACATAAAATAAAAACAAAGCAGAATAAGACAAATGAAGCAAACAAGCACAAAAATAAACTGAAGAAGCACAAAACCCCAAAGAAAAAGCATAATAAACACACACACACACAACACAAGCACACACACACACATACACACACTCACACACACAAAATGCAGAGACACACAGTGAGACTTACTACATCAGATAAAACTCATCCTCAACACACTTCAGGAGGGGGGGCAAGAACCTGAGACTTTATAGGACAAGGTCATTTGGAAAAACCAAATCCTATGTTTCTGCTTAAAGAAACTAGGCATTCAATAACTCCAAATGACATTATGTTATGCTTGTAGATCAGGTTTTTCACAGGCACTATCAGAGATCTTTCATCTTGCATTAGATAGGAAAAAATGCAGAGACGCAAGCTGATTATGTGCAGAGAATGAGAGACCTTGCAACACTCACTCTTAAATCAGGGCCTCCATCAAATATCTTCCCTCAATACTCAGTGAACACTGCAGAAGAGGAAGTGAAAGATTTAAAAAGTTGGAGTGAATGGAGGAACTAAGGCCCCCTAAACACAGAGAAGGAGGGTTACATATAGGAATTCACAAAAATTGTAGCAGCAAGCACTGAGCATACACAAGTCTCTGAGTGTAGAAGTTAACACAAGGCCTGATCCCTAACCATGAAACTATCTTTGGTTTATAACTGTTGACAATGACAAAATTTAGTTTCTCCAACAAAGTCTCACTGGGGATTGAAACCAGTCTTAAGAGCAGACCCCATGTCTAGCAGTAGATGGCCAACACAAAAGGAACTCAACAGAAGGTTGAATATTCTTTTTCTGAAAATGCTTGGTAAGGGTTGTTTTTTTTTTCTCTTTTATAAATCATATATATATATATATATATATATATATATATACATATACATATACATATACATATATATATATATATTGCTCCCCAGCTTTGCGACTTTAGTTTTGCATTCCTTTTTGTAATGCTTCTGTGTGAACTGAATATTGTCTCTATGTAGACAACTGAGCTGCAAGCATTCTCTTTGCTGATTAGTTTCCACAATATCTAAAGGACTTCCTAGGGCTACAAACTCATGAAGGGTTTTAACCTACTTTGGATTCTGAGAACTCCAGGGCTGACCTGCTAGTCAAGACATGTTTCTATAACTGCCATAGAGTCATGTCTCTTAAATGGTTAGCCAATCACTTTCATATGGGCTCTGAAGGTCACTGTATAGGAAGAAATCCATATCAGATAGTGTATACCTGGTCAAACATCTAGGGCTGAGAGACGTAGACCCTTGGGAGAAATCTACTATTATTTTGCTAACTGGGCTTATTGTCCAATTTCCTCTAAGTGTTTATGTTTATACAAATAGATTGGGGCTTCTTTGTTCTGTGGGAAATGCTAAAGGGGAGAATAATAACTTGCCTACATGCTAAGAATAAGTGATAGCTGACTGCTCAGTATTAAATGATACATCCATGACATCTACATTTTCCTCTCTGATGCCCAGAAAAATTCCACAAAGGTGATGGAAAGAATGGAAGAGCAAGAAGATGAGAAGGCTCTCTGTAAAACAGTGTCTTCTGAACACCCAGAGGTCCTTGTATCCATGAACTCACAGAACATGTGGCTTGACAAGCCCAGCCCAGTCAGTCAACAGGTTCTCCAGCACAAGAGTGAGGATTAAAAAGAAAAAAAGACAATTAGATAACACTGTTGAATGACCCCAGCCAGTTCTGTGGATGAGGGTGGGTTTATTTTTTCCCCAATTTCCTTTTATACCATTTTATTTATATGCAAGTATTAAGGTCAGTTCTGGGTTTAGTAATTAGCAATATAATACATGCAAATAGTCAAGGAACAAGCAAGGCAATAAGCAAAGTCCAGTGATCACTGTTTCTAAGGGCTTATCAGGATGACGAAAATATTTAAGCCTACTTCCCTGTCCTACCCCAAAGTCATATTCAAGCCTACTTCTTTGTTCTAGGCTAAGATTTAGATTCTTGACTGCAATTACTTCCCTGTTTTAGCCAAAAATTAGATTCCTGTCTGAACTTACTTCCCTGTCATGGCACAATGTCATATTCCTGCCTAAAGCCCATTTCCTTGGCCTTGGCCAATGTCAGATTCCTGCCAAGTAGCCCCCAAAGCTTTCCACATTTCACCACTTTTTTTTGTTTGTTTGTTTAACAAGACTGAGCCTGTCTTAGGTCAGTCTGACAAGAATGCCTTCCTTATTCATCATTAAATATGCATTATCAAAAGCAATGCACTGATGTCTTAGGTTGGTAAGGCTTTGTGGAGAATGTTATCCTTGGCTTGCCAGGCTGTTAAACTAATAACTCTGTCTGGGGGTCCATTTTCAGGTTCAAGCCATGTACTTTGGCCACCAACATGTTGGTGTTGTTAAAGACAAACTTTAACAGGATGGGCAGGAATGAAAGTATTCCCAGGACAAAAAGGGCTAGCATGATCAAACTATATATACCACTCTTGAAGCTTGACCAAGATAGAAATACTGACCTCAGACCATGAATACTTTTATCAACAGTATCTGCAGCAAAGCTCAGCAGAGCAGCATTCTTTAAATTCATAATCTTTTAATGCAAAGTTTTAACATCCAGAGAGGTATTAGAATTATAATACCCTGCAAGTGTCTTTGAACTTTTTTCCCAAGTAGAATGACTATCATTGTAAATTTTAGAAGTAACACAAATCAATTGGTATTTAGCATGACACACAAGATGGCTTCTTACTTGTAAACTTTGAACCTCTTCTTCAATAATTTGAATAGTATCATAAAAAGCATCAATCCATTGTTTCAAATGCCTATCTAAATTTTCTTGAATACTCAGAACATTAGTAACATTTTTTTGTGAAATGATTAACAAAAGTAACTGTGTTAACTTCGTTTGTCAAAGCAATTGAAAAAGCAGTGGTGCAATCTATTAATGTAGTTAAAGCTACTATACCGGCAATAATCAACCCAGTACCCTCTTGCTTCTGCTTAAAGTGTGACTCACTTATTTCAGTACTTGCAATCTTTTCTCAAAAGACCAAGGTCCTTTACAGACAATAGAACAAAAGCTGGTTGATGGACCATATAACAGACATGACAGGTTTCAACACACTGACACAACTAGAAAGTGTACAATCAATACAACTCTCATTAAATACTGTAGAAGAAACAAAAATAATTTTAACATGACAATTAAAAGAGACTTAATGCATAGATATACGAATGTTTAAAATCCAGACCCTGTCCCAACTTTATCTCTTGCTAACATAATATCACAGAGAACTGCAACTAACTTCCAAATATGTCTCTGAAGATGTCCAGAAGCAGCCTCCCAAATGAAGACTGTCGTTTCCAATATCAGATTGATTTCTAGACCAGTCCATGATTCAGTGAGAACAACTGGTCACATTAAAGGAAATATGAGTTCCTATAACTTCTCTTTTTGATTCTCTGTCCCACAAAGTCTAAAAGCTTTAAGCACAGCAGCTTGTCAAATCTGGGATATAGGCAAGCAAAAGTGGGTTAGGCATATATGTCCAATACAGCTTCCCAGTCACCATTGTCAGGGCACTCAGGAAACTCACATTCAGCACCATTCTTTGTCTCAGCATCAGCATGTCTCACCAATCACTCTGGCAGCCATAATGCTCCGTCAGTATCCTGCAGAAAAAACATAAACATGTCCTCTTCCCCATATTAAATACCTGATAGAGATCATGCCATATGCTAGTATGTGGATCCTATCATTTCAACTGAGCATAAGTATGCCTATTTGTAGGGTGCCATAGACATTCATCAGAGAGTTCCTTGGCATCCAAATTTTAAAATATTAAAATAAAAGAGAACATGATTTAAATAAATTTGTGGTGTACATGGATATAACTCCTCCTTTTTTATTTTATGAAGATATTATTTTAAAGATCCACAAAACTTGTTTCTTAATACATTGTCCTTGATTAAAAGGAATCCAGTAGCATGTGTAATATTAAATTGTTGACAAAACATCTCAAATGCTTGACTGAAATAGCCAGTTCCACTATCTGTTTTAATCTGATTTGGAACAACCAGTGAAGAAAAACAATATAAGCAATAACTACTCTACATTTTTAGTTGCTTTTTCTGTTAAAGTAGTTGCAGCTAGAAGGCCTGAAAAAGTGTCAATAGTCACATGTACATATTTTTATTTTCCAAAGTAGGAAATAAGTAACATCCACTTGCCATAATTCATTAGGTATAAGTCCTCCAGGAATAACACCATTATGTGTTACAGGAAGTAATTGAGGACACTGAGGACAAGTCTTTACAATTTGACATTCACATTATCTAGAAATACTAAATTATTGTCTCAAGCTATTACTATTTTGAGGATGTAAAGAATAAGATTGTTTGTCTAATTGTTCCTGTGTAAGGCCTATAACCTTCCTGGTATATATATATCTGTTGTGGCATTGCCCTCACTAAGGGGCCTAGGCAGCCCAGTATGAACTCTTAAATATCCTAAAAAGTTAAAGAACAGTACATTCTCTTAAATTGTATTTAATTAATTTAATTGTAATTAAGTTGTATTTGCATAAATAATTGCAAAATGAGAATTAGCAGTATCTAAAAAAGGAACAGTTTCAAGTAATTGTAAACCATTATATATGCATTGGCTATATCAGTATAGAATTTGAAAGTTTGATTTTTTTCAACATTCCAAAAACAGTGGCTACAGCACATAGTTCAACAACTTGTGCTGAAGTGGGGGAAAAACTCAAAGAGAATGAACGTGTGATCCAATTACATATACATCCCATTAAGATGAGACATATAGTAAGTGCACTCTCTATGGGCTGCATGTGTAAATTTACAGGAATGGCCACCAAAGCTCTCTACAGTGGTTAGTTTCACAAGACCCTGTACAACATGGGGCACCTTAACATTCCAGTATGAACTGAGGAAGGGTTCAACATCCTCTTTAAAGATTTCATTGCATGTAAGCAGTCTTTTCTTCAGAGACATTAAAACTGGTAAGTTATCTTTATTCCATTATCTGCACCCTCACAATGTTCATTCAAGCAACACTATTTAAACTCACTGGGTCCCCATAATTCAAACCAAAAAGAAACAATACATCAAAATGGGAAGGAATCTGTTGGGATGGAGGACTTTGGCAGGAGTGGGAGGGGAATGAGAGGTAGCATTCATAACATTTCATAACATTTTCATTGTTATGAAAATGGTCCAAATAAATCATATAAGAAATTATAAAATAGTGGACAAGAAAGTAATTATGCTATAATTAACAATTCTTAGGTTCCAGAATGTTTTGTCAAGGTTGGTGTGGGTGGGTGTCATGTGCTTGTAATTTTTATTCTCTGTCCTCTCTTGCTCTGCATCCTAATAACACTCATCGTTTTATTATTCCTAAGATTTTGTCCTTTCCAGAATGTCATATTGCTGGTACCATATACTATTTAGCCTTTTAAGATATCTTTGAAGTCATGAACATTCAAAATGGCTATGTCATCATTTTAATGCTGTTTTCTCCATAATATTCTACTTTATAAACATACAACAATTATTTTATTCATTTACTCATGGCAACACCACATGGCTGTTCCCAAATTCTAAGCAGTCTGTATAATTCTACCATAAACAGTGACATTTAAGATTTGTATAAACGTACATTGTCAATATATTAAAATATTTTAACTATATTGTATACTGTAGTCCTTCTCACTAAATAGTACAAGAAGTTCAAAACATATACACACATACACTCACATATGCCACCCCAGAAATATCTCCAGAAGAAACAGTACAAAGAAGTTGAAGTCACACATCAACAGATAACAGAGAACTGGGTTACTAACTACAGTGCCAGCATTAACCTTTTCCTATACATATGTGTGTATTTCCTTAAAACAACAACTTTTACTTTATGATTTATGTATGCTATACAACATACCAAGAGTTCTAGACCAGAATGGTGCCCCAACTTCTGTAATACTCCTAGTTAAAACTATAAGGACTAGAAAACCCAGAGTAAGTCTCCTGAAGTTATTTCTTCTAAAGTAATACTTTCAAGTTAAGATCTGAGCAGTCAAGTGGCTGCCTTTCCTGATTAACAACCTTGACTCATTTTTTGCCAACAAAGGACATAATTCCATATTGTAGCCTGGAAAAGAGAAAGCATGAAATATAATTAAATAAAATTATCTGATAGCATGCACAAGGCCAGCACACGTTCAAACCACTCAAAATCCAAAGCATGGAGGATGAGAAGTAGTATGAAGCTCAACCCCTAATCAATAAACTGTCTATAATTGCTGAGAAAGGTAAAAGAAGTTTGCTACAACTGATAAACCAATCACACACTAGGATTTGGCCCTATGCCCAGGATTAACTTTCAAACACAAAAGAGTCTTCATGTTTTCTATGGGATTTTGTTGTTGCTATTTGGCTGATTTGATATTGGCTGTTTTGTTATGTGTGGTTCTATTTGTTTATTTTTACTTTTATTGTTTGTTTGGGTTTTTTGTTGTTGTTGTTTCATTTTTGAGAGACACACAGAGAGAAAACAGGGTGGATAGAGAAATGTGGAAGAAATGTGGAGTTGGGGAGGAGAAAATATGATCAAAATATACTGTCTGAAAATGTTTTAAAAATTAAAACATGTGTCTGAGAAAATAATATAATAATTTATCATTGTTATCCTTGAGTACTCGAGACAAATGACTTAGCTTGCTCTTAAAACTCTTAAACGTGTCTCTTATTAGAATATGAATTGCATAGTCATCCTAGAAATGGACACCCCCCTTACACACACACACACACACACACACACACACACACACTACGGGATTATAATGAATTTATAAATGTTTATATGACATGAATCTCTATCACTTTGTTTTATATCTCTACTTAGTTAAATTTGTTTTGTTGTTTGAAAACTTATATAACTAACCTTGAACAGGTGAATATTGTTCAAAATGAATAAAAATGAAACATAAAACACTTGAGGTTACATCGGCTAAAGATAAAAGTTAAGAATATTATTTAGAAAACTATGTACAAATCTTTCCAAAAGATGCCGTGTTTTGTTTAAAAAAAAAGAAGTTTGAACAGTTTTCATGTGCCACTTCCATTAATATCGTGTACTGAATATATCCCCATGCTATGAACTATTTTTAATATGCAGAATGATAGTTACCTAATACCACATCATCCAAATTTATGCTACCATCTCTGGAAATGTAGTTGAAATAGTTTACTATAGGCACATTATAATGCATAAGAGTTGGGGAGATAGTATAGTGTATAAAGAATCTGACAGTTAAGTGTAAGAACCCAAGTTGTATTCCCAGAACCTATCTAAAAACATGAGGTTTGATGGCTGGAATCTATAGTCTCAGTGCTGGGGAGTCAGAAATAAGGGGATTCTTTGGGCTTGTTGACAAGCTAGTTAAGCCAAATTATCTTACTCCAGGATCAGTGAGAGATGCTGTCTCAAAATCTATGACAGTGATTGAACAAGACATGATGATGAACTATGACCTCCACAAGGATATGTGCACTCATCTCTGAACATACAGAAACATGTATACACACACACACACACACGAATTCATTTATTGTATAGCAATTTTCTTTTATATAGTATTAAGAATTTGAATACAGGGATGTTTAGGATGGAGAGCTGTTTCAATGCATAATAAATCCTGCTGCTCAAGTTTAATTCCCAGTACCATTCAGCCCCAGGGAATCTGATAATTTATTTGGCCACCTGAGGTACTTGCATGTAGCATGCACATGCACAGGTACACACATGTGCGTGCACATGCATGCACACACATGCACACACATGCACGCACACCGGTAATTCTTCAAGAAATCATAACAGGATATATAAATATTGTTATATTTGAAACTGAACCAGAAAAGAATAAAAAGAAAGAAAAAAAAGAAAAAAAAAAGAAACTGAACCAGAGTTTTTTTTAATTCTCTTCAAGCCATTAGCTTTATGACATAAAATCAGAGGAGTTAGGATAATTGGATAACATTCGAACAAACAGACACAAATCTACTTCACAATTTTTTAATTATAAGCTGAATTATCTGGATTGTATCTGCACTATCTGTTTATGCTGACATAATGAATTGAATAATTACTACAAATCCAGTCTGTTTCTGTTCTGAATCCCTAAGAGAATAAACCAAAATTTAATATGAATTGTAAGTGTACAGGCTGAAGAATAGCTTGACTGAAGGTGCTGATTGCATTTCTTTACGTGACTAGTAGAAGAGGACCAAGGATAAATGATAAATGTTTATTTAAATTTCAGGTCAACTCATGGTAGAAGGTCAGGCTTAGCAGCACAATTATCCTCTATACAGGAAGTCAACAAATGGAAGAGGAAAAGGCTTGGCAGCATGATGATCATCTAGACTTCTGGTTAACAGTGTATGTCTAGTATATTGGATCAACAGCATATGGCCAAATTTTCATTCACTGGTCTACCATTTTCTCTCTAGTTGCATGCCAGATCACATAAAAACCAATGCTTCTAAGTTATGTCCCATAAACTTAGTATCCAGTAGTTGACTCTCATCAACGGACACGACTGATATATATTTTCTCTACATTTTTGATTAAAAAGCATTTGGTGATAAATTTATTGGAGGCAATACAAAAGCAATCCTACATAAAAAAAAGTACCAAGTATCGTTACTATGGTGAGATTTTACACTGGTGCCATGCCAGATCTATTTGGCAAATTTATGCTTCGTATAGATAAGGGAAGTTTTCAAGTTTCTTTGACCTAATTAGTTACAAGCTTTACAAATACCAGCTGGAGAGATACAGACTGGAGTCAGCCATCAGTTCATGTGATAAGAGAAATTTCATAGCCTAGGCATCTGTCATTATTTAAAGGGCTATGAGTCTTAGCTGTTTCCTTGAAATTTTGTAGCTTCAAAAAACATTTCCAGAAGTTAGTCTCCTTAATAAAATAATGTAAAAATAGACTCAGAAGAAAGTCTGATGCCAATTTTATTAGAGTGTTAAAGAAATACTCCAGGGCAGGCAAGCTATAAATCTTGAAGAATGACTGAAAGCAGGAGACAGAGACAAGAAATCCATGCTCTCTGTAAGCAGACAGCAAGTGGCACATGTGGCTGTCATACTTAGAAACATAGTAAAAAATGTCATTGTATCTGGGAAAACATGACCAGGTATGGACAAAATGAAGATGGGCTCAAAAGAAGATGGCATATGCTTTCCTGAGTAAAGACTTGTGAAAGCAGGTAGATTTACATACCCACAGGCTTGCTGCTTATCTGCACAAAAGGCAGGAAATCTGAGAAGGAAAAGTTCATTTTCTCAGAAAGGGAATTCCTCCCACTTCCTTAGCAGCATGGTTTCAGGAAAAGCAGCTATCTTCTGGTGGATCCAAGGTCAAGTGATGACCATGGACCACTCAGAGGCTAAACACATTCTTATGACCGAAGGAATTGTATTTTCCCTAATGGGCTTCCAATGGTACTATAATAATTTTGACCACGGTTTCTATTCAGTTAGGACAAATGACTGAATTTAAAATTTTCTTATTTGGTTCCTTGCCATGTGTGGTGGCCATTCCTGGTTGTGAACTTGATTATATCTGGGATGAACTACAAACTAGAATTTGAGGGCCCACCTATGATCCAGATCTTCAGACTGGAAGACACAAGTTTCTGACGTGGATCTTGACATGGTCATATTGAGGCATAGTGCCCATGAAAAGTTTAGGCCCAGGCAAAGTAGTACATGCTTTAATCCCAGGAGAATGAGATAAGCAGATATCTGAGTTCAAGGTCAGTCTGGGACAAAGAAAATCCAAGATTCAGGCATGGTGGTAGATGTCTTAGTCTGGGCCACATATTCTGCTGGAGGCCTACATAGGGCATTAGAAGAAGAAAGATTCACTCTTCTTTGACTGATTTGCACTTAATTGCCAGCACATCTGTTGGAACCTACGTCTACAGAGGACCAGCTGAAAAATCTAGCCCCATGGGACTGAGCAACTACTACAGTCTTGGACTTCCTATACACAGCTGCTAATTGTTGGGTTAGTTGGATCACAGACTACAAGTCATCATAATAAATTCATTTAATATAGAGAAACATTCCATAAGTTCTGTAACTCTAGAGAATTGTGACTAATATACTATGTATGACACATTAGAAATGGACAATGCACCTTACCCACAATTTTATACTTCAGAGTTCAATATAGGTAAGTACAAGTAAATTCTGTGTTGGAGTCCAATAAGAGAGCCGGTGTATGGCAGAAATTTAACAAGCAATGGAGGAACCCAGGCAACACTAGAATTCAAGTCTACAACTACTGAGTATTAAAGTGTGCTTTTCAATGAGTGAAAAGTTATAGAATTTAAATATTGTCTTCTAACTTTCAAAGGTTGCGTTGGCAATTCGCCCCATAGTACATGAATGCAATGATAAGAAACATTATCTTCCATTTCCATCAACAGTGACCCAGAAAAAGAAAGGATGACAAGGAGCAATGACCCGAAAAAATTACTTCTAGAAAAAAATAATATATAAAATGATTAATAATATTATGTATATATTAGCTAATTCAGGAAATTAATATGGTGGCAATTATTCCTTAATCAGCTAGCTTGCCAAATAACCACACAGAGATCTTTAATATTTCAAAGCTTAGGCCTCAGCTGGGCAGAATCTCTACTAGCTTGTCTAAGTTAACATGACCATATAGCCCCATCGAGCCATGTGGCTAGCTATAGTTTCCAGGCCCATAGTCACACCCATCTCCTTTCATGTATCCTGGTGAAAGGTCCTCTCTTTTCTACTCAGAGATCCATTCTCTCTCCCAGGAAGATCCACCTTCCTTTCTCTATTACCCAACCACAGGCATAGCCTTTTATTGACCAGTTAACCTGGGAAATAAGATTTGCACAACAAGAGCTGCTATATATGAATATTTGCTTGCCTTGGGGCAACCAGATCTTGGTGTACAGAATTTAGAATTTAAATATATAGCATCAAATCAACTTCAATTATAAAAAAGGAGGAGGAGGAAGAGGAGGAGGAGGAGGAGGAGGAAGAGGAGGAGAAGGAGGTGGTGGAGGAGGGGGAAGAGGAGGAGTCTACAATGAAAGAGAAGAAGAAGAAGAAGAAGAAGAGGAGGAGGAGGAGGAGGAGGAGGAGGAGGAGGAGGAGGAAGAGGAGTAGATAAAAATGAAGTAAATTATTAAGGTAAGGACTGAATAAGTTTCATTGCTCAGCCATTATATGTAATACTGTCATTCTGAAAATTTGAACAGTGTCTATGCTTGTTCTCTTTATCCTTTGATTCTATTATTCCCGTCCACAGCCTTAGACTTAAAGCTGTGGCTCCAGCCTGTTAGCAAAGAGAAGCACTAGCATTCCCCATGACATGCAGTGTGGATTGTCTCCTTGCAATGTAATCATTTGCAATTATGCAAAAAATGAAAAGCAAGCTCTACACTCAAATGTACTGTACAAATTCCATTTAACATGTAATTGCTTCTATTGGCAATTTCTTATTGACTTTCTCTGAGCCAGGCTTAAATTAAATGAATCTGTCTTTCTTATAAAATGATCATTCAACTCATTTAAACCAGTTTTCTCGTCAACATACATCTGTATGCTATTCAAGACAAATATCTTACTACAGCACAATTGTGGATTTTTATTCAATAGCAATTATTCCACTATCTGGCATTGCCTTATAAAAATCAACATATTGTTAAAAAATGTATCCATCATGCAAGTGGAACAGGGGAATAAATTAGTCAAAATTCTCAGCTAACTACTATTCAATTTAGCTTACCTCAGGTGGCTTTCCTGATAAACTTTTCTCTCTAAAAGTCTCTTATCTGAGATGTCTAACAAGATAAAGGAACAGTAATTGGCTCATTTTCTGGAAAGGATTCTTTAGTTAGAAAACAACTGTCCTTCCCCAGAAGAAAACAAATAGAAAATCAACTGAAGTAACTTAAAACTGCTTTTTGATAATACTATTTAGAGAAAAATTAGTTAACATGTGCTATTTCATATTTAGGGTTTATTAAGATTTCTGAATAGGTTTAAAATTATTTCATTGCATGGATGACAGTTCATCTCAATAATATCACAAGAGAGCTTTAAAATTATTTATGTGATGATTTCAGAAGATTAACCCAGAAATACTGAGGTTTTCAATAGAAAATGAACACTACGTTTTATAAACAAAGAATATTTACTGTACCAAATACATTACCTTGAGACAGAAAACTCTGTCAGTCTAAACTAACTATCAGTCATTTTTGACATATGAGAGTATTGACTGGTGTGCCACTATGCTTAAAATAGCACTGATTTTTGTCACTATGGCTTGTCTTTTTGGAAGATGCCATCCTCACCTGTGAATACTGGCTGTATTGTTTACAATCATAATGAAGTCCTTCTTTAACAAGCTTCTAAAAATCAGAGTGGGTAAGCTTTATCACTAAAATGTAACTTACTCTTTCATACTTTAATAAATATTTGGTAACATATTGGTTATAAGTTATTGAGGTGAAGCTTTCACTTCTCTGAGAACAAGGGAATATATTGACAAGTGTGATGATTGTCACTTGTTGGGAATGGTGCTACTGGTATCTATTTCACTGAGGTACCAAGGACTGAATGTAGTGTTTGTACATATTAGACTTGAGGCATACTACTGAGCTTAATCACCATATTTATGTATTTCAAAATTTGAAACCAAGGATTCATTAACCTGTTGATGTAGGACTAAAGTTTTTCTATAGCCCATCAACTGGAAATCTTCCCTTGATTTAGCAATCTCCTACGTCAAACTTTTTTTTCTTTTTTTTATTGGATGTTTTATTTACATTTCCTATGTTGTCCCCTTACCCCATCCCCCACCCACCCCGGAACCCCCAATCCCCTCACCCCTCCTCCTTCTTCTCTGTGGATGTAACCTCTATCTACTCTCCCCCACTCCCACCTCCCCACCCTCAAAATTCCCACCCCCTGGGGCATCCAGCCTTCATGAGGTCAAGGTTCTCTTCTTCCACCTATGCCCAGCAGGGCCCTCCACTCTTACATATTCAGCTGAAGCCCTGGATCACCCCCCCCCCCCAAGTGCTCCCAGGCTGGTGGTTTAGACCCTGGGAGCTGTGGTTGGTTGGTATTGTTGCTCTCATCATGGTGCCGCAAATCCTTTCAGCTCCTTCAGTCTTCACTCTAACTCCTCTATTGAGAAACCCATGATCAGTTCAATGGCTAGTTGTGAGCATCTGCCTCTGAATATGTCAGACTCTTGAAGGCCTCTGAGGAGACATCCATATCAGGCTCTTATCAGCATGCACTTCCTGACTTCCACATCAGCATCTACCTTTGGTGACTGCACATGGGATGGATACTCAGGTGGAAAGGTCTTCAGACGGCCCCTCCTTCAGTTTTTGTCCCTCGCTTTGTCTCCATATTTGCTCCCTTGAGTATTTTGTTGATCCTTCTAAGAAGGACCGAATCACCCCCACTTGGTCTTCCTTCTTTATGGGGTTCATGTGGTCTGTGAGTTGCATCTTGGGCATTTCAAGGTTCTGGGCTAATATCCAATAATCAGTGAGTGAATACCATGTGTGTTCTTTTGTGATTGGCTTACCTCACTCAGGATGATAATTTCTAGTTCCATCCATTTACCTAGGAACCTCTCGAATTCATTGTTTTTAATAGCTGAGTAATACTCCATTGTGTAAATATACCACATTTTTTGAATTCATTCCTCAGTTGAAGGAGATCTGGGTTCTTTCCAGCTCCTGGCTATTATAAATAAAGCTGCTATGAACATAGTTGAGCATATGTCCTTATTATACATTCGACCATCTTCTGGGTATATGCCTAGGAGTGGTATAGCTGGATCCTCGGGTAATGCTATGTCCAATTTTCTGAGGAACCGCCAGACTGATTTCCAAAGTGGTTGCACCATCTTGCAGTCCCACCAACAATGGAGGAGTGTTCCTCTTTCTCCACACCCTCGCCAGCATCTACTATCACCTGAGTTTTTAATCTTAGCCATTCTGACTGGTGTGAGATGGAATCTCAGGGTTGTTTTGATTTGCATTTCCCTGACAACTAAGGATGCTGAGCATTTCTTTAGGTGCCTCTCGGCCATTCGAGTTTCTTCAGTTGAAAATTCTTTGTTAAGCTCTATACCCCATTTTTTAATAGGGTAATTTGGTTGTCTGGAGTCTAATTTCTTGAGTTCTTTGAATATATTGGATATTAGCCCTCTATCAGATGAAGGATTGGTAAAGATCTTTTCCCAATTTGTTGGTTGTCGTTTTGTCCTATTGACAGTGTCCTTTGCCTTACAGAAACTTTGCAATTTTATGAAGTCCCATTTGTCAATTCTCGATCTTAGAGCATATGCCATTGGAGTTCTGTTCAGGAACTTTTCCCCTGTGCCCAAGTATTCAAGGCTCTTCCCCACCTTCTCTTCTATTAGTTTCAGTGTATCTGGTTTTATGTGGAGGTCCTTTATCCACTTAGATTTGAGCTTTGTACAAGGGGATAAGAATGGATCAATTTTCATTTTTCTACATGTTGTCCTCCAGTTGAACCAGCACCATTTGTTGAAAATGCTGTCCTTTTTCCGCTGGACAGTTTTAGCTCCTTTGTCAAACATCAAGTGACCATAGGAGTGTGGGTTCATTTCTGGGTCTTCAATTCTATTCCACTGATCTTCCTGCCTGTCTCTGTACCAATACCAGGTAGTTTTTATCACTATTGCTCTGTAGTACAGCTTGAGGTCAGGGATGGTGATTCCTCCCGAAGTTCTTTTATTGTTGAGAATAGTTTTCGCTATCCTGGGTTTTTTGTTGTTCCATATGAATTTGAGAATTTCCTTTTCTAACTCTGTGAAGAATTGAGTTGGGATTTTAATGGGGATTGCATTGAATCTGTAGATTGCTTTTGGCAAGATGGCCATTTTTATTATATTAATCCTGCCAATCCATGAGCATGGGAGATCTTTCCATCTTCTGAGATCTTCTTCAGTTTCTTTCTTCAGAGACTTGAAGTTCTTGTCGTACAGGTCTTTCACTTGCTTGGTTAGATTCACACCAAGGTATTTCATATTATTTGCAACTATTGTGAAGGGTGTCATTTCCCTAATTTCTTTTTCAGTCTGTTTATCTTTCATGTAGAGGAAGGCTACTGATTTGTTTGAGTTGATTTTATAACCAGCCACTTTGCTGAAGTTGTTTATCAGGTTTAGGAGTTCTCTGGTGGAAGTTTGGGGGTCATTTAAGTATACTATCATATCACCTGCAAATAGCGATATTTTGACTTCTTCCTTTCCTATTTGTATCCCTTTGACTTCTTTTTGTTGTCTAATTGCTCTGGCTAAGACTTCCAGTACTATATTGAATAGGTAGGGGTAGAGTGGGCAGCCTTGTCTAGTCCCTGATCTTAGTGGGATTGCTTCAAGTTTCTCTCCATTTAGCTTGATGTTGGCTACTGGTTTGCTGTAAATTGCTTTTACTATGTTTAGGTAGGGGCCTTGAATTCCTGATCTTTCAAGACTTTTATCATGAAGGGATGTTGAATTTTGTCAAATGCTTTCTCAGCATCTAGTGAGATGATCATGTGGTTTTTTTCTTTAAGTTTGTTTATATAGTGGATTACATTGATGGATTTCCGAATATTGAACCATCCCTGCATTCCTGGCATAAAACCTACTTGATCATGATGGATGATTGTTTTGATGTGGTCTTGGATTCGGTTTGCTAGAATTTTATTGAGTATTTTTGCATCGATGTTCATAAGGGAGATTTGTCTGAAGTTCTCTTTCTTTGTCGGGTCCTTGTGGGGTTTGGGTATGAGTGTAATTGTAGCTTCATAGAACGAATTGGGTAGTGTTCCTTCTGTCTCTATTTTGTGGAATAGTTTGAAGAGAATTGGTATTAGGTCTTCCTTGAAGGTCTGATAGAATTCAGCACTAA
The DNA here is from genome assembly GCF_004785775.1 of Grammomys surdaster. Lineage (NCBI taxonomy): Eukaryota > Metazoa > Chordata > Mammalia > Rodentia > Muridae > Grammomys > Grammomys surdaster. Next base: position 13,159,830 of record NW_021604665.1, on the reverse strand, counting down.
AACCATCTGGTCCTGGGCTTTTTTTAGTGTGGAGACTTTTGATGACTGCTGCTATTTCCTGAGGGGTTATGGGACTATTTAGATGGTTTATCTGCTCCTGGTTTAACTTCGGTACCTGGTATCTGTCTAGGAAATTGTCCATTTCATCCAGGTTTTCCAGTTTTGTTGAGTATAGGCCTTTGTAGTAGGATCTGATGATTTTTTGAATTTCTTCCGTTTTTGTTGTTATGTCTCCCTTTTCAGTTCTGATTTTATTAATTTGGATACTGTCTCTGTGCCCTCTGGTTAATCTGGCTAAGGGTTTATCTATCTTGTTGATTTTCTCAAAGAACCAACTCCTGGTTTTGAGCATGAAATTTTTAAAAGTTTACATTGTTTACCATTCCATCTAGTTCGTACCATTATGCTATACTCACTTAGTATTGTGCAGCTATTAAAAGTGTTACCATGAACTTCACAGTATCACATAGTGATTTTGAATGTATAATATCAAATAATAAAGAAGGCTATGCACAAATAGCAGGCTTTGAATCTAATAGTTCAAGCAGATTAAAATTATTTGTGGAAAATGGCAGCATTTAAAACATGTACAGAATTATTTTGTTCTTTTAATGATTTACTGAATAACATGGTTTAAAAAGTAGTAATTTATTTTCCATTAATATTTTAATTTTTATTAATCATTTTATTTGTTTACATCTTAAATAATATCTCACTCCCCAGTTACCCCTCCACAAGCACTCCGTTCCACAACCTCCCTCTCCTCCTTCCCCTTTGCCTCTATGAGGGTGCTTCCCACCTACATAACCTCTTCTGCCCCTCCAGCATCCCCCTACACTGGAGAATCAAACCTCCACAGGACCAAGGGCATCCCTTCCCACTGATGTTAGACAAGTCCAACCTCTAACACATATGCAGTTGGAGCCATGGGTCTCTCCCTGTATACTCCTTGGTTGATGGTCTAGTCCCTGGGAGCACTGAGTGCTCCAGCCAGTTGATGTTGCATTCCCCCTCAACTCCTCCAGTCCTTCCCCCCAGCTCCATCAGCAGAGTCCCCGAGCTCAGTCTGATGGTTAGCTCCAAGCATTCACATGAGTGGCTGTCTGAACCTCCTAATTTGCAGAGTTGTCACACAAGATTCCTGTCAGAAGGTATCTCTTGGCAATGGCAACGGTGTCTGGCTTGGTGTCTGCAGACAGAATGGATCCCCAGGTGGGGCAGTCTGCCGATGGCCCTTTCTTCAATTTCTTCTCCATTTTATGTCCCTGTTCTTCCTTTGGACAGGAACATTTCCAAGTGCATGCTGATAGGAGCTTGATATAGCTGTCTCCTTAGAGGTCTGCCAGAGCCTGACTTATACAGAGGCAGATGCTCACAGCTAATCATTGAACTGACCACAGCTTTCCCAATGGTGGAATTAGATAGAAGACTGAAGGAGCTGAAGGGGTTTGCAGTCCCATGAGGAGAGGAAAAATACCAACCAACTAGCTCCCAGGGTCTAAACCACCAGCCTAGGAGCATATAGGGAGGGACCCATGGCTCCAGCTGCATATATAGGTAAAGATGGCTTTGTTGGACGTAAGTGGAAGAGGAGGTCCTTGGTCCAGTGAAGGCAGGATGTCTCAATGTGGGGGAATTCGAGGGCGGGGAGGTGGGAGTGGGTGGGTTTGTGGGAGCACATCCTCATAGAAGCAGGAGGTGGGTGGGATAAGGGGTTTCTGGGTAAGGGGATGGGAAAAGGGGATAACATCGGAAATGTAAATAAAATATCCAATAAAAAATTAATTAAAAAAATAAAAACCTTGAGACAGGTGTGTGGCCCCATCCCTTGCGTGGATCAAGGACCTCCACATAAAACCGATATGCTGAATCTAATAAATGAGAAAGTGGAATAGAGCCTTGAACACATGGGTACAGGAGAAAATTTCCTGAAGAGAACACCAAAGGCTTATGCTCTAAGGTCAATAATCAACAAATGAGACCTCATAAAATTGAAAAGCTTCTGTAAAGCAAAGGACACTGCCAATAGGACAAAATGGGAACCCACCCATTGGGAAAGATTTTTACCAACCCTACTTCCAATAGTAGGCTACTATTCAAAATATATAAAGAACTCAAGAAGTTAGACTACAGAGAACCAAATAACCCTATTTAAAAAAATAGAGTACAGAGCTAAACAGAGAATTCTCAACTGAGGAATCTCGAAAGGCTGAGACGCAATTAAAGAAATGTCCAACATCCTTAGTCATTAAGAAGTATTTATGTAGTGTCTTTAGTGTATAAGGCATCACCATAATCTAAGGATGATGTAGAGTAGACAAGAGGCACAACACAGTAAGTCTTAATGATGCACTCAGAGGAACAATCGTTGCATCTCATCAGAAGCGACTATTGGAAAATGAGTACATAAGCTCAAACAAGGCAAATTCTAATACATTATCTTAGGTTTCTATTGCTGTGACAAACATGATGACTAAAAGCAACATAGGGAGAAAGTAGTTTATTTCATCTTGCAACTCTTGGTTTACACAGTTTAAAAAGAGAGAGAGAGATTTATTTACTTTATATACGTGACAGTACTGCCATTGAGAAACCTTAGGGGAGGGAGGCAAGAATGAAGGTAGCAGCCATGGAAGAAAGCTGCTTATTTGCTTGATGTACGTGGCTTGCTTGGCCTGCTCTCTTGTAAAAGTTCGACCACCTGGCCAGGGTGTCACTGCGCAAAGAAAGATGGACCATCCCACACCAATCATTAGTCAAGAAAATGCTAGACAGGTTTGTCTATAGGCCAATCTTATGGATGAGCATTCTCAACTGAGATCCCCTCTTCTCAAATGACAGTAGCTTGTGTCAAATTGACATAAAACTAACCAATATGCATATATTTTAAAGAATTTCTCCTTATTTCATTTTTTCAGCAAAGACAAAAACTAATACATCTGAAAGAGAATTATTCTACATTAACAGTAAGAAGACTATCCTATTCATTCCAAGAGGGTATCTCTCATCCACCCTTATAACCATTACACTATTATTATTAATGATTGTCCTACATTCTTACATTAATTCTTTCCCTTTTTGCAAACCTGATTTTTGTTTTCTTTTTTTGTTACTCTTCTGTGCTTTGAAATTTAAAAAGAAGAATGCATTCAGTAACTAAGATGGACAGTTTCCCTCTGTTTTACTCTCTGTCAAGTGCAATAGAAGCAACTGTCAATCACAGTTTCTAATTTCATCTATTGCGTTATTTCTCTAAACGTTGTCTTCATCACTAACCCCAGTTTCAATCTTCATTTTGTTCTTACCTGAATGATCATTAAAAATATTAAGAAATGTTTGTATCCAATTTGGAATATCTTTTTTAGGTTTTAATTTTCATGCTAGTTAATAAAAATACAATCAGCAATGGTATTTTGATGTTCTTTATTGGTTTTGAGACTTAGGGGTGCTTTGAAATGGATTGATGAAATGTGTGATGGATACTAAAGCTATCATATATTTTCTATGTTGCATAAAAAGTAGTTAGATACCATTTGACTAGGTAAAAAGTATAGCAGTATGTATGTTCTATAAAATAAAAGATATAGTATATAACATTTTGAGTAATTATATACAAGTACTTTTAACTGCTCAAATAAGTATGTAGCTTTACAGAGAAACACAGAATTCTACATCTAACTCACATATATGAATCAATACATTTAAAATTATTTGAAATACTGAAGTGATGATCAAGCTTGGTCTTGAAAATTCCAACTAGAGAAAAAATATTGTAGGAATCAGAGAGGGTGGAGGACACCAGGAGAACATGGCCTACTCAATTCAGTAAAGAGGGTTCATATGAACTCAAAGAAACTGAAGGAATAAGCAAGTGGCCTGTAAGTGTCTGCACCAGATCTTCTGAGTATATGGTATGGCTCTTTTGCCTGCATTTGAAACTCATTAACTCCTATTGAGTTATCTTGTCCAATACAAATATGAGGGCTTCTGCCTTGTCTTATTGTATCTTGTTTGGTCCTGTTTGATTGTTGTCTCCAGGAGGCCTTTACTTTTCTGAAGGGAAACAAAAGGGAAGAGAATCTGGAGGAAAGGTTAGGGGAAGGTGAGGAGAGTGGAGGGAGGGGAAACACTGGTCAGGATATATGGTATGATAAACTAATCTCTTTTCAGTGAAAAATGTTTACTTCTAAAATTTGAAGAATATGTTTCAAAGTACTTTGTCAGTGGATAAAGAAGATGGGTGTTTGTTCGACTCATTTGAAGAGACAGCAATAGCTATGAGTCTCACTCAACTGAAGAATAATATAAAATAATTGAATTAACAACCAATTTCTCTACAGAAACTCTTTAAATGCAATAAATAACAATACTTGTCTATGTTATTGATTTTGTTTTATTTTCATTTTAAGTATTTCTGTTTATATAGATTTTTTATACCCATATCAACCTTTTTTTTTCTCCTTTTTTGTTTCTACTACTATTTATGAAATCAGCTGCCAAATAATATTAAAATTCTTTAACTAACCTGTAATGAATCCCAATGATTAACTCACAGAATTTATATTCAACACTGGAAGGACTATCGAATAGAGAGTTAAAATGTTACATATTAGTAGGATTTGATCCTGTTCTGCTTGTCTCTTACCTCTCCCCCTCATCCAGGTCCCTTTCTCCTTCTGCCACCCTTGATTACTTTATTCCCCCTTCGAAGTAGGATTGATGCATTCCTCACTTGAGCCTTTAGCCTTTTAAACTACTTACAGTCTGTGGGTAATATCCTATGTATTCTGTAGTTTTTGGCTAATATCCAGTTATCAGTAAGTACATACCGTGCATGTCCATTTGTGTTGATGTAATATCTCTCTCGAGATATTATTTTCTAGTTCCATCCATTTGCTCACAAAACTCATGATGTTGTCAGCATGTGCTTAAGTTTTTGATCTTAACCATTCTGATTGGTGTATGGTAGAATTTCAGAGTCATTTTGATTTGCATTCTCCTGATGACTAAATATATTGAACATTTCTTTAAGTGATCCTATGCTATTTGAGATTCTTCTGTTGTGAATTCTTTGTTTAGCTCTATACCCTGTATTTAATTGGGATATTTGGAGGTTAACTTCTTGTGTTTTTTATATATTTTATATATGACTCCTCTATCAGATGTGTGGTTAGTGAAGATTTCTTTTTCCCAATCTGTAGGTTGCTTATTTGTCCTATTGTCTATATCCTTTGCCTTACAGAAGTTTTCCAATTCCGTGAGGTCCCATTGATTAATTGTTGATCTTAGAAACTGAGCCATTGGAGTTATGTTCAGAAAATTTCCTCATGTGCCAATAAGTCTGGGGCTCTTTTCCAATTTCTCTTCTGTTAAGATTCAGTATACCTGGTTCTATATTGAGGTCCTTGATCCACTTGGACTTGAGCTTTGTGCAAGGGATAAATATGGATCTATTCTCATTTTTCTACATACAGACCACCAGTTAGACCAGCACCATTTATTGAAGATGCTTTCTTTTTTTCACTGTATGTTTTTGCTTTTTGTCAAAAATCAATTGTACATAGTCAGGTGTATGAGTTTATTTCTGAGTTTTCAATTCTATTCCATTAATCAATCTCTCTGTCTCTGTACCAATACCATTTTTTTTTTTTTATCACTATTGCTCTGTAGAAGAGCTTGAGGTCAGAGATGGTGATTCCCCTAGAAGTTCTTTGATTGTTGAGAATTGTTTTTGCTATACTGGGTTTTTTGTTTTTCAATATGAAGTTGATAATTGTTCTTTCCATGTTTGTGAAGAATTGAGTTGGAATTTTGATGAGATTGCGTTTGTAAATTGCTTTTGGTAGGATGGCCATTTTTACTATGTTAATCCTGCCGATCCATGAGCATGGGAGATCTTTCCATCTCCTTGAGTCTTCTTTAGTTTCTTTCTTCCATGACTTGAAGTTCTTTTCATACAGATCTTTCACTTGTTCAGTAAGAATTACCCAAGACTTTACCATCAGCCAAAAATTGAAGAGGATCCAGAAGTGACTCCGCAGGAGACTGACACAGCTGCCAGCTCCCCTGCATCCCCCTACGGTCGACCGCTAGACTTCCACGCCCTCCAGAAGGGTTCCTGGTATGCCTGGCTTTGCCCTCACTTCTCTCGCTAGAGAGCTTGGCCTCTTGATCACCACAACAAAAATTGGCTTTTTCCTAAACCAAGGCCGCCCTTGATATGGCCGCTAATATTGGGGAGCCTTCCTTTATGACAATATTACACCCCAAACTGACAAATGGTTGGTAACTTGAACATTTACAAGAGACTAGGATGGCTGTGAGTTAGCCCAATGACGGGATTATTGTAGGTCCACTTCCCAGGGGCCCACCCAATGCAGCCGAAAAGGAGTGCGTGGTGCTGGGAGTGGGTGCAGCCTACATGGCCTAAGACAGGGCTCTCACCCTCCTTTCACCCACATCGGAGTCCCTTGACGTTGCCCATCGTCGACAGCCTAAAACATTCGACCATCGATGGGAATCGTCTCACATCAGTGTTTTGGGGTTGTGAACTTGTCTAAGACCCCCCATAATTAGACATCCAAATTCAAAATTCACATAGTTGGGATTGATCATAAGATGCCTTCTCTAACTAAACAGAGAAGGGGGAGATGCCAGAAGCCAGGACCCTCGCCCTTACCCTCACCCCCTATCTTTCCCCACCTGCACAATGTCCTCTGAAGCTTGGCAACTGCAAGATCCTGCTTAGCAACTGCAGATAGACTCAAAGGAGAGTACCATATCATCTTAAGAATAGCAAGGAGACCATAACTCAAGCAGTGAACTATATCTTCTGAAGAACAGCAGGTAGATCATAATTCAAGGCAGTGTACCGTATAGACCATGACATGTTTCAAGGCACAGGCCAAGAAGATTTTGTACTTTTCCACCACCTGGCCCCTCTTACCCCCTCCCCTTGTAAAACATGCTATAAAAAAGCATTTCATGTTCAAAAAAAAAAGAAATTAAAAAAAAATTAAAAAAAAAAAGAATTACCCAAGACATTTTATGTTATTTGTGACTATTGTGAAGGGTGTTGCTTTGCTATTTATTTCTCAGCTAGTTTATCATTTGTATAAAGGAAGAATACTGATTTGTTTGAGTTGATTTTCTATCCAGCCACCTTGATGAAGTTGTTTATCATCTTTTAAAGTTCGCTAGTAGAATTTTTGGGGTCAGTTATGTACACTATCATATCATCTGCAAATAGGGATACCGTGGTTTATTCTTTTCCAACTTGTATCCCTTTGACCTCCTTTTGTTGTCTTATTGCTCCAGAGAGAATTTGGAGTACTGTATTGAATAGATAGGGAAAGAGTGGACATTTGTCTTGTCCCTGATTTTAGTGGGATTGCTTCAAGTTTCTCTCCATTTAATTTAATATTAGCTGTTGGTTTGCTGTATATTACTTTTATTGTATTTAGCTAAGGGCCTTGAATTTCTGGTATTGCCAATACTTTTAACATGAAGAGGTGTTGTATTTTGTCAAAGGCTTTATCAATGTCTACTGAGATGACCATGTGACTTTTTTCCTTTGAGTTTATTTATATAGTAGATTACATTGATGGATTTCAATATTGAACCATCCTTGCATCCCTGGGATGACACCTACTTAGTGAATGGTGGTTTTGATGTGTTCTTGGATTTGGTTTGCAGGAAATTTTTTTGATTATGTTTCATTATTGTAAGCAAAATTGGCCCGGAATTCTTTCTTTCATGGGTCTTTGAGTAATTATGGCTTCATAGAATGTATTATGTAGTGTTCCTTCTGTTTCTATTTTATTGAATATTTTGTGGAATACTCTTATTAACTCTTATTTGAAGGTCTGGTAGAATTCTGCACTAAAGCTATCTGGCCCTGGACTTTTTTTGGTTAAGAGGTTTTTTTATAATTGCTTCTATTTCCTTAAAGGTTATGAGACTATTTAAATCATTTACCTGCTCTTGATTTAACTTTGACACATGGTATATGTCTAGAATATCATCCATTTCATCTAGATTTTCCACTTTTGTTCAGTATAGGCTTTTGTAGTAAGATCTGATGATTTTTTAAATTTCCTATTTCTATTGTTATGTTTCTCTTTTCGTTTCTGGTTTTGTTAATTTGGATACTATCTCTGTGTTCTTTAGTTAGTTTGGCTATTGGTTATCTATCTCATTGATTTTCTAAAAGAACCAGCAGAAACCCAGCAAAATGAATTGAAATATGCAGCCTTTGGGGGTGGGAGGTAAGAGAGCCCTCTAGAGAGTAAGAGAGACCTGGTAGCTGAATAAGTCTCAGGACTCAGTTGGGGTGACCTTAGCCAAAATGCCCAAGAATGGGTAGACGGAACTCAAAGAGTAGGGTTTGGTCCAAGAACTTATTCATAGTGATCCAAATATATGAATATGTTTTATAGAATATGGCATTTGTTTGGAAAGTACATATTTAAATATTTTTTCAATCCTTATTACAATTACTTAAGTAAAATAAACATCAATTTTGGTTGCTCATTATATTGCAAAAATGGCCTGATAGTAACATTATATAAGAAAAATTGAAACTAGTCATGTTGGGAATTTGTCCAAAATGAGATATTAATCAGAGGTACAACAAAATCCAAACATATTCAGAAACTCTGACTTCACAATATGTCCTACCAGGCATTGGGATATACAGCATTATTAAGCAAACAAAGTGCCCTGTCTGCAAATATCACCAAGAAATAAATATCTATTCATATTTTTAATATTATTCAGTTTATATTATTTCATGTATTATTTATTGATGTCTATTTTTCTCTCCTTTATTTTCTAGTAGCCTCTAGCAATTCTGTAAAGAACAGAATCTAATATTTATTTTATCCTATGTTAAAAATGCATATACCTTTTGAGACTGGAGTCAATATGAGGAAATTTTAATAAAAAGATGAAAATGAAAGATAATGTTACATAAATATCCAGTTAAATATTATATATAATAGCAAAAATATATCTGATCATAAATATGTTAAAAAGTAGAATTATCAAATAAAATATAAAATGGTGAATAAAATACTATCAAATGACAAAATTAATGTTGAGAGAATACTAAAATTGAAAGAAAACTGTGTTTTGTTTTGTTTTTAAAATCTTTTTTAAAAAAAATCTAGGGAGTTGAGATATGGTTCAGTGGATAAGACAAGTTATTGTTCTTGCAAATGGCCTGGGTTTGTGTTCCCAGTATCTAAATGAGAAAGGACAACTTCTACCACCAGATCATAAGATCTGACACTCTCTGAAGTTTTGCTTTACTCAATTATTGTACCAATAATAAATGTGACTTTACAGCCTGCAAATAACATAGCATTAACAATTTGTAATTTTTGGAAATATTTATTCTTCTGTGATGCAATAAAAATGGACTATTGGTAAAATATTTCTATTCCTACATATAATAAAATTTATCTTGTTTGAACAGTATCCAATAGACATTAATATTTTTCTTTAATTTTTGCAAGGATATACTCAATGTTCAAAATTCACCAAAATGTAAGTTGGACTGTGATTGAAAAGAGAATATGTCTTTTGTTATTTTTGCATCTTTTATTAAGATTTAATTACATATTTTATATTTTTGCTTCTATTTTGTTTCTGATTTTAAATTATGTATTGCCTTTCTTAGTTTTTGTTTGTTTGTTTTTGAGACAGGATCTCAGCATATATTCCTGGCTGTACTAGAAATCACTATGTAAATAAGGATTGCTTTGAACTCACAGTGATTTGCCTACATACCATTCAATCACACTTGGTTATGCATTGTCTTTCATGTTGTAAAAGTTTATTTTTTCAATTCTATCATTTTTATAGCAGCTTATGGTTCTCACTAGAAGGGCTAGCCTTTCTAAATGGATATTTAAATTATAAATGCTTTAATTTGATGATATTTAGCACGGTGTGGTAGTTTGCATGAGAGAATATGGGAAAGAGAAACCATGATTTTCACAAAGTATCAAATTTGGACATCATTTCTGGGGTTTAGAATGCTTGATTTTCTACAAAATTTGTTATTGAATATTGATCTTCTAACTTATTTTAAATGGTAAAACAAACATTATTTCTTTTTCTTTAAATTTTAAATTAATTATATTTCATATCTTTTTTAAATCAATCAAAATACATCCCTTAAGTTTGTACAATCTGAAATATCAGACTGTTTCAAATATGGAATCTGATCATACCTATTTTATGGAAATATCTTTAGCTGTATAACCTACACAATAGCAAAGTAAAATAACTTCTGTAAAAATGGAAGGATATTATTCAACATATTTCTAATATAAACTGTATAAACTTGATAGTATTTAAAGGAAGCAAAAGGCCATGTAATGCAGCCAGTGATGCCTACCACATGTGTTTCTGTATTCACTCATCCATTTCCCCTGCTTCTATTGATGATTTGATGTCAGCGTTTGGAAGACTTTCTAGTACCATCCTTGCTAGCTGAGAGCCACCGCATACAGAGTGTGGCAATGGTTTACAAACTACTCAAGGATATTCAGACTTCCAAGTCAACTTTACATTTATTATATGACAATCCACATGAGAGTCTCTTTTTCAGGAGAACTGGAGAGCATTTGTTCCAAGAATGAAGAAGACAGAGAAACAAAGGAGAAGACTTCTTGTTTATCATCTTTATTCAGCTAATTAAATTTTCTGAGCCATAGCTGCATCAGAAAAACATAGATAATTAATTAGAAGAAAATTAGTATACAAATGTCACCTACAAAGGATACACAAATGTTTCCAAATATCCTTTGAAAATTCTTTTATCATTATTGTAATTTTTCCCATGGAAACAAGACATTTGTGCAATTTCTTTTTCTCAGTAGGTAGAGTAGCCACAATGGCAGCCAAAAAACAGTTAATCTTTGAGACAAGTCTCCTGTAGCTCTTTTAATCTTGTGCTCCTTTTCCTTCTGCCTTATTCTCCTGTGTGCTAATTTCATAGGCTACCATGTGCCTACGTTCATTGTATCACCATGTCTGGCAAATTAATGCCTTCATGATGACATCATTTAATTGTATATAACACCTTTAATTTATACCTTAAGAATTCTTTGCTATATCTCAGCTTCATCTGCTGAACCTTTTAAAATTCACAAAACCTTACATTATGACACATCAAATGTCACAGTCTGGCAGTTAATCTGATTGAAAGGTTACTTTTGTAGAGCACCTGCAAAGGTGTCTGAACTGAAGATTCCCAGGATTTGATGCTAAAAGGGTGAAAAAGATAAAATTAAACCATGGATTTGAAGGCAGCTGTGCAATAAGTAAATTTGGGACATTCTTGATCTATTCAAAATTTCTAGCATATTTTTTCACATGGTGTCACTAACACAAACAGCAAAGGTTGACTTGTTTCTACAAATTAGGTTGATTTTCGATTCACATTTTTCCCTATCATTTTATAAGACTAAAATTATTTTTAAATTATGTGTTAATAAAGTACTTAGGTATTATTTCTCTTCTAAGCTAAAGGCTTTTTGAAGGATATGGAAGGCTGTAACTTCTTAATTATATATATGTAAATAATCTTTGATATACAGAAATGTTCAAACATTTGTCTTGTCTCACTGTACAGAAAGTCTACGATAGGTTCCCATAAAGAATGTGTGCTCTAGGAATGTAATCTTCAATATTTAACTAACTTCAAATACAATTAGGAAGGACAAAGGACTGGCAATACGTGAAAGAAATGCTGTCCCTTTTAGGTTACATACTTTTTGATGATTTCTTAGATAGGGATATCTGGAACAGCAAGGACATAACAAAATTAAGACTTAGGGATTGGTTGCAACTTGTCTGATTTTATTGGGGATGCTTGCCCTTTATCATTTTAGTTTATGGTCAGTTACTGGCAATGATAGGTCTGCATTGCTTGTATCTGCGGTAGCTTGTTCCTTTAAAATATCACAGAGGTTAGGATGGATTGCTGCACAATGGTATTTTTTAGACATAAAAAGGCCCTTACACTCATAAACTGACAGTAGCTATGATCACCTTCATTAAACCTACACAAGATCAAGCCAATCTAAATTTCTATTAATTATGAAGGCTCCATACCTAGCCAGGGACCCACTGACAGTTGGTACCTGCTGGAAAACAGAGAGTCAAGTTTTTTTAACTGCTGTGGGCATGGTGGTTTTTCTTCGTTTTGTTGTTTTGTTTTAGAGCTTCAGTATACGTTCCTATATGCATGCATACATGTGCATCACTAGAGGACATGACTATAGGAAGGGTGTGTGGTAGGAGGTGATCTAAGAACAGTTGAGGGGCAGAGTTGGGGTGGACCAGATCAAAATTCATTGTATTTATGCAGGCAATTCTCACAGAATAAAAACCAATACTTAAAACGTATATTCAGAGGATCAACTCATAGGTATAGAATCCAGAATATATCCTAAAGGCCATTCAGTGATTGCTTCTGAAAGAAGTGATAGGTGCAATCACACAACAGAGGATTGATATCACTGAGAAATGCATTTCCATTATTTAGAAAACTGTTAGTTTACAAATACAGCTACAGCACAGTTTTCTTCAGGGAGCGATTTACCACAGAGAGGGTATATTTTATTACCCCATAGTAATTTTGCTTGTTTCTATATGTATGTAGTCATGCAGTCACAAACATCAACATATGTAATGTATTTGGAGATAGACAAATTGACTCACATGTCCCTATAGAATTTACCACTGTAAGGAAGTGACACACACAGGAAGGCCCAAGGTCTTCCTGCTCAATTACAGAGGACAAAGATGTCACTGTGTTTGGGGGAGCAAAGAGGATTGTTATGTATTTTAACTTTCATGTTAATGTCCTTTCTTACCAGAGTCAGAAAACTAAAGCCTGATTTGTCTACCTCATTGATCCTTTGACATTGAGTACAGAGGTTTTTTGACATGCTCGTATTTGTACATGTCCTGAAGTCAGTGCAAAGAAAGTTAAAGGACCTTTCTAATTATTTTGTCCATCATAGAAACAGAGTCTGTGTCAGGCCCAGGACAAAACTAAGCCACTTACATAAATATGCCATTTCAGAAACCAGGATTGCTCCATTCTCCTGCAATCCTCTTCTTCAAGATTTTTCAGCAAAAAAGATTTTTTTCTATGTGCTTCCCAGCCTGCCTACCCTCCCTCACTCCCTTCATCCCTCCCTTCCAATTTTTTCACCTTCCATCTATATCTCTGTGTCTGTCTCTGTGTCTGTCTCTGTCCCTTTCCCTCTTCTCTCCCCTCTGTCCATTCTTCCCTTCTCCTCTCACCTCTCTCCTCTCTCTTCTCTCCTCTATCATCTTTCTTCTGTCCTGCTCTCTATGTGTACACTAGTACATGGAAGACATTAGTTAATGTCACAATGTTTTTCCTTGTTACTTTATACCTATCTTCTGAAACTGGTGTTCTCACAAAGACTTCCCTGCTACTCCCTTATTCTTACACATCAATGTTGGGGTTACCCGCAAGAAATGTCCAGCCTTTTAGGAATATAAATTCATGCTCTCAGTTTTGAGCAGCAAGCACTAGTAATCTATTCAGCCCCATCTATGTATTTTTCAATGTAGTATTTATAAACAAACAAGCAAACAAACAAACAAAAACATTGTGCATTGATATTCTGGGCCTTATTTGAACAGATTGTGTGTGTGTGTGTGTAGGAATGTACATGTGTTGAGGAAACTATGGACAAAGGGTACTCAGATACTTTTCACACCAACAGGGGTACTCATCCTTTGATGAGGTCGGTTATTCTCTTACCACTTATTACCTATAGTTCTTTGTCTAATGGAGAAACAGCATTCAGTTTTTTCCCTTATACATTAATATACCCATTGATATATTATCCATTATTGTATCCATTGAGATATCCATTGATATTATTGTTTTCTAGTTTTATTTACACAGTCATTTCTAGGAGAGATTATTTCAAAACTAACCACTTATCATCTTGAAAGTGACTGAGTCATAGGAAGGAGTTCAGAGAGGGCAGAGGGGAAGATTAAGAGGGAGGAAAGGGAAGAGATGTAATTACATTTTAATTAAAGCATTTAAAAATAAACAAATAAAAATCTAAAAGGGAAGCTGACAACATTAAGTTGCTACTCCAGAGGATGTAGAGACGTAGCTACTATGGATTTCTGGCAAATGACTGAAGAGGTCAGGGCTATTTGTGCCAGGTCATTACTGTTCAATAAGTGTATGCTCTTAGGCAACGTCTTTATTGGAGAATCATATGATTCTATTCTCATTTTTCTACATACAGATAACCAGTTAGACCAGCATAGTATATTGAAGATGCTTTCTTTTTTCCACTGTATATTTTTGGCCATGGACCTGGCAATGAAGCTTCAGAAATGAGCTGCATTCCTATGCTCTTCTTACTTGCCTCTCATACTTTTCTTATCTTCCTAGAAGTGATACCTGCATGGGTTTATAAACTTCATTTTAGTTAAAAGGCCAAAAACAATAGCCTGCACTGTTTTATAGATATCTGCGAGTTTGTCCCACACCTTTCTCACTCCTTTTTGTGCAGTGAGTCTTTAAGTGACTCTAAAAAGAGATATGTGAGACTTAGGTGTACAGAATATCAATGTATGTACACAAAAATATATGTAGAACATATACAATTGGCACAGAGCACAAAACTAAAAACACCATTAACACATGAAACTATATTAGCATATATTGGATTTTCTCAGCAACTTAATATTTTGCAGCCTCTGGGACAAGCTTTCCCAGAAGCGAAACATAAATTGAAAATATGACATAAGTGCTTTTCATTTGTATCCACAGTGGTATCAGGAGCAAGGGAGCTTTCCAGATTTCTTGGTTGAAAACGCAAATTAATTGTTTAAGGTATTTCTCTAATGTTGAGAAACAAATGACTGATGTAGTAGTTGTATTTTTATAATATTGTTATCAGTTGAAAGTAAAATCCTTTTAAGGAAATCTCAGGAAAAGGCATGAGCCCAAGAAAAGAAAATATTGCAGGGAAAAAAATTCCCCATTATCTCACACTTAAGATTTGAGTATAGAACTATTCATATTGAGGCTAGCATTTTTCATAGACACGTTGATGTCTGAAACTTCAGTATTCTGGCCTGTCTTATTATTTCCATACTATGTTTTATTTTAGAAATTGATGTACAACATTATATTTTCCCTCACATCATAGAAGAACATTCCTGTGTAATACTTTGTTTTCATTCCTTTTAGGCAAGTAGTTTCTGACAACTTAAAAGATTGCCCTCAACTAGACTTGAAGGGCCTGGTTTGGAATATAAAAATGTACACTGAAGCAATGTTTCAGTTGTGCCTTAATAGGCCTCTATCTCTACTTAGGAATAGATCATCCAGCCCAATCTTAGGGAAAATTAATTTTAAAAATTCAACAGATAAATACAAAATAAGTATGTGTGAAGTGAACCTTAACGTAGATTTACTGTGGGCAGCAAGGAGACAGCATCAAATGACTCTACATGGAACATCTTGAATTGTACTGGTTTCAAGTTTGTGCAGAGAATAAGCCAAAACATTTATGACCATTGATCTTCAATATCACCTATTAAGTGGAGACACTCGAACATGAAAATCTTGGTGTTCTGTGAAAAATCACAGTCAAAACCTCCTTAGATGAGAAGTTTAGAATACATTTTATCCAATATTTTTGTTTTATATTTATGGATATAAAATTTAGATTAGGGCACCTAAATGATGGTCTTCCTAAGAAAGCTCTTATTTTGACTCTATGTGAATGTCTTTCTTGTCTGTAGAGAAAGAACTGTGCACACATTCACAAATTCCAACACAGTCATGTCTCAGAGGGGAATTTGAAGGAAAATTTCATAGAAGGTCACCAGAGTAATGTTAGAGCTCCTCTACTGTTCGAAGAAGACAGCAAAGAGCACAATTTGAGACTGCCTTGGAGAAAATGTAAGGAAGAATTTCCTCACAAGATCAGTCACAAAATAAGATGATAATTAATACGGTTTGAAAGTAGGAAGATTAACCTTAGTTTTCAGAGCTGTGTCCCAACACGACTGAAGGGGAAAGAGGCTGGTCATCGTGATGTTCTTTTAGTATACCATTTTGCTGATGAAGTATATTCTGTAAGATCTCTGATAGCTATTATTTTCCTTGAAATATGTCATAATTTTATGTTTCTATTTATATAATTAAAAAAAACAAGAAAATCAAAATTTAAATTTCCCTCTGCCATTTACCATATGGCAAAGATTTATAAAGGGTAACAAGAATTACAACTTGAACCGTACATATCTCTCTGATGGCACCTGAGTTCACCGTTACTGAGCCAGTGTCCCCTCATGTGATGCTCAAATGCCTTTTATTTTAAGCTCACTGGATATTTCCAAGAAATAGCCATTTTAAAGAAGCACCATCTTTTGATGTTAAAGCTTACATGTATGTGATTGCTCCAAAGCATAGAAACACCTATCACGAACAAAATGAGTCACTGAACTTACTTCATGCAAATTTAAGGAAACAACATACGGAAAAAAAAATTCAAGTCTACCCAGATTTTTTTCTTTGCAAGTGTGTTACCTAAATCCCTCATTAGAAAAGATAAGGCTTGAGTTTATTGTCGTGCTTGTTCCTTGACTATTTGCATCTATTGTATTGCTAGTTCCTCAACTTAGAACTGACCTTAATACTTGCATGTAATCAAAATGTTATAAAAGCAAAAAGCAGGAGAGGGGATGGGATGGGGGCTCTAGGGGGGGAAATGGGGAAAAGAGATGATACCTGTATTGTAAATAAGTAAGATCTCCAATAAAAAAAATTAAGAAGAAAAGAAAAGATAAGGCTTGAATCAAATAAAGTTCATTTAAAAGTGACTATTACCTTTAATAATAATAATATTAACCCCACACACAAAGCATGCTTCAGGTCAGAAATGTCAGAAAAGATATTATAAGATAAAATTTGTTTTTACCCCCCCTCCCCGGTTATATTCAGTTAAGTTTCAAGGTGTAATAAGTAGTTAACTTCCCTTGTGAAATTAACCACATCAATGTAAACTTCTCTGTTGAGTGAATTCAGTGTGTGCAGTGTTCTAACAATGTAGAAGGTCTTTGCAGAGGTGAAGTAGAACCTTCTGATAAAGTATCACATGTCAACATTTTCAGTGCCTACCAACACACAATCCCTTTCTGTAAACTATGTCCTCCCTAATCGAAAGATTATTTGGGAGAGAAATAATTTTCATAACATAGTTTGATTCCAACACTATGTTCATTTCTTTTCCTTTGTCAGTAAAATGATATCTACCCCTTTAATAGTAACAAAGGAAACTTAAAACTTGAAACTAAAACAATAATGAATCATTCTGTAGATGTCCCATATGCCTGAAATGACAGAATAAGGTTTCCCATTATGGTTGGTCTTGATTATAAGCATCATTCTGCCAGATGGTTCAGTGACATTCAGTCACTCTTCTGAGCTTCAAAAAGCACATGTGAGATGGACAGTCATCAGTAAGTTGGCTGCTGTTTCTCCATACTTTAATGTCAGTTTAACAACTGCAGGGATATGACTGTTTAAATATTAAACACATATTTAATTATTAATGAGCTATCATCCTTTTTTCTGATTATTAAACCAGTATAGAAAGAGCTTTGGTATGAAGTACAGTCAGTGTTCTTAGCTCAGCAGTCTGGGGATGCCACATATGTCAAGTCATTTTTTTAACTATCTTGGGCATGAAAACATACATTAATATCAGCCAGTTCTAATGAGAACACAATTAAAAACTACTCGCGGTTTTCAACAAGCTTGAAGATCTCTTCCAGGAATGATGTACAGATTATTGCTCAAGGCAAAATGAACAGAGATGACTATTTTGCCATTGGTTTAATAGCAAAATATTGCCAAGTAATATACTTCAGGAAGAAAACCATCAAAGCAATACAAGAGAACTTCTACCTTCCCCACTCTCAAATGTGTGCCTCACAATTAGATGTGAAATTCATTGAAATGTGACAGCAATTAGAGAGAATGATTTGCTTGAAAAGAGTGAAATCATTAACAAGCAACAGCCTTCTATAAATCTTAAGCCAAACAATCACAAAATGTAATACTATATTGCCTTCGACCAGGTTATCACAAAATGTAAAAACCCAAGGAAATTAACTATTGAATATTGATATTAATTTAGTAAGATAGAAGGCCTCATTCCAACTACCAGTTTGAAAAATTCTAGCAGTTTCTTGTCTGCATGAAGGAGTGGTTTTAGTCAATATATTTTATTTTTTGGGTTCAATTTTATTCTTATAAAATTGTAAAAAAAATGAAATTTGTAAAGTCCAATTTTGAAATAAAAATATCGTAAGAAATTCCTAAACTTTGGAGAGGTGACTATCTTAGAAAACTGTTATAGGTCATATTTACTGAAGTTGAGCACTCAGCAAACAGTACATTATCGGTTTTCCAAGAAACAGCCTCATGGGAAAAAGTCAACATGACAAATGACATCCAACTTCTAGGAGACTACAAGTCTTGTGTACTGGACTCTGTTGGGTGGCTCTAAGATTGATGTCAACATTTTCAGGTTATATGATTGTGTGAAACACACCTCCCTTTCCCATGAAGCACTGGGCTAGATGCTCTCCAGAATTTTTTTTTAGATGAGGGATCCATAGTGTATGCACTAAAAATGCACAATATAGTGGAGATAATCCATAGAGTTGGAAGAATTGTAAAGTATTATTTAGTCTTAGCCTGCCGATTTTCTCTTAGGAAATTGCTTTCATATTTATATCAGGCTTGGGATACTACTATAACTTATTACCATTCTCAGGATGTGTCAGATATCAGAGAAATCTTATGGTTCAGGTTCATGATCAGAGGAAGGGTGAAACAAGGTTAAGTGACCATGATCTCCCCTATGCTTAGTAGAGAAAGAGACATGATCTATCAAACAGACACTTACTTAGTGTTCATTTGTGCGTATCAGTTCACTTTGAAACATGTGATTTCCAAAGGGAAAAAAAAGGTTATGTCTTCCTTGGAAAACAGTTAAGTTGACAAAACTGCAAATGTCCCAATACATGCTATCCAAACTGTCACTGATGTGATGGCTCCCACCTGTAAGCTCAGTACATGAAAGGCTGAAATGGGGGGATTCCAGGAATTTGAAACCAGTCAGTACTATTTACAAAGCTAAAGCCTGCCTGGGCTTTAGTAGATCCTACAACACAATCACACCAGAAAGACCACAACGACTTTAAACTATGTTTAATAAAGTAAGAAAAAAAACCACTTATATTCTCAAAGTATGAAACAATGTGTACAAAAAAAACAATAATTGCCTTATTGTCATGATCCAAGGGGTAATATATTGTTTGAGGTGGGTTATTTTGTTTGGTTGGTTTTTTTGTTTTTTTTTTTTTATTTTGGGGATTTTTGTGTTTTTGTTTTGTTTTTTGTTTTGTTGTTGTTGTTTTTTGTTTGTTTGTTTTTTGTTTTGTAAGTAGTTAACCAAAAATCAAAGGTATCTTGAAAGATGGTTTCGAATACTTAGATATTAGCATCATATATATCTGCTTGGATATGAAATTAAGGACTTTAATTGAGATTAAAAATGCTTCTGTGGATAAATTCATATAAGACAGGAATACAAAAGGATGGTGCTTGGTGTTCCAAAGTGGGTACTACAGGAATGAAAAGTCTTCTAACTTAACAATATTCTTGCCTTTATAACATACTCTAGTCCTTAATTAACACATGATGAATTGCTGTTTTACCCCTGTGGTGTTCAGAATAGGTTACTTCTTGCTATAGTACCTGTTAAAATCCAGACCAGAGGCTGCTCTGGTCAAACTCATTTGCAATCCGTTCTATCTTCACTGCCATAGTTTGTTCTGAGATCCCTGAAACTGCAGAAAAAGACAAGATACTATACAGAGTGAGAGCACTCTCTCTCTTTGAATCTGTAAGTCTGAAACAGACTCCCCTGGTTGTGTCCCCAGGTTCCAGGATAATGGTGGATGCCCTAACTCTTACTTCCCAGAAGAAAGTTGACAGGCTCCAGCAACGAAACTTCAAGTCATGAGAGTTATGATAGATCCCTCGAATGTATGGCATACAAACCTTTTATATTAAACATTATCAGAATCCTTCCACACTTTCTCTAGACACACTTACTCTTCACCCTCCCATTACCCTCACATTACAAAATAGTCAGGTATAGCCTGCTTACAAGCACGTACTCTGAACTTCCAATCAACTATGTGCCAATAATTCTGTACCTCCTCAATCATATTTCACTTTGGTACATGGTCAAACGTCATAGCAGTAGGAACTGTATGCTCAAATTGCTGTTGGAAATTTGTCATCATTGTTTATCCCCTGAATTCTGAGCTATGGTCCTGATGGGTCAGTCCTAGTGTGTGTGTGTGTGTGTGTGTGTGTGTGTTTTCAATAAGCCATCCCTGTCTTGCTGAGACTGGTGTCTATATGGCTTTTAGAGGGTGATTCTGGTACCCAAGAACACATTTACTTTACAGAAACTGTTATTATCATAGTACACCTTTATCCTTTTCTTCTATTTCATCATGTATCTGGTAAGTGTTTTTTGGTTGTAGTTAAGAATAACACAATAACATCTACTTATGCAAGATGGTACCCATAGGTGGGGTAGAGTCTTCTTTGACTTTCAATACTCAGTTGTATAATTGGGACCCTCAATGGTAGAATGTGAACATAGTAGAGAAGGATTGAGTTTTTATACAGAATGTTTCTCCTCTTTATTTGCCCTTATGGTTACAGTAAGAGAAATTATATGGATGTGTTTTTAAAGCCCCTTTCTTGTATCTCATGGGAAGGGTCCTAACAGTCTAGTTTTGCAATTTTTTCCTGTTTTATCTGTGACCCTTTCTTATTTGTCTCTTAGCCCAGAACTTCTACTAAATATACTGGCCTCTAGTCAGATTTGCCTTTTATATAGCTCTAAAATGTGTCCCTTCCTATATTGCCTTCTTGTTATTGGGGACTGAGTGATCATTATTATCCTGTTGTATTGCATAGAAACAAACTATAAGCCCTGTGCTTCACCTAACACTTTACATTTTTAAATTAAATGATAATCACATAATTTCTCACTTTTCTTTCCTCCCTACAATACTCCCCATGCCCCACTTCTTTGGTTCTCTTTCAAATTAATTGCCTCGGTATCTTTAATTGCTGTATATTATATATTTTATATATAATATTATATATCAACAACTATGTTACTAGAATTTGCTCAATCCCTATAAAATGTATATGTATATGATATATTTGATTATAGGGTTGATCAGTTGACATTGGATAACCAATTGGAGGACTCTTCTCTGGGGTTGCCAGGTAACATTTTTGCATCCAAGCTATTTCTACTTACAGGTCCTAACTCAATATCTTGAAACCTTTTGATTTTTTTTTTGTCCATCTTTCTAATTCACTTGCTACTCATCCTGTTACTTTTATGTTGTACCGTTTTTAATCACTAAAATTTTTTATGTATATATTTAGAAATCTTATTCATATACTTACAATTCTTTTTAAATTAATCATTATATTTGTTTATTTTTCAAATGATATCTCCCATCTTGGTTGCTCCTCCACAATTCCCCCATCTCATCCTCCATCTTCTCCTCTTCTCCCTTTGCTTCTACTCCACTCACCCACTCCAATTTCGTCTGATACAAATGTCGCAGTGGATGGCATTATGTGACATCAATGGAAGAAGAGGCCTTTGGTCATGTGGAGGTTTGATGCTCGAACATAGGGGGATGTTGGAGTGACAAAAAGAAGTTGCAAGAATATTAGAAAACAAAATAAATTAATTCACCTATAGTTTCCTGTCTTTAGAAATTTCCCAAGTTTTGCTAATGTCTGCCTCAGTTAGGGTTACCATTGTTGTGATAGAACACTATGACCAAAAAGTAAATTGAGGAGGAAATAGTGTGATAGTTTGTATATGGTTACTCAAGGGAGTGGCACTATTAGGAGATGTGGCCTTGTTGGAGTAGGTGTGGCCTTGTTGGAGTAGGTGTGGCCTTGTTGGAGTAGGTGTGGCCTTGTTGGAGTGGGTGTAGCCTTGTTAGAGTGGATATATCACTGTGGGCTTGGGCTTTAAGATCCTGATCCTAGCTCTTCCTGAAAGCAAGTCTTCTCCCAGCACTCTTCAGATGAAGATGTAGAGCTTTCAGCTCCTTCTGCACCATGCCTGTCTGGACACTGCCTTGAAAATAATGGACTGGACCGCTGAATCTGTAAGACAGCCCCAGTTAATGTTGTCCTAATAAGCGTTAGTTTGGTCATGGTGTCTTTTCACAGCAGTAAACTAAAACAAATGGTTTATTTGGCTTAAACTTCCATATCACTGTTCATTACTGAAGGAAGTCAATACAAAAGGACAGGAATACAAAAGGCAGGAATCTGGAGGCAGGAGCTGATGCAGAGACTATGAAAGTTGCTGCTTACTGGCTTGTTTCTCCTGGCTTGTTAAGTATGCTTTCTTTTAAAGCCAAGACCACCAGAGCAGAGGTAACACAACCTACAAAGAATAGGACCCTCCTCCACTGATCACTAATTGAGAAATGTGTTACAGCTGGATCTAATGGAGGCATTTCCTCAACTGAGGTTTTTTCCTCTCTATTAACCCTAGCTTCTATCCAGCTGACAGAATCACAGCCACTACAATGTCCTAGTTTGCATTCAGTTACTGTATTAGAATCCTGTGACCAAAAATAACTGGTGAGAAAGAGGATTTGTTGGTTACAATTTTCATCTATAGTTTACAGTACATTATGAATGTGATTCAGGGCAGGAACTCAAGGCAGGAACCTGAAGATGGTAACTGAAGCATGGACCATAGATGATCAATGATTACCAGCTTGCTCTTCGTGGATTGGTTAACCTGCTTTCTTATACAATCAAGATCCCAAGGTTATTATAGCCCACAGTGAGCTGAGCTCTCCCATATTAGATATCAATCAAGAAAATGCCCTCACAGGCATGCCTACAGGCCAATGTGATGGGGGCCATTTCCCAGCTGACAGTCCTTCTTCCGTGATCCCTTTATTTTACTTTAACTTGAGGGGAAAAAATGAACAACACAGTTACATTCATCATTTCAGATTTAAGGGAAGAGACTCAGATATTATGATTCATCTTTTCTACTTGAATGAGCAGGTAAATCATGATAAAATAGAATTAAACTTTATATTAAGCATGATAACTTATTTCTCATAATTTTTCCGTGACACCTGACTTCTGCAATGTCAAATCAAATATATGTTATATGTCAAGAAGCTTACATTAACTCTGTGAGGAGGGAGGCTCTTCTCTTGTTTAGTTGACAATTGCATTCATATGGAAAATCCCATGCAGAGGTTCCACCTATTCAAGTGCTGTCACCTCTAAATTCATCTCTTGTAAATGCCAATATGTCACTATTCTCTGTGTGTCACTGGAGACTGATTGGAGTGCTGACTATAAAAACAGGTCAGAAAGTCATTGCAAAAAAAAATGCATCAAGCTTTACTGGGACAGGATAATAGTAAATGTCAAAGAACAAAACATTTTAGATGAGATTTTAAAAAGTAGCATGCAAAACGTTTAACTGTACTGCTGCCCCATGCTCATAGGAAAGTGATTCAGAGTCTTTAGTGAGTCTATTTGTGGAAGGATCTGATCTACTGTAAGGTTGATGACATACCTAAACAGATATGGAAGAGTTAGTCCATGCTTAAGCACTTGATTTTCTAGTCCCCGAAAATGCTGTGAGTGAGTGATGGTTACATTTGTAGGAGAGTTAGTACAGTTTCTATTCCTCTTTCATCCTTTTCATGGATACTGAATACATGAGATTTTCAAATAAATGTTCTGGCCACTATGTGTTTCTGAATGAATTTAGCGTCAGAAAGATTCTACATTGATTTACCAAACATTGTTATGTATTAGGCCTGGAAGACAAGTTCAATCTTAAACCACCATTGATTCATTGTTTAGACTTGCCTGTGCATGGAAGAGACTAAAGTAAATCAAGAATAAGAATAGAGAAGGATAATGTGAGAGTTGAGTTGATATTAGGTCTGAGTGAGAGAAGATGTGCACAAGGTGAGGAATATATACAGTTCATAGTAGTTATCAGGATGGATGTGGGTATTAAGAAAGGTAAAATAAATGTCCCATCTCATTGCTTGTGATTTACATTTTCAAAAATATATTACAGCATTTGCTACATGCCACTCATCATACTCTATAATGAGAAAACACACAGGGTAAGACCCATGAAACCAAAGTTTCCCTTCATATAGGAAGTCAGGCACACACAAGATCCCATTACCACCATATGGTATGCTACAAGAAGGCACAGATGTCTTGCAAGCACTTAGCTGAACTCTGAATTGCTGTGTACAAAAGATTACAGAGGAGCTGAACTCTAAGCCCTAAATCAGGTGTAGTCAATGCTCTAGCAGCTCTTGGAGAGTTTTCAAAATGGATAAGCCTGAAGAAAAGTTACAAAGGCACATCCCTCTCATAGCAGTTCTCTCTCTCTCTCTCTCTCTCTCTCTCTCTCTCTCTCTCTCTCTCTCTTGGCTCTCTCACTCTCTCACTCTCCACTCTCTTATCATGGCTATGGATGATTCACTTAAAAAATATATTTGGCACAATATCATCTCAGAAAATATTTGGGAGGTAACTATAGGTTATCACAGAGCAAAAATATTTTGTGTTTTATGAGACTATGCTACAATAATGGAGATGGTCTTTATTAATCCTAATACACAGCCATACACAGCACTAAATACACGTATTACCAAGATGTTAGTCTATATATCTACACACACACACACACACACACACACACGAATATTATGGCTTGTCAGTCTGGACTAGTATGTTAAATATCAATTTAAACTTAAACTTCTTCATTTGAATTAATCTATTTTATATGTGTCTGTATATATGTGTCTGCATATATGTCTGTGTGAATTCATGTATCTGTGGTGCATATGAGTGTACATGGAGATCAGAGGTCAATTCAGTGTCCAGGTTTTAGGAGCCATCCACCTTGTGTTTTTGAAATACTCTCTCACTTAGTCAGCCAGCCTTGGGGATCTGCCAGTGTCTTCCACCCCAAGCATTTCAAGCATGTACTACTGTACTTAAGCTCAAACATCAGGTGCCTGTGCTTGCAAAGTGGTTACTCTACAAATTGAGCCATCTACCCCAGGTATATAATTTTATTAATTAATTTCCATTTAAATTTATAATAATTTCCCTCTTGAAGTTAGTGTCAACTCTTTTGGGTAGCAAAAATCATAGACGCTCATGCTATCAATGTTCAGAGAACAAAGACAAGTGGATATTATTCTGGTACTAATTACCATTCATATTTAATTTTCAACAGCTAATATAAATATCTACTCTAGGGTGAATATGGTGTTGTAGAATTTTGGCTTTAGACACATTCCACCTTCAGGGCACAGACAAAAGATTTGGGAACGAGATGTGTCACAAGGGAGAGAGGCAGATTTTAATACCACTCCTGTTACAAAAGGTAGGAAAATAAATCAGGAATGATGGTTGCCTTGAAAGCTATTTAGGAAGGACAGGACTTCTTGAGGAAGAGAGGGGGCGTTGTGGCTCGGTTGTGCTGTGATCACATTGTGTACATCTGCCAATAACATAAGCCAACTCAGAAGTGAGTTGCTGAAATTTGAAAGGTTTTATAGCAGTAACTCTGCCAGCCAGGACAGACGCTCAACAAGGCTCCTCCAGAATGAGGCTTAAGAAGCCCCAACACACCAGCATCTGCTGTTTCCTTCATCACAGCATCTCTGCTTTTTTCTAGTCAAAATATTATTTTCCATGGAGAAATGCCATTCTTTGGTTTCATATTGCATGTTCTCAAAGCTAACACGGGGGAAGTAAAGCTAAGGATAACTTCTGTGGACATGTTCATTGCTTCCTGGTGGTTCCTAAAAGTAACCGCTTTGGGAAATTTAATTTCATTAATCAACAACTCATGTACTGTTAGAATTACTATTTTTAGGTTTGTTGAGAAGGGGTTTTTCTTTGTAGTCAAGGCTGGCCTAGAACAGAAGAATATATGTGAACCTTGAACCATAGTCAACTGATAATGGCTTTGTGGCTGCCACCATTAATGGTTCACCTTGCTTTCTCCTGCATAAGAAATAGTGTGGTCTTCTGTGTCTCCTATTTGTATTTGTAATAATGTATTAAAGGAACACTAGTGTGCACAGCTGGAAATTCTTGAATAGGCTTTTTTTTCTTTAGAGTCTACCTATGTGCACAAGATGAGAGACAGTACCTGCAACTGAGAACCAAGTAAATCTCCTCTGAAATGAAGTTCAAATTTCTATGTAACCCCAAGGAGCAGTGTGAAGTAAATTTTTCCACTTCTCAAATAATTTATGTGGCTGTATCAGGGCAGTTTCAAACATGAGTGTTATGTTATGTTAGCTATATTGTTTTACTGATACTTTCTTACGATCCTATGACTCTACTACTGAGGTCCAAATAAACTACATTTTAAAATAATTGAAGTGTGCCTAAACATATAATACATACTATTTAAACAAAATGCAATTGCAACTAAGAGGTGAGGACCTGGGTCTCACCCTCTCGATGCGCATATCAGATCCATGGCTGACTGCGATTTAGGAACAGTCATTATGTTATCTCTTGCTTCTCATAAGCAAATACCTGAAAGAAACAATGAAAGTTGGGTATGGTTCAAGTTGTGATGCTGTCCATCTATCTTGACAGGGAAAGCATGACAGCAGGTGATTGTAGTAGCAGGAGCCTGAGATAGCTGGGCAGATGGAGAAGTGGAGCAGATAAATTGACACAAGTACACAGCTGGACTTTTCCTTTTTCTCTTTTTGTTCAGTGCCAGGCCCCAGCCTGCTCAATGTTGCCTTCACATGAAAGAAAGTCCTTCTCTCTTTAGTAAATGTTCTCTGGAAACACTATTAGACATGATCAAAAGTGTGCCTCCTTATTGCCTGGCCAAGGCATTTCTAATACACTCTGGCTAACCATCATAATTATCTGTCATTACTTAAGTACCCTGTGACTTCTGTGTTAAAAAAGTTAGCACAGATAGATGTTTCACTGACATGGAGTTTGAAAACTGTTAAGATAACTATGCATATCTCCTCTTTGACACTTTGGGAGATAACTGGTATAGAGGAAATATCACTAGTTTAAATTATCCAACATAATATTAACTAGAATAGAAATAAAGGAAAAAATCTATTTCTTTTGATTTTCAGACAAAAGAAACTATAAACATACAAGCCCCAGCGGTGATATAGTAACTTGTATTGTAAGATTATGAATAGTGTTGTGTGACACATAAAGAGAATATTTAGGACACCAGGTGGTGACAGGTAGACAAAGCAAGGACCTGTCTCTTTGAGGTGAACCCACAACTGGTTTGGTTTTATTTTTCTTCTCTTTTTGCAGAGAAGCATTACTATATGCTGATCGACGTGAGGATGACACCCCAGCAATCTCAGTAAAACGTGCTTCCTGGCTGACTCCTGGTTTTAATTGACTGATGTTTCTGTTATAGAAATCACGGCTGCACTCAGATCTAAGTGATGTACTGCTGGCAGGGTTTGTCCAGAGGCCAAGGAGTGAATGGGCCTTGGAGAGATGCCTTTTATTCCAGGCATTGCTCCATTCTTCCTGGGTAGACAGCAGGCTCACAGGTGAAGACACAAAGAAAACATCTGGCCACTGCAGCTGCCTTTGATGTTTATTTTGTAGTTGGCAAATTTCAAATATCGTGAGAGATTAAAATGTTTGCTAGTGTCTCCTCTCTTTCACTTCTTGGCAGGCCCAGGAGGATGCCCAGCGTGCTTTTTTTTTTTTTCAACCTTACACACAATGTCCATTTGCTGCTTCACTTGAAAAGATTTTATTAGCACTCTCTATCAGAAGACCTAGGGTAAAATGTTGCCTTTTCTTGTCATTCTGAAGACAATAGTTAGGATATTTTACCTCCTCAATTCTCACCTCGTGCATTTAGAAATTGCAATATAATTACAAGAGGGACTCCATTGGGTGTCTTTAGAATAATATTAAGGAGCTGGAAATAGGGCACAAAAGTTAAGAGTGCTTGTTGCAATACCAACCAACCAGAGCTCCCAGGTTCTAAACCACCAACCTGGGAGCACATAGGGAGCGACCCATGGCTCCAGCTGTATATGTAGTGGAGGATGGTATTGTAGGGCATAGGTGGGAGAGGAAGTCCTTGGTCCAGTGATGGCTAGGTGTCCCAGTGTGGGGGAATACAGGGGTGGGAAGGTAGGAGTGGGAGGGTAGGTAGAAGCACATCCTCATAGAAGCAGGAGGGCAGATGGGATAGGGGATTCCTGGGTGGGGAAAATGGGGGAAGGGGATCACATCTGAAATGTAAATAAAATATACAATAAAAAAAGGAAAAAAAAAGAGTGCTTGTTGTGCTTGCAGAGGACTTCAGTTCAGTTCCTAGCTGCCATGTTGAGCAACTCGTGACTACCTGATATTCAAGGTCTAGAGGATGCAATGCTTTCTTCTACTCTCTGAGGTCTCCTGGCCTCATGTGGTATACACACAGAACTACACACCTAGACACATACATAAAATAGAATAAATCTTAAAAATAATATTTGATAATACATTGAAAGATTACTGGCACATGATAAGGGCTCAGCATACAGAAGAGAATCATGAGAATTATAATAATTATTAAATATTTCAATTCGGAAGGCTTTTGGAAATAGTCATTTCTTCATGGCATGACTTAAAATTTGCCATTTCTTTGTGTCATATTCCACACAAAGAAAGAATGACAAAATTGGCTACAGAAAGGCCACACTGTTATTTTTTTCTAATGCCTTATTATGAGAAACTTCAAAGTTCAACAGATTTGAATTTCACAATGAACAGTCATGCTGCAACAAAGGGTCTGTCTTGAGAACTGTGAAGCATTTTAACAGGTAACAGAATTGGGAGTTTCAGGAAAAATGACTTATGCAGCCTGAAGAAGTCATTAGCAATACTGCCTTGGAAAAGCGCAGGTTAAGAACCATGATATGGAGCCCAGCATTCCCACAACATGTAGGTCTGTGCTATGCCAAAGACATGTCATTGGAAGGCTTTATATAAGCCTACAACTCGAAGAGGAACTCCAGAATGTATGGTCTGTTTTAGAGAGGAGTCAGTAACTTGCACACTAGGATAATGCAAAAAGAAATTATTTTTGACAGAAACAAGCCAATGACAGAGACAACTGTAATCACTTTGAAGAACTGAAGAGTACAGTCTATCTTGTGTCTGTATAAGGTGTGTTTGCCACATGCTTCTCAAGTTATAGATTGTCACTTCCTCTGTCAAGGGAACATGCCACTCAATTATCACCTGTTCTACTCTGTTTGCTTTTTTCCTTTCTTCTGAGATAGACTGAACTCTTCACATACCTGAGGCTACAGCATTCCTACTCCTCTCTCATATTCTTGTACCCTTCACCCATTCATCAATATCTAAGTGTAAATATTAATCGAGATACATACCCATACACTACACATAATGGTTATCTTCTTGTTTGTATCTGTTCTAAAATAAACACTATGTGAGAAAAGAACGGTAGCAAGGATCAGGCTTGTAACAAAGAAGCAGCACAAACAAGTGTGATTGCTGCTTCTATAAGAGCTATCTAAACCCCAGGTTATCCACAAGCAATTCCACATAAGGTCCCGAAAATAATTCCTCATCCGGATCAAAAGCTTCCTGTATTTCGCTGACTTTTTACCTGGTATATTTCCTTCTCCATTTCTTCCCTGTTTCCTCTGACAAGGTGTTGGTCTGAATTATTTAAAGGATGTGCATTGTTTTTAATATAGAGGATTATCATTTTGGGGGTTGTCACAGATGGTCCACTGAATGAAAATATCGCAGATTTCTAACACAAAACAAAGAACAATGAGTTATGCCTCCTCATTTATGTAATTGATTTCACATTCTCTGTCAGCTCCATGACATTTTTTCCCAGTCTGCAAATGCTTTGCTTGGAAGTTGCTAGCAAGAGGCATGTCAGACCCTACACATTCACACAGCCATCTATTTGTTTCTTCACTGACAACTTTAAAAGGCCACATTTTTAGCTCTGCTACACGGAGAGCACCCTTCAGCTGAGTGGGTTTCTTGGCATCTCTAGGATTTGTGTAGTAATTGATGTGACATTTGAAGTTCTCCACCTTAATCTTTAAATATATGACAGTAACTTTCATTTTGTATATTTCAACCACTAACCAAGGATAACAAGCTTTAATATATCCTTTCCAAGGGGATGTACATGTGAGCATAGCACAATCCCAATGTAATCATTGAAAGTCCATTGAGATGGGCTGCAGACACGGTTCTCTGTAGGCTTACTCAATTACAGACTAAAATGAGGCTTCTATACAACCCCCAGAAGAGCTCTCCAAACTGCCTTCCTTTTCTTTATTTTGCTAGCTCCATTTTTTCTTCTATCTTCTTTTCTGTTGAGGAGGAAATACATCCTGGGTGTCAAGTGTCCACAATGGTCCTACAGAACACTTCTACACCCCTCCTGTGATCCCAAGCCACTCTTTTTTCAAGGACATTTTATTCTCCAAGATAGTGGAAGCAATATCTACAAGGCACATCTGCTTGACCATTCTGTAATTTTCACAGTGTTAACAAACAGCGTTATCTCCATGTCAGCTCTGAACACAGAAACAAAAGCTTGCTTTCTTCCTGGAAAGATGATAGACTCTGGGAGAGAAATGACCACTTTGCACCCAAGACATGATCAACCTGTAATTACCTGATTGGTCCTTTCCTGTGACCTTAATTTTCATTGATTTTTCTCTTGTTTTCATAAATACAAGAGAAGACTTCAAGCTGCTTTAAGATAAGGAGCATGATAGGAACATAGTGGTTTCTCTTTTACCTGAAAAAAAAATTTACTGAGGCTTCACTGAGTGTCCTAATTTGCATTTAAGTGGGCAAGAGAAGACTGTCCATATTCTCTACCTTGCCAAGCCAAAGCAATCTATAAACACAGCTTTGTGCAGCAGGGGGTAAATAGTATCTTTCAAAGTTAGTATCTTTCAGCCAGTTTAGATAGAGTATCCGTATGCATAAACCGAGCTGTTTGTCACATATCACACCATCTCTTTGTTTTAAACAGTTTTCCTCAACTGATTGCTGGGTAGGTAACAACAGCACCCTACAACCACATACTGAAAATTGAAAGAAAATTCAAGTTTCTTCTACTATCAGCATAGGTAACATAACCTGCAAGCAATCACTAGAACCACGGTGATGGGACATTTAGTGTGATTTAGGCTAGACTCAGCTGTACTTCACAGAAGGATGAGGTCCCATGAGAACCGTATGTAGATGAGACAAAATGCTTGAGGAAATGTTAGCGCATCATTTACCTTTTGGTTGCTATGATAAAATGTCATAACCAGAGCAACCATTGTGAAGAACAGTTTGTTTGGGCTCATGCTTCCAGAGGAATAATGAGTCAATTATGGCAGGAAGCATTGCAGCGAGTAGCTGGCCTAGCATCAGGACCAGGAATCAGAGAGCTCACGTCTGAATCACAAAGATGAACTGGACAGAATGAACTGTAAGAGGAAGGAGGCTTTAAGCAATCAAAGCCTGATCCAGTGACATACTTCATCCAGTCAGGTTGCACCTCCCCATATTCTCTCTGAACAGTGTCACCAACTGAGAACCAAGGGTTCAAATGCCCAAGTCTGTTTGAAATAATTCTGATTCAAACCACTATAGCTACTCAGTGGAAGGTATACTTTCAAAGTCCACGTGAGGAGGAGGAGGTAGTTTGGCCCACTCAGATCAGAGTCACTCACATTACTTTTTAAGCAAGGAATCACTGACTCCCCCCGCCAAAAAAAGGCAGGGCAATTTCAGAGGTATTATACCCCACAAAGATCAGATGATAACAGATGGAAGTAGAAGTATACCAGATACTAACAGGAATATAGAAAAGAAGTAATGAGTGTCAGATTCTTGCTCTTGGGATTTTTTTTTTCAGCTTCTGTCACAGAAGTCAAACTAGAAACATCCATGGTATTATTTACTGTTCTTTGAGACGTGTGTAATAAAAAGGTGAAGGCAAATTGATCTTTGCATGCCTTTAAAGATAAGTTAGAAAATCATAAATTCCACTAGGAAACTCCTGTCAGATTTCAGAAGAATTAAAGAGAAAAAAATTTTGGCAGTAGAGTCACGGGCAATAGAGTCATAGAAAGTTTCAAGAGAATGGAGTTTCAATGGCTTCCGTAAGATTTATGTTTTGGGGGATCAGAAGTCAAGACAGAAAATGCAGCATTATTAACTTGGAGTTAATCAGGGGCCCAGTAGGATTTCCAAGTACAGGTGTAAGGAAGGGTATTGTATACACATCAAGAACACACATCACCACATGGAAACTGAAACAGAGTAAGCATCCTGAAATCCCTATTCAGTTAAAGCTGTCTTCAAAGCAGATGAAACAAAGGTACGTTCACAGTAGACAAGTTTCTAAAGGACTTCAAAAGATAGTAGAGGTATTGGTAACTCTCCATAAAAGTTATGTAGTGGTTTAAATAAAAATGGCTCCCAAAGGCTCACATGTTTGAGTGCTTAGCCATTAAGGAATGGCACTATTTGAAAGAGTTTGAATGATTAGGAGATGTAGCCTTGATGTAGGAAGTCTTACTGAAGGTAGGCTTTTTTTTTTGATATTTTATTTATTTACATTTCAAATGCTATCCCTTTTCCCAGTTTACTTTCCAGAACACCCTCTATGCCATCCTACCTCCCATGCTTCTATGAGTGTGCTTCCTCACCAACTCACCAACCCCTACCTCCCTACCCTGGTATTCCCCTACACTGGGACATTGAGCCTTCACAGAAATAAGGGCCTCACCTCCCATTGATGTCCCACAAGGCCATCCATTGCTACATATGCAGCTGGAGCCATGGGTCCCTCCATGTGTACTCTTAGGTTGCAGGTAGGCTTTGAAGTTTCAAAAGGCCACACTAGGCACAATGTGTTCCTTCTGCATATAGGTTGTAGGTGTGAGCTTCTGTTCCACTACCTGCCTGCATGCTGCCATGCTTCCTGCTGTGATGGTAATGGACTAAACCTTTAAAATTGTATATAACCCTATTTCCTTAGGCATAGCTAGATAAAAAGCATTCTCTTATACCATCATGGTGTCTCTTCACAGCAATAGAACAGTGACTAAGACAAAGTACATTCTTTATTCTGAAGTCTGCTCACAAAATGCAGAATAG
Organism: Grammomys surdaster; assembly: GCF_004785775.1. Lineage (NCBI taxonomy): Eukaryota > Metazoa > Chordata > Mammalia > Rodentia > Muridae > Grammomys > Grammomys surdaster. Next base: position 13,126,412 of record NW_021604665.1, on the reverse strand, counting down.
TGACATCAAGTCTCTAAGACTCTTCTAGAAGCAGAATATGTGGATTAGAGGAGATACTACCTATCTATATTAGAGACACAGATTGGTGAGAAGTGGGAGAGTACATGATAATGTAAGCAGGGCATGGGGCCTGGTTCACTGATGCTTCTGTTAATGTAGGTCTGAATCCATCAACAGGAAGGAAGCCAGACACAATACTGCTTGGGTGGCATGATCTTATTTATGCTAGTTGGGCCCAAGCCATAGTATTTTTAGGATTTTGGTATTCATACTTTAGAATTAAATTAATAGGCCTTTGAATAAATTATTTGAGATCAAGTTTGTGTAAATGTAATTTTAAAAGTGAGAACCACTGTATCAAAATAGTGACTTCGGTGCAATAAGGGCAGGAAGCATCGCAAGTCACTTTCCCAAATGACTGAATGTAGTCTGTCCAAGGAAGTGCGGAGAGGCTGAGCAGAGCTGTCTTGTGCATGGCTCTGCAACAGAGAATGGGAATAGGGAAACAAAGCAAACAGTATTTATAGGAAAATAATTGAAGAAAATCTCTGGCCATGAGCAAGGACATGAGAGGAAACATCAACAGCACAGATGCCTAAAAGGCAAAGCTAGAGAGAACAAAGTAAATTGTAACTTTAGGCTTGGTTTCCAGGCTGGAGTAACCCAATGCTACCAGTAAAAGGGAAATGGGAAAGCACAGATACCTCCATTATAAAAACAGCACAGAGTAGCAATTATAAATTCAGGGCCACCCTTTGGTTGTCACAGGCTTTAAATTAAGTTAGGAGATGGCAGGCTTGAGAGTGAATGCTCTGCTCTAAAAGCTGCTTTCTGTGACCCTCCTTTCATTCCCCAAACCTAGCATGCCTCAGCAACTCTTGATGGATATTGCCTTGTCTTGGGAGTCATTAGCACCTTAAATCCACAGGACTCTGAAGGCCTCACTGGATAGAGGACAGCCCCCATGCTAGCAACAGCCCAAAGTGCTACTTAGAAAGTCCTACAGGATCTTGTAATGGACTAGATAAGGAACTAGGTAAGAACCAGAACACGGATACATAATTGGATGAAGCGCTCCTCAGCTATATGAAAAGAAGAAAGAAATGCTATCATCTGCTAAAGCATGAATGGAACTGGAAGTCATCCTGTTAAGTGAAATATGCTATATATCAAGCACAAAGCTACATGTTCTCACTCACTTTAAAAAGCAAGTGAATTTCATAGAAATTGGTGCAGGAGATGGAATAAAATTTCATTTGAAACTTTCATTAGAAGTACCAAGACACAGAGAGGAACAATGAGTCTGATTTTTTGCAGTACTGTCTTATAACTGATGCTTAAGACAATCCAACACATTTCAAAATAGATCAGAAGGAGATATATCATTTCCATTGCATAAAAATGATGTAGGCTTGGAAGAAGGAGAAATGTTCATTCCCCTACATCAATTATGATGTGCTGTATACATATTTGTAATTACCAAAGTGTGTCCTAAGAGGTATTCAAATATCTCTCAACTAAAATAGTTTTCCATGACAAATAGATTAATGTGCTTAGGAGTACTATTCAAAGCAACTTCTGACACTGTAGGAGAGAAAAATATTCATTTTAGAGTCAAATAAATATTCTCTGGTTGAATCTAAATTCCTTTGCTTACTTGCTGTGTAACCTTTCATAGAGTACTCAACATTGGTGCATGCCATGGCAAAACAAAAGAACGTGCTGAAACTTAGGCAGGTATTCAAGGCAGAGCAGCAAATGGAATAAAGGCCTATCAGATAATGCCTCTGTTCTTCACCTTGCTTCAGACTAGCAGAAAATAAAGATGGATTTTCAGGGTCAGAATTCTTAGGTCCATTGCCTTGGTTTGCTCATATATACAGTGGAAAGATTCTCCCTGGAGCAAATATTTATTATTTTTCTTTTGTATAGATATATTTTTGTACAAATATATGCAAGTGGAATTGTAGTTGTAGACAATTCTGAGCTATACAGTGGGTGCCAGGAATCGAACCTGGGTTCTCTAGAAGAGTAACCAGTTCTGTGAACCTCTGGTCCATCTCTGCTGCCCATGAATTCTTTTTAAATAGAATCTTTCATGTATAGTATATCAGCAGTGAACATACACGGATGCATTTAATGTTCATCAGAAACTACTATAATGTTACACATGCTTACCTTTCAGTAACTCTCATAATAACCCATGATATCAACGTTATTATCTATTTTTTAAATGACAGAAAACAGAGTAGTCAATACCTTCCCTAGATCACACAGCAATAAATATGAGTTTTGACGTCAGATAGTATCCCTTTGGGACACTTATTTACACATTACAATATATTTTAATAGACTCCACTAGCATTCACATACCACATCAGCTCATTTCCATTTGAATGAAGACACAGCATACAGCAGAATACCTTTTCTGAAACAGCCTGTTCCTTCTTACTGGAATGATTCTTTCACTTTTGTAAGTTTAAAGGGTCATGAACTCAGAATCTATATCAATATTAGCAGGAATGTGTAAAGGATAATAAATCTGTCTCCCATACACATATATCACAAGAGAAGCCAGCATGCAATGGCAATCTCATAAAAGCATTATTAGAAGATAAAATAGCACCATGATGTCAAGTGGGATTAATGGATTGGCTATAAATCTATGAGGCTGGAATAAACAGAATATGAACTTAATATTACTTAGATATTGGATTTACCTATATAGAACTAGAGTTTCTCTAAAAGATCATATATATACTGTAGACTCTCCAATGCATTACAGAAGGGAAAACAGATGATGTAGTGACAAAAACTTTGCATCTTATAATTATGGGAAATAAAGACAGCAAATGTGATGAGCTACAGATTGAATGACTGGTTCACTCCAGCTCTAGGCTTCAACCCCTGTTCTCAGTGAGTGTGGGTGATAGGCCTAGTGTTAGCCAGAGACAGTAGCTCTGCCGGTTTTCTTTCAAAGGTAGACTGTGGGTTACTTAAAACATCTTGTTTGAGTCCTCTCATTACAAATTCAGTTCTAGAGAACTAGGTAATTAGTGGAACTGGAGACCACAGGCAGATTCTCTATGATAAGATATCAGATGGAAGTCAGGTATTCAGCTCTATATTCTTCTAAGATCAAAGTGTATTTAGCAGCACAATAGTCAAGCTCAAAGATGAATAGTTTAATAAGAATAGATTTGGAAATTGTCATTATGCATGCTATACTTATGGGTGTCATCATGCATGTTTTGCTTATGGAGTCCAAAGTCACAAATATGTGCTTTGTTAAACAACAGGTGTCTTAAAGTCTTATTGTTTACAGTATCAAATGAACTCTTCAAAGTCTTTAGAGTTATAACTATTTTTATATCCATAGAGATAAACATAACACATCAGCAATATCCCCCACAAAGGGTGGATTCCAGTACATTAAATTAAAAGTTTAGTTTTTTTTTCTTTTTCTAGGTACAGAACAAGGGAAAATTCAAATACATGAAAAGGGAAAATGGGGGAAGATTTAACCAATGAGGAGAAACAGAGTTCAATTTAGAGGAAGACAGAGGAAGGGGAGAAACATAACACCAAAGAATTGAAAAAGCCATAAGGAATCCTATTTTATTTTTATCCATAATTCATATGTGTTAGCATATATATTTATATACACACATAGTTTATATGAATATATGCCCCCTTGAGATTCCAATGTTCCTTTGAGAGGCATACAACCATCCTAGTAAGAGACATTAAAATTTCATTTTTTGTTTGTTGGTTACGAGAGTGCAAGAGACTTTCATAGTCATATAGGGTGTGATTGTTGCCTTGGTTGCTTCTCAGCAGCTGAAGGTAAGTCTTTATTGCTGAAGACACTACGTACTTCAGAGATAGGACTTGGAAGATCCCGTATGGATCTAACCTGAAAGTTCTCTTTCTGATACTTTCCATAAGACTGGATGTTACTAGGCAAGCCACCACAGGGGAAAAAAAAGCAACCCTTAGCCCCACTCAGCTGTGATACTTATGAAACACAACAAGGACCATCATGGAAAGACATTCATAATGGTACAATAGTGACTCTCACATCTGGTGATAAACAATTGCTCTCTAATTAGATTTAAGACTTACTCAACAAGACAGAAATTATGTCTGGTAACAAAAACAGTTTAAATTACCCAGGGCTAATGAGGTGGTGGTTCTCACAGACCTTACTACTATTACTTTACTAAATCAGTTTACACTCTAACTTCATCTTAACTGTTTATCCTTATCCCCACAGACAAGTAGACCTCCCACTCTGCATCAATGAAGTTTGTGTGTGTGTATGTGTGTGTGTTGCAAAAATATTGAACATGGTAACAGAGAGTCACTACTCATCGAAATATAGAGAACAACTGATTGTGGATTGCCTAATGGATACATCTAAAACACAGCCACAGCTGCTAAGCACAAAGGTCAGGCAACACCATAGAAGAGGAAGTGGAAGGATTGTAAGACCCAGAGGACCCGAAAGTATTGCTGTGAGACTGTATCTTCTAGAAATGAGAGGAAAGCATAATACCTCCAAAAATATGATGACCTCATCAAAACCTGAACAGCACCCATATGGATGCTAATGTGAAAGAGTAAAATTTCGTGGGACCTCAGCACTCGACAAAGAACCATAGGCTATTTATGACTGCTGAGATAGGGAGAAATGATATTTCCTTTGAATTTTCCCCCAATTACTTATTAAACCAAGTGTTCAGTCTTAAAATAATCAAACCCTTCCCTTTCTCACAAACACATATATACAGTACACACATACATACACACACACACATACACACACACACACACACACACACATGCACACACACATACACACACACACTTTCAGACTCAGACACATAGCAATATATAGACTGAGCAGGTTTGTTTAAATATTTATTTGAAAATTAACAGAGCAATTAACAGAAAGAAAGCATTGTGGGAGAGGACTTGGCAGGAGTTGAAGGAAGGAAAAGAAGTAGAGGATAATGTGATTATATTTAAATACAAAAAATAGAATATTCAAATTAAATAATAAACTAGAAATAAACTGTGATATCAAGTTTAAGCATCTCAAAATCCATATCTTAGACATCTTTGGAACAAAAAATGGTTTGGATAATAACTTGTAAGTAAATATTTGAGTATCATGTTTAATGAGGACAGTTCATAAGGAATGAAATCTATAAAGCAGTGTTTATGGGAATATTCATAAGAAATTAAGCAGGAAAGACTTTTCAAGTCCATATTTTACTATCTTAACAGGGCTAAAAATTGCAGGTTATATCATATATATATATAAAATTTACCAGACATACAAAATGTACATCAGTAGGAGAACATTTTATATACTTCTTCTAAGTCCTTCCTGGTGCTGGCACTAGCCAAGTGCATCTCTGCTGAGCGACTTTATAGCATTTCTACTCTAATTAGACTCTATCAATTTCCTCCCACAGTGAAATGACCTTGAGACAGAAAGCTGTTTTGTTGCTAGCATAAAAAAAATGCTTTCTTTTGAGATTTCAAGCTCTTCCTGATTTTTCAGACCAGTCATCTTATAGCAAGGATAAAATGTTCTTCAGCATGAACACAATGTAAATAAGCATATCTAGCCATCCCTTTTAAATATTAGAAATTATGAGAAAAAAATTGGACTCTGGGTTTGAATATTAGAAAAATTTTAAGAGGGAACCAGAATGGTTATTGTTTGTTCAGTGGGACTTCGGAATCTGTATAATAAATAAGAAATGAGACACATTGAAAATGTTTTTGCATCATTAAATCTGCATTTAAAAATAAGATTTTGACACTCTAGCCTAAGATTGGGAATCTAAAGCCTAAGAAAAATTGAGTCTAGATTCTTCATGAGAAATTTTAATTCTGAATAAAGTACATTCATTTAATCAGAAATCTAACATAGTGCTTTAATGTTAGACAGTCATAAGCTTTAAATTCTCCAGTGCTGAAAATGTCACATGCCCACATATCTTCTAAAGAGACCCAAGATAGATTATGTCCATGCAAGAAAATTAAAACAACCAAGATTAAACCTTTCTACAATGTATGACATCTTTGTTCCTTTGGTGGTTCAAACATTTAGACTAAAATCTGATGTACTCATTCATACAAAGCGTATTTGTATTATTTATCAACTTCTCAGAAAATAAGTGGTTGAAAATCACATTTTACAATGGATTTATGGTATAATTAATAGATGCAAAAATCATTCTTTAAAAACAAAATGCTGGGCAGTGGTGGCACATGCCTTTAATCCCAGAACTTGGGAGGCAGAGGCAGGCGGATTTCTGAGTTCGAGGCTAGTCTGGTCTACAGAGTGAGTTCCAGGACAGCCAGGGCTACACAGAGAAACCCTGTCTTGTAAAAACCAAAAAAAAAAAAAAAAAAAGAAAAGAAAAGAAAAAGAAAATCATTCTTTTAAATAGAAATGTCTTCTCTATCTTCCAAGTAGACACAATGCCTTGGTTCCCACTGACCCCCAAAGGAACATGTCCAGGCTTGCACTTGCTATATGCAGTTATTCAGAAAGATATTAGTATGGCATGAATTGTGGCCCAAAATTTTGGAGAAAATATATAGAAACATGATGTTTCTCTGCTTTCAATCAGAAACATCTGTAAAACCAAGCACACTAACAGGTTGTGGAAAGACCTTGTGTGCTTGCAGATAACATAAACATATTTTGTTCTAATGGCCACCAGAAAGTATGGAAGTGTTGTATATGCATTCAATACTTTTAACTCAGGGGTTAATTTTGATGGCTCTATGAACGTTACATTGGGTGCCGAGATTCAAGATTAATATTGATCATGAGAAGCTCAGACACCACTCAACACATTGGGTCAAGAGGAGCATGTTAGATAGACTTTAGCCCTCTAGACATTGTTAACTGTCTTCTTTATGAAGTTGTCTTCATTGGATGAAATCCAGTAATGTTGGATGCTGCCAGGAAAAACTCTACCAGCCCTATATCAGCAGAAGCCATCACTTTAAATCATAACAATCTAAATAGAGGTATGACCTTTTACTACCTCTGTAGATTAAGAGTATATAGTTGACAAGTTCCTCCTGTTGTAGTATGTCTCCCCCACCCCGTATTTATTGGCAATATTACCACTCAAGACTCCCAAATGATGTTTAATGCTGAAGAAGTAAGCGTGCAGTTTTTAGCTGGGGAGACATTGCATTGGCTTATATGAAAACATTTGGAACTTTAAAGAATTAGATGATATTTCAGTAACATATTACTAAATTTATACAGTGAAAGAAATGCATTAAGTGACAATATAAGATGCACTAAAAGAGAAATTTCAAAAATTTTGACTATTGACATTGGAAATGTGAAAATGGACCTTAATTGATGGAGATGGATCTTAATAATCCCTTGAAAATTTTATCAAAACTGTTAAGTTTATTCCCTCGTATTGAGTATAACTGGTTTGTGGTTTGTAAAAAGTTTATAAAGGATTTCTTATGAAGACCATATATGGAATACCATTAGAGATGAAAGACTATTATTATGGAAATTGTCATATTTTTCTATATTTTCCATGGGAGGAGATATTATGTACTTTTACCTGAAAATTCTTAATGAATTGCACCAGGAGAGTGGTGCAATACTTCACACTAACTGGATTGAAGCACAAATTTGCTAATATCTTGATGTGAAAACAGTGATAACCCTGTACATAATTTGGGAATTAAAAGTCTAATTTACAGTTACAGCAGACAATCTGCTAATTCACTTTTACAGTATTTTCAATACATTGGAAGTTTGAGACACATTCCTATAAAAATATGCTAATTCCCTTCTGGAAATTATGAATGAATAAAAAATTAATATCTATATAATTCCACAAGTCATGTGAATGAGGTCACATAGCACAAAATCGAAGCGTGGAGTGAAGGTAGATGTTTTCTATTATGAGGAAAGAGTTAAGCTTTGTGAAAGACTCATGCTTTTCTCTGACGGAAAATAAATAACTGCAAATTCCTCAGGGCAGAAACCGAACTGTAAGAAGGAGAGAGAAAGGACATACTCTAACTTTCTTATCCACTTAAGACAGTCTGATTCATCCCCAGAGACTTAGCTTTATCTTGGCAACTCTAACTGGCCTCTCTTTTCTTTTAAGACAGAAGCATAGTCTCCTAATATAAAAGGGGAGAGTTAAGTAAAAGAATAGAAGGCAGAGGCTGGAGATCTGCCTCGGCAGAGAACTGGCAGCTATTTTAGAGGATCTGGGTTTAGTTCCAAACACCCACATAGTGACTCAATCACCTATAAATCCAGTCAGTCCTCAGTGATCTGATATCCTCTTCTAGACTGTGTGGTCACCAAATACACATGTGGTATAAGATGCAGGCAAAACACATGCATATACATAAAATAAATAATAAAAAATAATTTTTTATTTATTTATATCAGATAATTTACATATATCAGATAGATAGATGATAGATAGATAGATAGATAGATAGATAGATAGATAGATAGATAGATAACTGAAAGAATGATATGCCAATTTGTTTGGGGAATGTGTGCTACTATCTTATTCTCCACAGATACCAAGAGAAGACTCATGTAGAGAAAAGAAAAGGCACATATAATATGTGTGTGTCTCTGTGTGTGTGCTTTTTTTTTTAAAGTACATATACTCTGCTCTAACACTTATATTTAAAATGTTATCTGAAGACTTAATTTTGTTGTGAACAGTTAAGCAAATCAGGATAAGCACCTTTGGGTTTTAAACTAAGAGTAGCAAGTTTGTACACATTTATTCATTTCACACTAGAAAACTAGAATGATAAAACATGAGAAAAATTATCATATTGCCATGATCAAAATATACCAAGGAACTGAGCTTCTGGATTAAATTCAGGTAAGTCACAAAATAGTTCTCAACTTGCCTGTCCAGGAGACCCAACTAGGAAATGTAAAATTCTTTAAATTCCAAACATACCTGAGATTCACTAGGCTAGAACCTCTGAGTATAAACCTCAGACACTGGACCTATTCAAGGTCCACAGATGATGGAGTAGAATCACTGGTAAAGGGAAACAAATGAGAAGATTGACTCACACATTTAAAGATTAGGTTCAACACTGTGAGGCACACTATACTAATTCCTTTACTTTATCCCCTAACTAAAGCATAAATGTAAATACTTACTTTCACATTGGTTTTAAGAATCACAAAACAAAGGCTGAATAGTATTCTTGAATTGAGGAGAAAAGCTGGGTCTTAGTTCCCAGCACTGTACACAACATTCTCTCTGTAGTTCATGGAACATTAATTTTTAATAGCAATGGAGAGATTAATGTGAGATAATCATCTTGGTCTCTCAATATTTTTATAATTGTGTATGTTCTTTTTTTCACACTTTGACATAAAAAATTGTGTGTGTACATCAGAATTCAATAAAATATAAGTTTTTCTTGACATGCAGCATTTCTAACCCAGTTGTCAAATGACACTAGCCAATTTACTAATAACCACAGATGCCAGATGAAAAGGCAACCTTCCCATGTTTTATTCCAATACTCTTGTTGTGTGCTAAGATTTTTTTGTAACCTACCCTATTTAGGGTTGTTAAACACTTCAACTTCCCTTCTAGACCACTATCCAGAGGTAGGTTAATAATAAAAAATATATAATAATAAAATATAATAATAAATAATAAATAATAAAAAGGTTAATAGGAAAGGGGGTTGTACACCTATTTAGAAGTAGTTCTCTAGGGTAATTACACTCTTTGTTGTCAGAAAACCAACAGTCAAGTCCAATAGCAAACACCAGCCATAAATCAGTAGCCCTGAGAGTCTGACATATTCAGAGGCAGATGCTCACAACTAGCCATTGAACTGATCATGGGGTTCTCAATGGAGGAGTTAGAGGGAAGACTGAAGGAGCTGAAAGGATTTGCAGCACCATGATGAGAGCAACAATACCAACCAACCACAGCTTCCAGGGTCTAAACCACCAGCCTGGGAGCACTTAGGGGGGTATCCAGGGCCTCAGCTGAATATGTAAGAGTGGAGGGCCCTGCTGGGCATAGGTGGAAGAAGAGAACCTTGACCTCATGAAGGCTGGATGCCCCAGGGGGTGGGAATTTTGAGGGTGGGGTAGATAGAGATTACATCCACAGAGAAGAAGGAGGAGAGGTGAGGGGATTGGGGGTTCCGGGGTGGGTGGGGGATGGGGTAAGGGGACAACATAGGAAATGTAAATAAAACATCCAATAAAAAAAAAGAAAAAAAAAAAGAAAGAAACTGCAAGACTTTCCCAAATTATTGTGACTCAGCAGAAACAGTCAGAATCAGCCAGAATCGGGAGAAGTTCTTTGGTGTGTTCCTCTCTACAAGGTGGAGACCAGTGAAGTCCAGCAATGATGCAAAGTGAAGAAGGCAATGTTTGTGGGGTTCTATTTCTATTCTTTATACACATCAGGAGCTCTCCCAATTGTCTAGTTTTAGCAAAACAACACATGCTCTCTTACAAAACAGTTTCCAGAAAAACATTATGTGACACAATTGACTTTTTAAAGAAACCAGAAACTTGCACTTCACACCGATAGTTTCAAATGTATGTCTCCAAGTAGTTCACAGCCCTGAGAATAGTCTTTCTTTGTTCCAACTTTACTCATTAAATATTTCCTTTTGAATTCACTTTAAAAACAGAAATTAGAATATAAATAATGACTGTGAAATAGTAACTAGATTTCTGTAATGAAGAAACATGAGGATTGAAGGAAAATAAATTTTGTATAGTCTTAACTGTTCATCCTGCCAATGGGGAGCACCTGAGAAGATACCCTCCCTTTACTCTGAAATATTAGCACATTCAAAATACATTGAAAGATCTAGTCTATAGTCAACATCTATAATTAAAGAATATTTAAGTAGAAATAGCCTCTTCTATACACCAAAATAGTATTAGCTTTTGGCTTATGCATACATGCCTGGTACTCCTGGGTTCTACACTGTTTTTACAATATATTCTTTTCAATCAATATGATCTTCAAGGATTTTAACTGACTTCTATTAAAAAACTGACAGTCATGCAACTATTTTAGCATTCGTAGGAGGATATTATGGGCAGGTACATATTTATCTAGAGATTATTGCTCCTACAGCTTAATATGTGTGAGCATACTTTTGTCAGCTGTAGGGCAGTAGTAGCAGTCAGCGAATTGTCCATTCTAGTTTAGGCACCTGTTCATTTATCAACACCGTTACAATGCAAGAGGAAGAACCTGGTGCAGACAATCAATGTGCCTGAAGTCATATATTTTCTTCCTTTTGGTTTAATAGAGCCTATTTTTTTCCCTGCTGCTTCTACTTTCATTGTCAATTTCATTTTGCAAGCTGTGTTACTTCTGGGACATACACCTAAACACTTTGGCCCATCATGTGAAAGACCATTGACCAGGAGACTTGCTTGTGGAAATAATAGTTAAAATAGTTTAATATAGTTTAAAATTGTTTTTAAACTAATTTCAACAACATCCTAAAAAGTGCTAGGAGTCTAACTATTCTGACTGAATAATGGGGACTATCTGCTGTGAGAGGCATCTTTCTGTCCTAGCAGGCTATAGCCTGTGGCTTAGGAAAATTTTGTGATTTTGACTCAGTTTCAGGAACTTCAGGCTATGCTAGGTTGCCTCCATTGCTTAAAGATCTGGGGGACAAAGAAGCCAAATCTATGCCCCAAGATGTGTTTACTTCTATACAGACAAAAGAAATGGAAAAGAGTAGGTGGGGCTGTACAACTTTCAAAGGTAAACCCACCCCAGTGAACTAATTTCCTTCTACTGGGCTTCAACTCTTAAATGTTTCACCTTCTGCTAACAGCAGGACAGTTTTCTGACCAAGCCTTAAACATGTTATCTTAAGAGACAGTTAAAATCCAAGCCATAACATATACCTTGGGAAGAACTGTACTTTCAACTAAAAGGGCCTGATAAATGTTCCCAGAAATTAGTACAGGGGAGGGCATGTTCATTGGGAAGCTGTTTCTCTCTGGAAAATGGATCTATGTACTCCCTCATTCTTACATTTCCAAGACAACTGCAGAAACACTGTTAGCAGGACAGCATAGAAGTATGCTATCCTTAAATACTGATCACAGTATTGTTCTCTACTGAGAACAATAAAGGCCATATTGGCCTGACTGGAGCTTGAGGCTAATGTAGACAATACATCAAGACCCTATCTCATCAAAAATGATAAGGAATATGTATGGGTCTTCAAGAACAAGAAGAAGGAAAAGCCAGTCTAGAATCAGAGCACCAGGTATGTGTGTGTGTGTGTGTGTGTGTGTGTGTATATATATATATATATATTTTAAAGGTGTTGAATCTGAATTCTGAAATCCTAGGAGTTCCCAAGCAAAAGAAACTAGAATTGTTACAGACAGGAGAGACAAAATGACAATGGAATTAGCCATGCCTCAGCTTTGCTTATAAACAAGGGAGGTTAGAACAGAAGTGGTAGTCTCATATACAAACAGACAGAAATTCGCTTTTTTTTTAGGGTAATGTGAAGAAAATCAGACACAATTCACTTTGAAAGAGGGGAAATACTCTGAGCTCTGCACCTAAACATTCTCAGCTATAAAAGAATATAGTTGCATATGTTATGCAATTGTTTGCAAAGTGTTTTGCCAGTCTTCCCTTGTATGTCAGAGAGGGTGCCAAATGTTGAAGATAAGAGTCTTCCAAACCAGTCTTTCTAGCTCTCTTGCTATTGCAATGCAGGTAGCTTCTGGGCCTAGTTAAAATGGAAGAAAAATGAAGCCCCCACTGTCTTGGTGCTGATTGGCCCAGCTGGCTGTCGGGAGCCAATTTTGCTGTTCTGTGTTGCACAGATCAATGGGAACCAGGGGGCCTTAGTTACCAAAGCTCAGAACTCAGTGAGGACAAATGTTATTCCCTGCTGCCCTTTTCAGTCTGAAGAAAAATTTCTAGCGCTGAGGAACAGCTAAATGCTTCCTTTTGTGCTTGTCTGATTGTGGACAGCAGTGACCAGAGCTGTGAAATCAAGTCAGAGGAAAATTGGAGGACCCACCAGTGAAGTAACAAAACATTCACAATGGGTGCAGATGACACGACACAATGACTGCACCAAATAAAACCTCCCATATCACCCAGTAGGGATGCCTATTGAGAATCTGAAGTGCTCCATCCTCTTACTTCTTTCCACTCTGTCCAAAGTACCACAGCTCTGGCTGAAGGAGCCTTGTGACCTCTTGAATGTTTTCAGATCGGTCTCCAAAGGTGACAGTGGAAAGAGGGCCATGGATAGATAGAAAATCAACTATTCCACACCTCTGGAGTTTCTGGTATGATGGTGATATTCATAGAAGCAGATCAGTTGTAGGAGAGTTCTATTTCAAAGCAAAAATTTTAATCCTGAAAGGATTTTATTTGGTGAATATGTAAAGATAAGTGATTGAAAACAAAAATACCAGATAATGGGAGGAGTGAAATTTTCAAAATGCTAATTTTTATGAATTCATAAATAGCCAGGTGCAATGTGGGTATATATATTTCTCTCTCTCTCTCTCTCTCTCTCTCTCTCTCTCTCTCTCTCTCTCTGTGTGTGTGTGTGTGTGTGTGTGTGTGTGTGTGTGTGTGTGTGTTTTGGGTGGTGTCTGGATTTAGAACAACTATTTCTCAAATTGTAAATTGGTAGGTCTTGTCCTTCTGAGCCAAGGGGACACAGGGAAATTGTATGACAAGCAGAAAGGGGATTATATTTCTTCTTACCACAAAAATAGTTTGTTCTCTTTGGACTCCTGGTGTATAAATTTGCATTTTCACAACAAATTATCCATGATTTGCTTTGCCTGTGATTGCAGAATTCTTGAGACAGAGAAAATAAACTGTATCATACTGACATAGTTCATATTGTAAAGAAGTAATTATTTTTGAACTGTTACAGCAATATCTTGATTATGCAGTAAATAGAATTAATGTTATATTGACAATATATTTAAGTCCTCTACTAGCTGAAATGCATTTTCTGGGTAAAGTGAACAGTATCAATTTCAAAGAATAACATTCATAATCCCTACAGTGGTTAAGACAGTGACATCTGATATTAACATGCCATTTCTTTTCTATTTCTTAATTTTCAACTTTTTTCCCCAGAGACCTACTCTTTCAGACAATCAGGAATCCCATAAAAGCACAAACTAGAAGCCATAATATATATCAACAGGACCTGATGCAGACTCATCCAGGCTTTGTGGGTGTTGCCTCAATCTCTGTAAATCCATATGAGCTTTGATCACATTGGTTTAGAAGACTAGGTTTTCTTAATGTTCTCCATCCCCGTTGGCTATTGTACTAGTTTTGTGTCCTCTGCCCCAGGGTTATGTAAATCCTAAGAGGAGAAATCTGATGGAGCCCTCTCATTTACTGTTGAGTATTCCAAGATAATTAACTCTCTGTGTAATATCTGTCTATGGATCTAGGCTTTTCTTCTCAGCTGCTGTCAATGAAAGATTCTCTGATGACTGAATAAAGCACTGATTTATAAGTATGGCAGAAAGTCCTTAGGAATCACTTTTTATTGCTAATAGTGTCTGCTGTTTGTTTTTACCCTAGGACCATGGGCTGGCTATCTACAGTCTCTGGTTTTGGTCATCGACACAGTGTCAAGTATGAGTTTCATCTCATGAAGTGGAACTTAAATCAGATATTGGTTGGTTATTCACTCAAGCTTTCTGCCAACGTATCGTGCAGTGGATCTTATAACAAATGATTGGCGTATGGCTTGGTGTTTACATTTTTCTTTCCACATGATGCAGAATACCTTTCTGTACCAAAGATGAAGGCTCTATGTAGGAACTAGATCAATTTCTCTATGCTCAATTCATTGTATAGATGTTGTTTTCAGCAACAGGTCCTTGTTTTCCCTTTTATGGACAGAATTCTATAGATTTGGCAAGCTTGGGTTGTTTGGGGATATCCAAGAGACCCCTTTGGCCATCATCTCAATTAGATATAACACAATCCCAGTACTGGCAGCTTCATTTGCTGACAAGATATTGCCAGTTAGGACTCTGACTCCTTCACTGTTTGGTTATTTTGTTTTAGTTTGCCTTCATATATTTATATACTTTATGGAGCGTCTACTGTATAAAGATTCAATTCTATCCCTCACACAGCCCTTAATTTTAACTGTCTGTCCCTGTATTCTCACCCTCATCCCCTTTTAGTTTTTCTGCCTCCCCATTTGATTCTCCAGTCCCAGTTTCCCAATCCATCTTCAACTATTCCATTTCCCTTTCCTAACAAGATGTGTTTTGTACCATCTGTATATAACTTCAGTGATTTCATAGCAAATATCCACATTTAAGTGAATACATAATATATATGTCTTTTTTGGGTCTTGAATAACTAACTTAGGATGACTTTTTTACATCCATTTACATGAAATGTTATTTTTTAACAATGATATAATACTCCACTATGTAAATATGCCAGATTTGTATCCATTCATCTGTTGAGGGACATCTATTTTACTTCCAAATTTTGGCTATTGTGAACAAAGCAGTAATGAATGTGGTTGAGTAAATTTCTTTATAGTAGAATGAATTATTCTTTGGATATATTCTTTGGGGTATAGCTGGTTCCTGAGGTAGATTGATTACCATCTTCCTAAAGAAACAAAATACTGATTTCTGTAATGACTGTCCAAGATCCCACTCCCACCATCAATGAATGAGCGTTATTCCACACCCATACCATCCTTGGCTGTTACTTACTTTATAGATATTAGCCATTCTACATGTGTAAGGTAAAATTTTAAAGTACTCTTGATTTGCATTTCCCTGAGGGCTAAGGATAGTGGATATTTCTTTAAGTGTTTTTCAGCTATTTGAATTGCATCATTTGAGAATTCACTCTACACATATGGTAACATTACACCATTTTTTAAAAAAAAAATGGATTGCTTGTTTTCCTAATATATAGATTTTTCAGTACTCTGTATATTTTGGATATTGGTCCTTTACCAGATGTGGAGTTGGTAAAAGATCTTTTCTCACTCTGTAATTTGCTGCTTTGTCCAAATGACAGAATCCTTTCAGTTTCATGAATTTTATTAACTATTGGTCTTACTGCCATCGCTGTGTTCTGTCCAGATAGTTATTTCCTGGGTCAAAGAGTTCCTGGCTAGTTCCCATTTTCTCATCTATCATGTTCAATTCAACAAGATTTTGGTAATTAATTAATTAATTGATTGCTGTCTTGTTTTAATTGAATAGAGTAAAACTCCAACAATTTTTTCTCTTAACCTTTTTTTTCTTGTTTTTTTCCTCTTGTTTCATTTTTTAATTTTTGTATTCACTTTACATCCTGATCACTTCTCTCTCACTTCTCTTCCCAGTCCCATCCTTACAAATCCCTTCCTCCACTGTCCCACCCCTTCTACTCAAAGAGCCCACTTAACCTATATTAAGGTCTTTGATGCATTTGGAGTTCATTTTTGTACAGGTCGATACTTGTGGATATCTTTATATTCTTCTGTATATAGCCATCCAGTTTGACTAGGATCATTTGTTGAAGATGTTGCCTTTTTTCCCAGTGTGTGTTTCTGGCTTCTTTATGAAAAATCAGGAATCCATACTTGTGTGGATTTATGACTGATATTCAGTTAAATTTCATTGATCAATTTGTCTGTTTTTATGTTAATACTATACAGTTTTTATAACTTTAGCTTTGTAGTATAACATGAAATTAGGAAAAGTAAGACCCCCATCAGTTCTTTTATTATCCAGTTTGTTTTGGCTATCCTTGTGATTTTTTGGGGGGGGGTGTATGTGTTCTATATAAAGTTCTATACTTTCCTTTCAAATTCTGTGATGAATTGTGTCTTAATTTTTATGGGAATTTGTAGTGGCATATTTTCCCTGCAAGTTTGGAGGAGCTTAGGTGGGAGGAGTAAGGAGAGGAAGAGAAGGAAGAAGAGGAGGAGCAGAGGGAGGCAGAGATGTAGGAGTATGGAGACCCACACATGTATGGAGAGCAGTCCTGGGTAATAACTTATATCTAGGTTAGTTAATTGGGAAACACCTCCAATTTTGGGCATCTTGTTATTGAGCATTAGAAAACAAATAAAGCCTTTGATTAACCTTTAAGCATTAGATCCACTGCTGCTTGTGATCTCAGGCGTAGCCTAGTCGGGAACATAGTGACTGTGTAACACAAGACAGATGTGGTGTTGTCGACTTTAAATATCTTGCAACAGAGATTGTATTCAATTTGTACCTTGTTTTTGGTAGGATGGCCAGTTTTACTGTGTTAATCCTACCAATCTATGAACTAAGATTTTTTTTTTAAATTAAGATTTATTTATTTGTTTGTTGGTGTTTTTTTGTTTTGTTTTGTTTTGTTTTGTTTTTCGAGACAGTGTTTCTCTGTGTAGCCCTGGCTGTCCTGGAACTCACTCTGTAGACCAGGCTGGCCTCGAACTCAGAAATCCTCCTGCCTCTGCCTCCCAAGTGCTGGGATTAAAGGCGTGCGCCACCACTGCCCGGCTAAGATTTTTCCTACTTCTGAGATCTTATTCAATTTCTTTTTTCAAAGACTTGAATTTTCTCTCATATGAGTCTTTCATCTGCTTGGTTAGAGTTAACTCCAAATTTTTTACATTATTTGAAGCTGTTGTGAAAGTGTAGTTTCCCTGCTTTGTATTTCAGTCTGTTTGTCATAGAAGAGCTACTGAGTTTGTCAGTGAATTTTGTATCCAGCTACTATTTTTTTCAAGTTTTTATCACTTGTAGGAGTTTCATGGTGGAATTTTTTGGTCACTTATGTATATTTTCATCATCTGCAAATAATCATGTGCTGACTTTTTTCTTTCACATTTTTTAAACCTTTGATCTCCTTTGGTTGCCTTATTGTTATAGCTAAGAATTCAAGTATTATGTTGACTATGTATGGACAGAGTGGACCACCTTGCCTTGTTCCTGATTTTAGTGAAATAGTTGTGAGTTTCTCTCCATTTAAATCTATATTGGCTATGAGCTTGCAGTAAACTGCTTTTATTATGCTGAGGTGTATCTCTTGTATCTACCAGTTCTCTAGAATATTTACCATAAAAGGAGGCTGGATTTTTGTCAAAGGTCTTTTCTACATATGTTTTCATCTTTCAGTTTTGCTTATATGGTAATTTATATTTACTCATTTACAGATGTTAAGTCACCCTCATGTTTCTGGAATGAAGTTTATTTGATCATGATGGGTGATTTTTTTTAATGTGTTTGTTGATTAAGTTTGCAAGTGTTTTATTGAGAATTTAAGAGACTTTACATCTATGTCTGTAAGAAAAAATAGGTCTGTAATTCTTCATTATTGGATCTTTATATGGATTAGGTATCAGGGTAATTGTGTCCTCATAGAATGAATTGGACAATGTTATTTTTTTTCTGTATTGTCAAATAATTTGGGGATTACTGGCATTAAGTTGTCTTTAAAGGTCTGATAGTATTATCTCCTAATATCACCTAGCCTCCTTGTGAATTTTGTTTGTTTGTTTGTTTGGAGGGTTTTAATATACACTTCTAGTTTCTATTTCACTAAAGGTTGTATTTCTCTTTAACTTGTTTATCTTATCTTAATTTAACTTCAGTAAGTTGTATATATTGAGAAATTATCCATTTTTTAAAACTTGTCATTAAAACTAGAGGCTTTTTTAAAAGCATTTTCTTATGATTCTCTGGATTTACTTGGTGTCTGTTGTTGCCCCCCTTTTAATATCTAATTTTAATTTGAATCTACTCCCTCAATCTTTTAATTTATGGGAATAAAGGTTTGTCAATTGTATTGATTTTCTTAAAGAACCAATATTTTGTTTCATTTGTTGTTGGAGTTGTTTTTGTTTCTTCCTATTATATTGATTTCAGCCCAAGTTTGACTATTTCTTGCTACCTTTTCCTTTTGAGTCTGATTTCTTCTTTTTGTTGTGGAAATTTCTGGTGTGCTATACATTTCTAGTATAAAGAAATCTCTCCAAGATTTTTATGTAAGTATTTAGCACTGAACTTGCACTATCTGAGGACCCAGCTATACCACTCCTGGGCATATACCCAAAAGATACTCCAACATATAATGATGATACATGCTTCACTATGTTCATAGCAGCCTTATTTATAATAGTAAGAAGCTGGAAAGAAACCAGATGTTCTTCAACAGAAGAATGGATACAGAAAATGTGGTTCATTTACACAATGGAGTACTTATACTACTCACCTATTAAAAACAATAACTTCATGAAATTCTTAGGCAAAATGAATGGAACTTAAAAACATCATTCTGAGTGAGGTCACAATAAAACACACATGGTTGTGGTGCGCTGCCGCGCATGCGTAGTCTCCCTCCTGAAATCGCCATTAAACACCAGTAAGGCGAATGCCTGAGCAGCCAGTAACTGTCAAAAACTGACGCAGCCCGTCGTGTCATATCTGCCGAGACGCATCAGCCAATAGAGTAGGGACACGCCGACCCGATGGGTATATAAGGAGAGCTCCTCTTCCCCTCGGGGTCTTTCCTCATTTTCATTGGAATAAAGCTTGCTGCAGAAGGATCCTGGTGTCCGAGTCCGTTCTTGCTGGCGAGAAGGTGACGCGGGTCACACATGGTATGCATTCACTGCTAAATGGATCTTAACCCAAAACCTTGGAATAACCAAGATACAATTTACAGGCCACATGAAGCTCAAGAAGAAGAAGAAAGATCAAAGTGTAGATGCTTCAGTCCTTAGAAGGGGAAACAAAATACTCAAAGGAAGAAATATGGAGACAAACTGTGGGGCAGAGACTGAAGGTAAGAGCATACAGAGACTGCCCTACTTGGGGATTCATCTCATACACAGTCACCAAACCAAGACACTATTGTGGATGCCAAGAAGTGTTACTGACAGGAGCCTAATATAGCTGTGTTTTAAGAGGCTCTTCCAGAGCCTGACAAATATAGAGGTGGATGCTTGCAGCAAAACATTGAACTGAGAATGGAGTCCCCAATGGAGGAGTTAGAGAAAGAACTGATGGAACTGAAGTGGTTTGCAACCCTATAGGAAGAACAACGATATCACCCAATCAGACTGGGAGAAGAGACCCTTGGTTTTGTGAAGGCTTGATGTTCCAGTATAGGGGAATGCCAGTGGGTGGGTGGGGGAATACCATCATAGAAGCAGGGAAGGAAGATGAGATAGGGGGTTTCAGGCGGTGGGGAAAACCAGGAAAGGGAATACTATTTGAAATGTAAATAAAGAAAACATCCAATAAAAAATAGAAAAAAAATCACTATATCTATAATTGCTGGTATCTGCTTTTGTATTTGTTGGATGAGTTCCATGGTTTGTGTTTCCTCTCTGGCTCTTAAGAGAGTGTGGCAGCTGAGTGTTGCCTGATGGGGATATTTTTTAGATCTGATAGATGTAACCACTTGATGCAAAATGCGTTCCTGGGTGTTGGAAGCTGACACTTTGGAATGGGTCCACAGGATGGAAAAAAGCAAGTTATTCCAACTATATCTGCTTAGTCAGCTATTAATATGCTTTTCCTGTTATTAAACATATATAACAATTGCCAGGAATTAGCCTACCCTTTTGAGCAGATCTCAGCTGATCTACAAACATGTACTGTATTGTAGTGATGCTATATAGAAAAATAGATTACATCTTAAGTCTTAAGGATGATCCTATAAGAATTCTGAGAATTTTATCAGTGATTATTAAGCTCTTGTATAGTGGGACTGCCATTAGGTCCTTTTCTGATCGTCATAACTGCAATGAGAACTCTATCAGTCTCCCGTGTGCCACCAGTTAATCATTCTTAGATAGTAACCAAACTTTCTCCTACTCAGAGCACATTTCAAGAGGTTGTAAAACAATTAACCAAATGTCATAAAAAGGGAACTAATGATTTATTATAGGTGCTAGGACAGAAGATTCAAATATTGACTGGGTTTATCTATATAAAGCTTCACTAATAACTTAGTTACGGTTTTCAAACTTTCAATGAACCTGTGGAACTGTGACAGGTGATGGATGTTTAGCCAGATAATTACTACTAAAGGATATGCATGTAAACATACTCTGTTGTAAACTTCTATTTCAATTCATGATTTGAATCTTTTTGTGTATAGTTGTGATGAACTTTTTAACATGTGATCATGTATTCTGAAAGATATAAAGTACTGAGGGCAAAGAGAAGAGAGAAGAATTTTTTCCCTTTCCCCACTTAGGATCTTTCTGCTTTCCTCCTTAGATGCTTTCATAAAAACTTTGTTACAACTTAGAAATAAACTCTATAATCACTTTTTAAAGTGTCCCCTTTTCTGCCTGTGACTTCCTATCAGCAGGCCAAGAAAGTTAGAGCCCTATAGTTCCTGCTGAGATAGCACAAAGGCTATTTACTTAATCCTTTGCTGTTTTAGGAAGGCAGGTCACCTACAGAAACAAGGTACCTTAGACTTAAATAAGTAAACTTTTTATTATTATATATCAACCCTAAATATCTTCTAAGTCAAAGTCTTACCACAGTATCTCATAAGACAATGTCTTACCCTCTGCTGATGCTCTTCCCCCTCTCCTGCCTCAAGAAGAACAAACAAGAAAGAAGACTCCCACTAGGGCTGGCCCCAGCAATGAAATATTTATTAAATATTTATAATTGAACTATCCTGTATTTTTTCCAGGCTATTCTTCTTTAAAGATTTGTGCTGACTACAGTTATCATATCAAGAAACAGAAACATTTCTGTCTTTGTACATTTGAACTTGGAACCTTTTAATACACAATTTATTATTTGACACAGTAAAACACAGATATTAAGGGCTCACCCTAATGAATTTAGATTGTGTCTTTACATTCTCATTACTGTCCCCCTTCTCCATTACAGAGTCAGCCTGCATATTTTTTTCCACCACTGTAGGCTAATCTTGTCTATCCTTGAATTTAACTATCATATGTATATGTAATATATGATATATGATATCATATAATGATATATAATAAAATATATAATTATTACATAGGCACTGATTGATATCTGACCATGCTTAACAGCAATGTAAAACATTAATCTTAGTTATGTTGTTGAGAAGTATGTTCTTTTCATTTCTGGTCAGTACTGCTTTCTGAAATTGCAATTTATTTGTTACATTGATAGATTTTATGAATGTTTTAAATTTTGAGCTTTCATGAATGTTTTCTAGCAAAAGCCTAGTAAAAATCTTTCTGGTATATATGTTTTTAATTTTGAGGGGTAACTTTCTAGATGAAGAACTGTAGAATAACAGGTGTGTGTTTACAGTTGTAAACAGTTGAAGAGGAGTTTTTCTTGGGTGGGGGGTATTTTTGCCCTGAATGCATGATTCTATGTTCCACCTTCAGTATAAATGGCAATGTTCTTCCATGACTTCACCTGTAGTTATTATTTTTATTCCTAATCTTGTTTTATAAAGAACAATATTCTATTTCTTCTGGTTAGATTTATAATAGAGCAGACTCTACATTCTTGCTTTCATTTTTATTTATATCGTAATTAGTAAAGCATAATAAAACTCTTCATTGATGGCCTTTAGTGCTCTTATTATATATTTCATACAAAATTTTTACTCACAAAGCTTTTCTACCTTCTTGAATTGATAATATTCCTTAAAATATTTACCTTTTCTTATCTTATGTATACTAGTGTTTTCTTGCAAGCATATTTATGCATATTTTTGCAGTGTGCAAGGAGGTCAGAAGAGGACATTGGATCTCCTCGCACCATAATTGCAGACATTTCTGAGTTACTATGTGGATGCTGGAACTGAACCTGTTTTCTCTGTAAGAGTGGCAAGTGCTCTCAACTACTGAGCCATTTCTTTAGGCCCTGTTAATAGCTCTTCTTTATATTTCTATGCACACATAGAAAACATTTTCTTCCAGTTTCTGGGCAACACTGCCTTTGATAAAGCCTAATTTCAACTGTCTAACATATGGTTGGTTAAAAATATTTAAACAATATTCCTGTCTTAAAACTGTTAAAATATTCTTCTAGGATTTCTTCTAGAAACGTCGTAGCTCTAACTTTTGGATTTTACTCTTCCATTGAAACTTAATAAATGTTTCTATGTAATATGAATAAGGTCAAATTTTTCCCTCAACCCAGTCTCCCACAAAATAGCTGTAATGTTTATATATATATATATATATATATATATATATATATATATATATAATAAAATACATTTACAGCATACCTCCATCCAGTTCAATATGCTGAGTTTTGTGTCATTGATTACTTGTATCCTTTTATAAGTGCTAACTTGTGTAGACACAAAGCAATTCATGAAAGCAATTACAGTAAGTGGTCTTCTTTTATAGGATTTCTTCAAGATTGTCTTAGATATTCTAGGTTCTACGGCTCATCATATAATCATGCAATAAACTTGTTCAATTCTCCATTTTAAAAATGCTTTTTGGGGTTTCTATTGGGACACATTGATTTTGTAGATTAACCTGAGGAGAATCAATACATTTATATTGACTCTTCTAAATCATGTCCAGGTCAGCCCTGTATGTGTTTTGTCCTCCCATCAATAGCATTTGGTAGACTTCAGTGTACATGACTCCTGGTGTATCTAATACATTCATTTTTTTAGTACTATACTATTCTAAATTTGTCAGTTTTCAAAAATTGCTTTTGATATCAAATATGTGCATTTACATTTGAAAGTAAATTCATATTTGTGCCCCTATTGACTTTACTTCTCCTTTCTGTTCATTTCTTTATATATTATTTTTTTCTTTTATATCCTTCTTCTTATGTATTTTATTTATTGTTTCTATTATTTATTCAAATTTTTAATTTATTCTATTTTATTAATAACATATTTCAGGACATTGTTCAATGACACTAGATTTTTGTCTTTTTCCTTAAGCTTTTGGGGAAAGCATTTTATTTTAAAAAATTAAGTCATATTAGCTTTAGGTAATTTAGAATTACACAAGATTTGATATAACTATAATTTTTATTGATGAATGTTTTCCTTTACTTTAATAGACACAAAATTTTTCAAGTTTTTCTAAGAATCCATTGTCATTATATAAATTTTTAAAATATGTTGTAATAAAGCAAATAATAGGTTTATGCATATTATTTTAGCTTTGCTTTCTTTATTGATTATGTTATCAGGTTTATATATTCTGCCTATTCAATATGCTTATATTATTGAAAGGTCTCTATTTTAACAGATATTAGTTTGTAATTTTATTCAGATTCTATGCTATGTTTCATTATAATATATACAATATCTATATATGTTTTAAAATATGTATTTATTAGAACAAATTATAGAAACATACATATTTAATATAAATTATGCACATATGAATATACATTAAATACATTAAAATATTTTAATTTTTAGCATAATGATGATTTTTATCTAAACTTATGAGATTGTTTTACTGGCCTGGAAAGAGTGGTATCCCAATTACATCATTCATAAATATTATATAAACCTTATCAAAGTAGCTATCCTGATTCAGAAAAAAATAAAAGAAAGATAAATGAATCAAATCATATGATGTTGAGGAGCCAAAGCAGCTTAGAAATCTGAAGGTTTTTACAGAATCTATGATTCATCTCAAAACTTAAAGCTGTACTTGAGATTTTAATTCGGATCTACTCTGTTCAAGACTAAAATATCAGGAAGTGTGAGTGAGAGCATCAGGGTTCTTTAGGTCAAGTAAAAGCTTCTTGGCCAGTGAGTGAAGAGTGTCTGATATTTGCATTTCCAAGGGATGTGGTTGAAAAAAATCATTGAAGGAACATGGCTGCACAAATGAAACAAAAAGCAGTTAGACATGTGTCTATTTAGGGTTCTATTGCTGTGAAGAGACACCACGATCCAGGCAATTTTCTTTTTTATTTTCTTTTTAAATTTTTTATTGGATATTTTATTTACATTTCAGTTGTAATCCCCTTTCCTCATTTCCCCCCACCCCCTCCCAGGAACCCCCTATGCTATTCACCTCTCTTCCTGCTTCTATGAGGATATGCACTCAACCATCCTCCCACTCCCACCTTCTCAGCCACAATTTCCTCCACACTGGGGCATCCAGCCTTCACTGGACCAAAGACTTCTTCACCTACCTATGCCTAACAATGTCATCTTCCCCTACATGTAGGGCTGGAACCATGGGTCGCTCTCTATGTGCTTCCAGGCTGGCAGTTTAGAACCTGGGAGTTCTGGTTGATTGGTATTGTTGCTCTCCCCATGAGGCTGTAAACTCTATCAGCTCCTTCATTCCTCTCTTTCACTCATCCAGTGGGAACTCCATGATCAGTTCAATGGTTAGTTGTGAGCATCTGCCTCTGTATATTTCAGGCTCTGGCAGACCTCTAAAGAGACAGTTATATCAGGCTCCTGACAGCCTGCACTTCCTGGCATCCACATCAGCGTCTCCCTTTGGTGAATTCACAAGGGATGGATACCCAGGTGGAAGAGTTTCTGGACTGCCCTTCCTTCAGTTTCTGTGCCACTCTTTGTCTCCATATTTTCTCCCATAAGTATTTTGTTACTCCTTCTAAGAAGGGAGTAACAAAACACCTACACTGTGGTCTTCCTCGTTCATGAGCTTCATGTGGTCTGTGAGTTTCTTCTTGGATATTGCGAGCTTTTGGGCTTATATCCAATTATCAGTGAGTGCATACCATTTCTTATCTCCTTGTACAAAGCTCAAGTCCAACTGGATAAAGGACCTTCACATAAAATCAGACACTGAAACTAATAGAAGAGAAGGTGGGGAAGAACCTTGAATACCTAGGCACAGCAGAAAAGTTCCTGAACAAAACACCAATGGCTTATGCTCTAAGATCAAGAATTGACAAATGAGACCTCATAAAATTGCAAAGCTCCTGTAAGGCAAAGGACACTGTCAACTGTTGGGAGCCGACTCCTAGCCGAAAGCGGCTATCATCTTTGCAGCCATCTCAGGCCATATACCCTGACAAGAGAGTTGTTTTCAACAGCCCGAAACAGCTGAGCACACTCTGATAAAGGGTATAAATACCCAGGATTTCCTTCCAATAAACGAGACTTGAGAGACTTGATCAGACTCCCTGTCTTGTCTCCATTCTTCGCATCTCCGTTCCCACTCTCTCTCTTGCTAGGCCCTGACCCGCGGACCGGAGCAGCAGAACGGGCAGTTACAAAGTGGCGCCTCAATGTTGGAGCTCCAGTAAGCGGGATACAGTGAAGGACACAGCAGGAATTGGAGGCGTGCATCCTCTCTCCTGTGCTGGAGACCCTGCTGACTGACCCGAACAGGCAGCAACAGTCAACAGGACAAAATGGAATCAAACAGATTGGGAAAATATCTTTACCAATCCTACATCTGATAAAGGACTCATATCCAATGTATACAAAGAACCCAAGAAATTAGACTTCAGACAACCAAATAACCCTATTAAAAATTGAGGTACAGAGCTAAACAAAGAATTCTCAACTGAGAAAACTTGGATGGCCGAGAAGCACCAAAAGAAGTATAGAATATCCTTAGTCATCAGGAAAATGCAAATCAAAACAACCCTGAGATTCTACCTCACATCAGTGAACGGTCAAGATAAAAAACTCAGGTGATAGCAGATGCTGGTGAGGATGTGGAAAACGAGGAACACTCCTCCATTGTTGGTGGGATTGTAAACTGGTACAACCACTCTGGAAATCAGTCTGGTGGTTCCTCAGAAAATTGGACATAGCATTATCTGAGGACTAAGCTATACCACTCCTGGGCATATACCCAGAAAATGCTCTAACATATAACAAGGATAAATGCTCCACTATGTTCATAGCAGCCTTATTTATAATAGCCAGAAGCTGGAAAGAACCCAGATGTCCTTCAACAGAGGAATAGATACAAGATATGTGGTGCATTTACACAATGGATTATTGCTCAGCTATTAAAAACAATGAATCTGAGAAATTCTTAGGTAAATGGATGGAACTAGAAAATATCATCCTGATTGAGGTAAGCCAATCACAATAGAACACACATGGTATGCACTCACTGATAATTGAATATTAGCCCAGGCAACTCTCATAAAGGACAACATTTAACTGGGGCTGGTTTCCAATGTCAGAGATTCAGGACATTATCATCATGGCATGAAGCATGGCGACATCTAAGCAGACATGAGAAAGAAGCATAGAGTTCTACATCTTGATCTGAAGGCAGCCAGGGGAAGACTGACTCTTCCTCACTAGGTAGAACTTGAGCTCTAGGAGCCTTCAAAGATCACATACTTAATGACACACTACCTCCAACAAAGCCACACCTCCTAATATTAGCAGTTCTATGGCCCAAGAAAATTGATAACACCAACCATTTAAGAAAGACTTCCACCACAGTCACTAACTGACCATGAAATTAGCCCTTTTATGATTGCATGATCTGTTGAAAGACCTAGGATAGGAGCAAGTTCCTAGAATCTTTAATATGAGCTAACTAAGTTATATATATCCAACTACTGTTTAGACCCACCAAAAAAATCTGTATATCTTGAATGACCAGTTCTTCTTCTACTGTGTTTTCAAACCACATAGTGACTTATAAGTTACTATAGCACAAGTTACTATAATTAGTTATCAACAGACCTTCTATTTTTTAAAGTAATTTTTGCTTTTTATTACTTCTACTACTGAGTCTAGGCTTAATATTTTTAGAGTCAAGCACTCACATAGTTTCATTGTCTTTTTTCATATTTAAATATATAGTTAAATAATATTTCCTTTTTTCGTTTTTCCCTTTTTTATTGGATATTTTATTTATTTTCATTTCAGATGCCATCCCTCTTCCCCATTTCTCCTCCCTAGAACCTCCTATTTCATCCTTCCTCCTTCGTTTTGCTTTTATACCATTTTAATAACATGCATGTATTAAGGTCAGTTCTAGGCTGGGGGTCTAGCAGTATAATAGATGCAAGTAGTTAAGAAACAAGCAAGACAATAAACACAAATAGTCAAAGAACAAGCAAGGCATTAAACACAATTCTGTGAACACTCCTGTGATAATTGTTTCTAAGGTCTTATCAGGATGAACAAATTATCTGAGCCAACTTCTCTGTCCTAGACCAAAGTCATTTTTTATGTCTGAAGTCTACTTTCTTGTTCTAGCTTAAAATTTAGATTCCTGCTTGAAATTACTTCTTTGTTCTAGCCTAATATCAGATTCTTGCCTGAAGCCTACTTCGTTGTCCTTGGCCAATGCCATATTCCTATCAAGTAGCCCATTTCCTTGTCTTTTGCCCATGTCAGATTCTTGCTATGCAGTTCTAAAGGCTCTCTGCCTCTCCCCATTTTTTATTTCATTAACAAGACTGAACCTGTCTTAGGTCATTCTGACAAGAATGCCTTCCTTACCCATCATAGAATATACATTATCAAAAGCAATGCATTTCTGTCTTATGTTGGTAAGGCTTTGTACAGAATCTTACCCACCCTTGTCTTTCCAGCCTCTTAATTTAATAATTCTGTCTGGGGATCCATTTTCAGGTTCAAGCCATGTACTTCAGCTGCCAACTTTCAACACACCTTCTAAATTAATGATAAACAAGGATATCAAACACTGATTTTCTAACTCACAGTGCAAGTTACAAAAAAAATACATGTGCAGTCTTTCAATAGAAAAAAGAAAAATAATATGGCAATTTAATGCCTTATGTCTAAGAAAAATCTCGTGCACTACCTAAGCTACTTTGTCTTTCATAACATACACAGATATTACATATTTTGACCATCTTATACAATAAAAAATTTCCCTTTCTTAGTTTCTTGAAGGCCTATAAATTAGATTTCCCCACCAGAAATAAAATAAAGATGTTTATTTTCTTTAGCAATCTGTCCTGTAGAGCACTATAAGAAATGATAGTTAGTGACCTCAGTATATAAAATAATTTAGTGATGATAAGAGAATGAGTAGCATCCTTTGAAGTGCTCTTTTCACTTTGGACTTTCCTGGTCATTAGTCCATGTATCACAGAAAAAAATTTTCAGGTGAGATGAAACCAACACTGTGGGAAAACATAGATGGAGCAGTATCTGTTGGATGCACCAGCAGGATAGCATGTACCCATGAAAGTATATCTTGGAAGTCTCTCTAGGTAAATTCTCATATCATAACTGATGGAAAAAATCTAAAATATAAATAATATTCCTATTTTATTCCAATACTCTTTTAAGAAGAAAAAAGTTATGCTTCCTCTAAAATTGTCCCCTCCTTATCTCTCTACGGATCACTAAATAAAACAAATGATATCAAATGTTAACAGTGTAAGTACAGTACTAAACAGTTAATGTGTTTGTCTGATTTAGCTCTCCCAATAGCCTTTGCAGGGAGGGATGGGTTAGTAAGCACACATGTAAAGATATTCCTTTCCTATATACTTTGTCCTGTGTGTCTTTCTCCCTTCAGACTAGAATTATATATGCATTTTCTCATACAGAATCTCTTCTTACACAAATTGAAACTTGGTTTTTTAATTTATAGCCTTCATGAATGATTCAGAAGCGTAAGAATGATTGTAAGGCTCTCATATGACAATAACATGTAGACCTATGTTTTCCTGGGATTTTTTTCAATTTGAGTACAAACTTCTAGACTGTTCAGGTACTATTCCTTCAGGTAAAATCTTGATCTTTGGAATACTCCCTGTATATTTGAGACAGTTTTAAACTGACCTTTTGTGATTGGCTCCCAAGGTAGAATAAGCTATAGAGTCAATGAAATTAAATTACTTACTTTAAAGGTTCAGAATACAGTGTTTGGCTCAGGATGAAATGAATTGATGTTTCAAGCTAACTTTCCCATCAGCTCCAGCATCCTCTCCAAAGATAGAAATTAATCCACTGGGGTTAGTGAATGGATTATTAATCAAAATCAGCAAACACTAAAAATTACAATTTTAGGGCATATTTTAACTGGAGCTATGCAATGAAGAAAACATTTTTAACTATCATATATGTCCAACTCCAAGGACTGTGAAATAATTTTGACCATTTATTTATTTATTTAATTAATTTATGTTTTGCTGTCCTCCACAGTTACTCCAGGGTCATGGACAAGGGAGATCAGTCTGGCATTCCCCCTCTTGATATATCCTGATATATCCAGGTATCATATTGAACAGGAACCCTAGAATCATAGCTTTGCTAATAAACTTGTGTCCTAAAGTGAATATGAACCTACAAAATTTCAAACCTTCTAGGTTATCATCAGTGTTGCTTAGTTTGTCAATTTATGACAACAGCATGAAGCAAGGGCAGTGATGATTGCTTTTAAATTGAAACATAAGAAATAAGTCATTCTATTCTAAGATGCCATCTGAACATGAGTAGAAGCTTTCTAGAAGTCACATGTTGTAATCTATATTTTAAAACTTTTTTCTTTCCCTTGCATCTTTAGTTGTGTCCTCTCTCTCTCTCTCTCTCTCTCTCTCTCTCTCTCTCTCTCTCTCTC
>NW_021604665.1:13088612-13095838 GCF_004785775.1 Grammomys surdaster | reverse complement strand
CTCTCTCTCTCTCTCTCTCTCTCTCTCTCTCTCTCTCTCTCTCTCTCACACACACACACACACACACACACACACACACACACACACACACACACAGAGACACACACACACACATAGATGTGTATCTAAAGAGGCCAGAGTAAGATAATGCATTTTCTGTTCTATCATGACTGAACCCGGAATTATCATTTTGAGACTTGGACTACGTTCAGTATTCACCAGCAATCTTCTCATCTTCTCCCTCCATAGCACAAGGTGTCAAATACATGTGTCACATATATTGTTTTACATATGTATTGGTGATCTGAACTCAATTCCTCACAGTTGTGCTGCAAGTGTTTTTATCCATCCAGTGAGCAATCCCCTCCAGCTCCTACAAACTGTCTTTCATGTATTAACTTTGTGAACACATTTTGACAATCAGTGCTTGTTAGAGTGGCTTATCGTGTGAATGAATCTATAATGAAGCCAAGAGGCACAGATGATTTACCAAGTGAGTAGGAGTTTTGAGTATAATTAGACATCTTTTCATTACTATAACATAGTGATGCTCTGAGAATACAATGCAAAGCTGAGTTATCCCACAGACCATGACTAAGCATGTCAGGTCAGTATCTGTGCATTCCTCATTTCCATCTCTGTCAATCTACCCACATTCCCAGGAACCTTATATATCTATTTATAGTCATGGTATTCACAATGATTTTATGTCTTTTCAGTCTGATTCATGAAATTTAATGAAAGAGTTTGGCTTGGACTTTAATCTTCAACCTTTAAGTTCTCAATATAGGAGAAAAGTTGAACAATAAGATCTGGTAACAAACATGTTGCTAGCTAGGAAGTCACCTTGGAAACCATCTAAGACAAATATCATGAAGATGAGCAACTTTGAGTTAATTTCTTCTCAGGGTTGTGGCATTTGGTTCATTGAGTTACATGTTGTGGTTTCTCTCTGAGGATTCATCAGAAGTTTCTCACTCACATGATTCATTACAGAGTAAAATTCAATATATTCCCAAGATATATTCCTTTTATATGAATTATTCAAATAAAAAAATGAAAATCAATGTGCCATAAACAGAAAAAATCACTTGTAATTTCATAATCATGAATGAATCAAAAATTCTACTTCCTATTTGTAACTCACCACCCTAGGCATTATCAGTCAGCAATGATTTCAAATGATGGATCTTGGGATCTCTAAGCTCACCAGATCAAGGCTAATTTTTGACTCTTAAGCAATGCATATAATATATATATATACATATGTACATATACATAGTGTGTATGTTGTATATGCATAAAATATAATGTATTGGAACAATATATTAGATATATGTATGTTTATATTATATACTCATTAAATTAAATATGCTTTTTGAGTGTTCTAATTTATATCTAAATTATATGAAATGCATCAAGAGGAAAAGCAAAAATTATACAGTATAATTATGAATCTCTTTAAGAAATAGCATTTTGATACTAGAGAAATCCCATGGAATTATAATGGATTAATGGAAAACAAACGATCGACCAACAAAAGACTTTGAAATTGCATCTAATCCAGGCAGATGTCTTCAGCTTGGCTTCCAGCAGTTAAGTGTGTAAGCTTTCTAATCAAATACATTCATCCAGAAGCTCTCCAGGAAAAAAACGTTAAAAACCTAATTTGTTTCTTTGTACCTGGGCTTTGCTACCTGGACACTTTACATGTCCTTCGTTTTAGTCCACCCAACTCTCTCTGGTAACCTTGCACTCTCTAAATAATAAATATAAAATGAAAATTTAAAGCATTCCTTTTTCCTTTTTTGTTTTTGTTTTTTTGTTTTTTGTTTTTCGAGACAGGGTTTCTCTGTGTAGCCCTGGCTGTCCTGGAACCCACTCTGTAGACCAGGCTGGCCTCGAACTCAGAAACCCACCTGCCTCTGCCTCCCAAGTGCTGGGATTAAAGGCAAGCACCACCACTGCCCAACCCCTTTGTACTTTAAAGAAACACTGCTTACATACGTGGCTGACTGCATCTTGTTTCTATCTCATTTGCACTAAATCATTATTATTCTTGTAATTTTAGCCACACAAGCTATATTCCTGAGTTCTTTTTGTGGACTCTTCCTTTTAAACATGAGGTTTGAATCTGTAATTTGTTTTTGTATGTAATTTTCAAAAAAGTTACTAAAATCTACATTTACATAGTCTTTTTCAATATAGAAATCATTCCACTTGAATTATTTCATTAGATCTACAACATCAACCCTGTTAATTAGGCAGAGAATGAAATGTTTTCTTGATTATTTGAACTGAGTGCATTTATGAGAACACAATGTCTGGTAAATAAACCAAATTCTAAATACTGGACCCCAGGGCTGGGGAGATGGCTCAGCCAGTAAAGTGCTTGATGCACAAGTATCAGAATCTGCGTTTGGATCCCTACCACACACATAAAAACCTGGGTATGTGGTGAGTCAAGGGCGATCACTGAAACTTTCTTATTAGTGAGCCTAACCATCAGTGAGTTACTGGTTCTGTGAGAGATTCTGTGTTAGGAAAAATAACAATGATGAGAATTGAAAAATGTACAAGATACACATGTATTCATGAACACATACACACACACACACACAATAGATAAAATGCAGGCCCCAGTAATGGCATAATTTAATATGATATTTATATTTTGCCATATTGTCTTTAGTGGTATAATGAATGTAGCCAGAAATAAGTCTCACGTAATGAAGTTAGGAGCACTAATTTTATTGTTTTGTAAGTTTTTTTACACAGTCCATATAACTGACACATAATTTGACCAAGTAATGGAATAAATTTTCTGACTTTAAATATCTACCTATTTCTTAATACAGAAAGATAAATTATCATAAAGTAACAAAGTGCTAAATATTTTCATTACTAATTATTATGTAGTGCTTAAGGCAAAGCTTTACACAAGATGTGTTGTGAAGTAAGTAATCTATAAATGTCTCTTACATGTACATGTATGTCTATTCATTGGTACTATATCCTTTTTAGATCTTCCCTTTCCTCATTTCAAACACTCCTTTACAATATTCTTACACATCTTCAAACCCATAGTCAATATTTCCAGGACTGTCAGTAAAGAAAATAGGTTTTTAAGGACTTGCCTTAACCTTCACTAGGGTGATTGCCAAGTTTTTTAAAAAAGCTGTTTCTTTTACCGAACTGAGTACAACACATAGACAAATATACTATCAGTAGTAAAAGGTAAAATTAGAATACCTCATAAATGGCAGTTACAAATTTGAACTCTAAATATCTTTGTGAACAGAGATAGTCTAATATACTTATTCACACAGTTTTCAAATATTGCAACCTCTGACTGAGCATCCAGTACATATGAAACCCCTCAAGGTATTCTGCTTTCATGTCCTATTTAGGCTTTACAGGTAAACCTCTCTACTGTGGCTATACTTGCCTCTATCTTGCTTTTCAGGCTTCGTATGTTAGAATTAGTCTTCAGAGTGGCAGACTAGGAAGATGGTGGATAACATCCTAGAGGTACAACCTAGAGAAATGTCACTAGTTACTGATGTTGCTGACTTCCGGAAGGATTAAGGTATGCTTTATGGAACTCTTCAGCTCTCAAAAACACATGCTGTTATAAGAGCGATCTTGATCCCTTAATATGTCTCAGACAGCCCATGGAAATGTGATCTTTTCTTTCCTCACAGCTAGAGGTTAAACTATGTTATAGGATATTTGAACTTGTTTCTCATCTCTTGGCACACACCTTCATTCTTGCTGAAATACAGACACAACCTGAATACTCATCTTTAAATCCAAACAATGAAGATAAAGTTAGTTTGTAAAAGGAAGCACACTTTTTCATGTCTAATTACTGGAAGAAAAAGTGATGAATCAGAGAAAGATTTGGCAAGATATGCTCAACTCTCAGGAGAAGACAGAGGAAAAAAAAGCCATACAAGGGAGAGGTAGACAGTACAGGAAGAAAGAGTACAGTATAGGAATACAGTAGCATTCATGGAGAACAGTACAGTAGAAGTAGAATGGAGAACAGAACAGCAGATAGGAATGGGGAGGCAGTTTTAACCAGGAGAGTTTTATGAGACATACTCAAGAGAGAACAAGCTAGACACAGGTAAAGAAGAATAAGCAAGAGAATTGGAAGGATCCAGAACACTAGAAATGATTGCTACTTTAGTGTGAGACCAAGCAGAGCAGTTCAGGGGCCGAGAGAAAAGCCAGATTGAATATCTCAGCTGGGAGAGGAGTTTGAGCCAAAATTGCTGAGTTGATCCAGCCAGCTAGAGTTCAGAAAGAACAAGAAACAGTAACCTTATTCAGCAGCAACTCTCAGAGGCTGAAAATTTTCTAGGCCTAGATTACACTGTCAGAGGACTAGACGTTTCCAGAACTAGTCCTTGGTTAGTAGGCAGAGGAAGTAAGCATCTAAGATAACATTTTTTCAGGCAAATAAAATGCCCTTTTACAAGGCCATCCTCCAACAGATATCCACTGCAGCTTTGGATGACTGACTATACCATGATCTTGAGCCCCTATTGCTGACTTCTGAAATATTCTGTTAAGGAAGGATGACATACAATATTCTTGCTTCTTTGATTTTAATTTATATTTTACTCTTCAAGGCTTCAATATCTTAAATAATTTATACACCTTGATCCTGTAAAGTAGGAACAAGAACACTAACTTTCCTAGGGGAAACACATACTTATACACACACACACACACACACACACACACACACACACCCCAAAATTTTCTATCCTGTGTACAAGACATCTCAATGTATTATAATTATTTGATAAATAATGACTTTTACTATTATTATGAGATTTTGAGGTTTATCTTTGAACTTTTAACTTTTTACACAGTTAACACTTTGAGAATTCTTCAACTAAAATCTATTTCTTAAACAAACACACAGACACACAGACACATAAACACACACGCCGGCATACACACACATCCTTCCATTGTAGGATAAAAAGAAAACAATAGGAGTAGACTCAATAAATTTATTTTTTTTTGTTTATACATATAGTATACTTACAAAAGTAGCAATGCTACAGCTCTCAATGAGTTAGGACCAAAATTATTAGTATTTTATAAGATCTATAGCTCTGTGTATCACACTCTTGGAAGTCTATGGACATGGCTGTTTATATGAACAATCATTTCTTGTTTTTACTTCTTTGCCTGCTAGTGCCTATGAGTCTCCAAAAATAAAAGGACACATCATAACGTGTATAGTTATGAAGATTTTTAAGTACCAAACCAGTAGCAGTGATCCTGTAAAAATAGAAAACTGATGCAAATTAAAGAAACGTTTCTACTTATCAGGACATATCTTAGTTAACAATTAGATGCCTTTTAGTGAGGAACACATATTGAGAGTGATGCCATTACTGCTTTCACAAGTATATTATATCTATAAACTAGAAGTGAATAATTATATTGAGTATATTAGTGTTAGTGCTTTTTATCTTAAATGAAGGTGCATGTTTCTTTGTGTGTGTGTGTGTGTGTGTGTGTGTGTGTGTGTGTGTGTGTGTGTAGACTAGAGCTCAATCTCACTTTTCACTTCCCCAGAATTGTCCATGCTTGTTTTCCAGACAGGCTACTTCACTGGAGCCTGAAGCTTACCAATTAGCCTGGCTGGCTGGCCAGCAATGCACCAGCAATCCTCTTACCTCTGTGATGAGATTATATGTGTGCATCATCACACTTGGATTTTTACATAGGTCTTGGGTATAAAACTCATGTCCTTATTCATGCATAACACGAGTGTGGGTGAAGAAATCCTCCCAGCCCTCACTGAGTTTGTCCCAATGCTGGGCAGATGTTCACTACTTTACATTCATCATGTCAAGAGTAAGAACAGCTGCTATCTCCAGTTAAACCTAGAAATCCTCAGTCGTGTTTAGGAAATGATTTGCCCAATGTTCAGAAAAGAAGTACTTGAAATAGAAATGAAATCTTAATGTGGCTAAGTGGTAGAGAGCTAGCTTAGCATGCACAGTGTCCTTGGTTTGAACCTGAGACCTATAAATGAACAAAAACGCCAAAACCCAAAGTTTGGAAAGAATCTCAAAGCCCTGTATTGTGCAATGTGTTCCCACAGACTGTAGCCAGTGGACAGGTTCTGGGCTGTGGAAAGTGAGTGTTTTGACTGAAGTCTTGAATCTTTTATACTTATTGTATGAGATTCAGAATATTTTTCTAACTCCTTTAACATCTTTAAGATAATAACATGATAATAGCCTCAATCTTGGGGTCCTAAAAGGATCAGTGCTCTTATAAAACCTAGAAAAGTACATATTGTTATCTGAATAATGCCTTATATTATCATTTCTATGTGTTGCAGTTAACTTCATCTTTTTTTTTCTTATTTTTCCTTTTCCAGAAAAATAGCTTACTTACTCCTTTGGAGTAAGAGGTATAAGCTTGACATCATGGCTTACACATCGTGTCCTGGAAGGCAAGAGATATTTTCATTAATTTTTTTCTCACTCTATTTCAGAAGCCCTTCAAGAATGCTGCAGACGAAAAGACTCCTCTTAAGAGAAAAAGATTAAAGCAAAGAAAAATCAGTCTTGAAGATCAGGAAAATCAGGGAAACACAAATGCTGATTTAGTCATTTAAGTTTTATAGCCAGTCTACTTTCATGAAGGATTCAAAGTGGTGACAGATGCGGCTAAAATCATTCTTTTATATTATGATACAGACTGGAATTAGTAATTTGCATTCTAACAGATGAAGTTAGCTGATTATGGCAAATGATATATTGGAAAGAAATATTATAAAACCATTTTACTAGTACCTGTACAATCACCTTAGGATTATAAGTAATATTTATACTTTCAAACATTGACTTTTTCAGGAAATGAGGTACAGAAACTTTGCAGACATGGCTACCAGTAGTTGCCTGGTTCTAATAACTAAAACATTTTGTGAATCGATCCAAGGCTCATTTCTTATGGATCCCAGTTTTATCTCTGTTTCAAGGGATGAATAGAGCCAGATTCCTATAGCAGTAGAGCAGTCATTGGAAGTAAGGGAAGATTTTGTGATTTTCATGAATTTTCACAGGGGAACAAGCTCATTTATGTAATACTACAATGGTTGAGTTTCTTCTATGGAATAGAATGTATTCTCTCTCTCTCTCTCTCTCTCTCTCTCTCTCTCTCTCTCTCTCTCTCTCTCTCTCTCT
>NW_021604665.1:13018618-13088602 GCF_004785775.1 Grammomys surdaster | reverse complement strand
TCTCTCTCTCTCTCTCTCTCTCTCTCTCTCTCTCTCTCTCTCTCTCTTTAAAATTAAGCCTAATCAGACATACACAGATTCCTGGAGAAAGTAAGTTGATTCAGGGTAAACATACCTTAAGTAATCACTGGGAGTAGTGTTAAAGCCCTGAACTTGACATAGAATTATAGTAAAGCTTCAAGTAGGTAATTAACTTAAATTTTTAAAATTGCAAAAATTTAAAGATGTTTTTGTTAAGGATGGAAAGTTGCTTCATGCAGAAGTATCTGTGAAGGCATAATAGTACTGGAGTGGGGAGTAGGGAGGTAGGACTTATTTTACAGTTAGTGTCCACTATGTATCCGAATCCTAATCACCACTCCATTATATGATATTTTTAACAAGAAAATCCCAAATATGTGATTTTACCAATGAAGACTCAGGAGTCAGATGCTGGGTGAAAGCCTGCTATCTCATAGAGGCAGAGAAAAAACCAAGTTTATCTTTCTACTTAGCCAATGACCCGTGAGGGAAAAACTTCTCCTCTTTCTCCACACCATCTTGAATACCTTTCTACTCAATGTTTTAGCTTTCTGTTTACTTATGTTAATTTCCTGTCCACTGGTTGCTTGCTCTGCCTCTTGACCTATGGTTGACTTAATTTAGCTCTTGGATTAAAGGAGTATGTGAGGGTTGAGACATACCCCTAGCACTTGTTTACAGTAAACAGAAAGCTCTTGGTTAAAGGAGTGTGCTAGGACTGACTGAACTTAACCACAACAAGAAACAGGTTAACCCAGGTTAATATCTTGGGGGTATATGATGTGATTAAATATACTGCACCGCTTGTGTTATGTAACTTAATTCTTGAAACACATAAGGCAGGTAGATTTCCCTGTTATTTATTCCTAGTGAAGGGAAGCAACATGGGAAGAACTGAAGTAAATATTTCTATGTCAACAATGACAAGACATCTTAACTAGCATCAAGGACCAGAATCCTTTCACAACATACATGCTTATTTATCGTGAATGTATATGTGTATATAATACCCCCATATATACCCTAGGATAGTATGCATACGAATGCATATATATATATATATATATATATATATATATATATATATATATATGTTGTCTTTCTTTAAAACAAAAGCTGTCAGTATCATTATAGCCTATGTTTGTGAGCCAATTACAGTGTTTGACACCAAAATATACTTTCAT
Source organism: Grammomys surdaster (assembly GCF_004785775.1). NCBI lineage: Eukaryota > Metazoa > Chordata > Mammalia > Rodentia > Muridae > Grammomys > Grammomys surdaster. The sequence continues at coordinate 13,087,397 of NW_021604665.1, read as the reverse complement.
CTCTTTCTTGCTTATTTCTAGGTACAAATCATTTAGTATCCTCTGTTCCTGACATACTTCGGAAATCTGTGAGAGTCACTTTGGGAGATGTGATCCCTTAGGGCCCAATGTTAACATAAATTCTCTATCTATAGCAACTCTTTCAAAGGAGCTTGATGTGAACTGTATAAATTAAAGCAAGTGAGGGCCACAGGCTACTTGCTCCGTGTGCTTAGCACATCCGTTTTTACTACTGGGCTAAGAATACGCATTTCCAGAGCAGATATATTTGGAAATTGCAGGAAAGGTGGGCAGTGGCCCGTTATCATGCTCCATAAGTGATTTAAATTCTCTATGACTGAAAGCTGAATAAGTTATATCCAGTTGATAATGTCGAAATGTGCCGTTAGTGTTGTGAACTTGATCCTTTATTCTCCAAGAAAGGCAATTGCAGCTTTTGAAAACCTTTTATGGAGTAAAAAAAAAAAAAAAAAAAAAACTAGGAATTTCTGAGTTGGCAGAGTGACTTGGGAACACTGATGCTGAGTTTTACAACTAAACCTTCAATTTCTAAGATAGATTGATGGCAAAGAATGAGCCTGAATGTTTGAGAGAACCGAAGACGTAGGTTTGAATCCTTTTTCACCCTGACTCTTCTGTTTATAAGTAATACACCTGATGGCTTATATTTAAACTTTTTAAACCTTTTTTTATGGGTGAAAGGGGCTAATCATACCTAATTTCAGGTTTACACTGATGGATATTAGCAATAATGCAAGCTGTTACTTGGCCAATTATTATTTTATGTAATTATTATAATTAAGATTCCTAAAGGAATATATCTATTGATTTGGTAGTACATAAGTGGGGAGCCTAATTATTCCTCTTCCAAAGAACTGTTTGACCACTTATTAGGTAATAATGAGAGAGGCTTCAATAAGGACTGGGAGGCCACACACCAAAGTAGAAGTTATGCACAAAACTGATGGAAATAGAAAATATCGTCCTGAGTGAGGTAACCCAGAAACAAAAGAACACACATGGTATGTACTCACTTATAAGTGGATATTAGCCCAAAAGTTCAGAATATCTATGATACCATAAACCCACAAACCATATGGAGCTTAAAAAGAAGGAAGACCAAAGTGTGGATGCTTCAATCCTACATAGAAGTTGGAACAACATATCAAAAGAAAAAAATAATCACAGGATGTAGAGGGAGGGAGGGACTTGGAAGGAAGAGTAAAGGGGGAGGGAAAATGGGGTGTGACAGGATCAGGTATAAGTGATAGGAGAGAAGTTCAGAGGATTAGGAAATTGAATAGAAACATGGAGCAGTGGGGGATGTGGAACTGGGGGTAGCCAATACAAAGTCCCAGAAACCAGGGAAGGAAGAGGTTCACAACTGGGTTGATGTTTGACGAAATATCCAACAAAGGAAAGATAGAACCTGTAAAAAACAAATCAAGTAGAGGGATGGGGCCACCCACCTCTCAAAATTTTTAACCCAGAAATGTTCCTGTTCAAAGGAAAGACAGGGACAAAAACTGGAACAGAGACTGAAGGAAAGGCCATTCAGAGATTGTCCCACCTAGGAATCCAGCTCATCTGCAGACACCAAACCCCTACACTATTACTGATGCCAAGAAGTGCTTGCTGACAGGAGCCGGAAATGGCTGTTCACTGAGAGTTTCTGTTAGCACCTGACCAATACAGATGCAGCCAACCATTGGACTGAGCCCTGAGACCCCAGTGGAAATGCTAAGGGAAGGACTGAAAGAGCTGAAAAATATTGCAATCCCATAGGAAGAACAATAGCAACTAACTGGACCACCCAGAGCTCCCAGGGACTAAACCACCAACTAGAGTATATATATGGAGGGATCCATGGCTCCAGGTACAGATGTGGCTGAGGCTTTATTGGACATCAAAGGGAGGGGAGTCTTTTGATCCTGTGGAGGCTTGATGCTCCAATGTAGGGGGATCCTTGGGTGGTTAGGCAGGAATGGGTAAGTGGGTTGAGAAGTACCCTCATACAAGCAAAGGGGAGAAGAGGTCTGGGATGGGGAGTTTGTGGAGTGGTAACTGGGAAGGGGAATATCATTTGAAATGATTACTACTAATAATAATAATTATAATACATCACATACATATAGCTCATTCTGTTGGATGATGGAAGAGTTAAATCCAGCCTATACTAAGAATGAGAAAATACTCTGTCTCTGCATAGGAAATTATACATGGCACATTACGTAAGGACATGCATAAATGAAGGGAGGAAAAATTACAGACATCTATTCAAGAAATCTACCACACAAGCCTTGTCCCAAAGCAGAGAGGAAGGGGTTAAGAACAATGAGAGAATTACAAAATTAGCTGTCTCCTAAAATGCAATGTTGTGGGTGCTAGACAAAGGGATGTCTTCCAACCACCTCTTACTTTCCTAATTACAGGCCACTGAACACTAATAGCCCCATAGAATTGGAAGTCAGAGGAAAAAAAAGAATTAATTAGCATATCTTACCCATAATTCTTATATGACAGATGGAGAAGCTAAGAAAGTTGAATAGACTTGGAGGAATAAGTGGAGAAACTCGGCATATAAAGGGAGTCTGACCATTATGGTGTTTACAGGGGATATTTTATACTTGGGTGTGCCAGACTTAGATATTTAGCTTGTCAGCTTCTTTGGCTTTGAGGTTTTTTGTTTTTTTGTTTTTTGTTTTTTTGTTTTTTGTTCTTTTTGATTTGTAATATTGGATCTGCCTTTATTGATGGATTATTACAAGAAGTGAGTGAGATTACATGTACTGTGTATGTGCACATATACATTAGCCCAGTAAATAATGATGCATGGCTAGGAATCAATTAGGGAGTCATGTGTCAACAGCTGTCAGAAAAAAAAACAATGTATATTTTTTTTGCTAAAATCAATGTCTTGTGACTTGGTTGGGACTTAATTTTCTGGTTAATTGTTTCCCTTCTCTTTTGCACTTTCCAGAAGTAGGCAGGTACTTAGAAGCCCATTGTGTTCCTTTCAAGGCTTTAGAAAAGCCTGAGTTTTCTGTGCTGCTTACTTCCTGGGCATCTATCCTTTGGCAAAAGAAGTCGGTACTCTCCCTCCAATGGTGACAGGAGCTGGTAAACATATCTTTATATAATCACATTGTTTCAAAGTGTCACAGGTGTCTCATTTACCAGAAATGTCTTATCTCACCATCCTTCACGTGAAGAAAATGCACAGAGACAACACAGATACTACAGCTGTGAAAAATGTGGATAGGCTGCTGTCACAGAGAAGACACTTCTTTGTATGCTTTGTCTCCAAGAAGCAAGCCTTCCCTGTAGGCTATTCAGCATGCACTCTTGGCACCCAGAACTAATGAATCAACTTGTTCTCCTGGCAACAGATTCTGTAAGCAGTGGTCAGGCTATTAAAAAAGAATGTTTTTACAGTCTCAAGGCAAAGGCACCTTAACACCTCTCATGGGAATCCAAACACTCTATGGTACTTGAAGTTGCGATCTAGTCTTACTGAGTTTTTCTTATTGAATCTTCCCTGAGTTTTGTGAGCTATTGCATAGAAAAATTATTACAAAGTCATTCCAAATGCTTTATATGATCAAATGACTCTCTATATATTAGATTAGATCAAGATACTTGATTTATTGACTTCTATGAGTCTTTAGATTAATGAAAGTATTTCATGGAAACTCTAGCAGAAGAGACATTGAAAAACTAAATAAAACTGGCCATAGAAGACATCTTTTGGAAAGAGTCTCCACTTACTATTCCTCAGAAAGCACTTTTAGAAATTTTCTAATAAATAGACACCATTAATATATACTTCTCATTTGCATATTATGATATCCTTTTTTTTTCTTCTCCATTTCTGTTACTGAGTTCCAGAGGGGTAAAGGCCTACTCATTAAGTTGTTGAAGTTTCTGAACAGGTATTTATGTGATAATTTTGTGCCAGTCCATTGTAGTTAATCAAAATTCAAGAGGCTTGAGTGCCCGCATCGCCTATGTACCACATCTTCTTGCTCTCTACTGGTAAGGCATGTACTTTGAATTCAGTTATTTTCTCACAAAAATACCTGAGTTGTGATTAGAGTTGTAGGCTCTGGTTTTGTGGTTTCTGGGTGTAATAGTGTGCAGAGTATTTTTTTTTTGGCTTGGTTTAGTTTTTGTTTTTACTTTGAAATGTCAAGATTTGTAGATTGCATTAGCTATATTTCTTACATATTGGGACAAATGGCATGTTGTAGAAAGCAACAACACAAATAATAGGCTCATACATTAGGAGGCTTTGTATATGCACCAAACATACTATTCTGTTACTTTTAATAAATGAATTACCCTTAAGTGGTTTCATTATATTTATTCAGCATAATATTTTGGAGATCTTTCCGTACTGTAAGTGCATGTTTAACTACATGTTATATGTTTTCATATTACATGTATACATTTGCTCGCTAATCTCTGTAGCAGGGACTATAGAGACAGAGCTAATTCCATAGACATTTAATATTTGCTATAAAATGAACATAAAAAGAACTGCTCATAGAGCATATTTGAGTTTGGCTCACTTAATTATTTGCATGAAAATCTGTAGGAGGAAAAAGACTAACAAATAAAAATGAGGAATGATTCATAAAGTATATATCCTGTTCTTCAAAGATTCATAAAGCATTTACAGTAAGGAAAGATCTCCAAAATATGCTGAATATATATAATGAAACCACTTAAGGTTAATTCATTTATTAAAAGTAACAGAATGGTATGTTTGGTGCATATCACTTGAAAGCAGAATGTTTGGAGATACATGTCTCTCCAATATCAATCAAAATGTCCAACAGAAAGGGAGAAAGACATAATACTGCTTCATCACCTACCCTTTCAGAAGTGAGCAACCTGCATGGCCTCCTCATCAGCCTAAAGATATTGACACTTGTGATTGTCCCAAAGAGAATCATAAAGAAGTAGGTTAATTTTTTTCCAATATTGTCATCTGGTAAAATGACAGACTCACAAACAGATCTGTTTCCTTTAAAGATATAGGGGTTTAAAGATATACTTGTTAAGGACTTTTTCAGCCATTTTAAATATTTCCTTCTAACACCCTCAAAGTTTCCCTTTCAGGAGACCTCATCTCCTCAGCTGCTGCTCAAGCTCACAGTCATATTTTGTTTCTGCTGAGCATCCTCTCAGATCATTCGCCTTGCTAACTACTTATCACTTCACATGTTTTCACTCATTTTGGATTTTAACCTTTTCTATACCTAAGCTAGAAAGAAATTAACTACAATTATATTTAATGATTATAGTTACAAATACTCACAGCCTTTTAAGAGAAAATGGATATATGTGCACAGAAAGGAAAGAAATCCATAAACCCCAATCAACTGACCACCTGTGGATGACTGCTGGAAGCTAGAACTGTAATTTCTTTTAAATGGTACTCTATTCCGTACATTTTTCGCATCTGGAGAAGCAGGCTAAGTACACATCACTTAATAGTCCATTGAGGGTCTGGAGAGATGGCACAGCCACTAAGAAATACTTCTTGTTCTTACAGAGGAGCAAGGTCCAAGGACTCAGGTTCAATTTTCAACACTCACATGGTGGTTCACAATCATCCAAAACTCTGGCTCAAGGGAATCTAGTGCTGTCTTCTGACCTCAACAGACACCAAGCACACACATGGTGTACATGTCTTCACACACTCACATACATACACTCATACACACACACTCACACACACATGCTTACACACACTGACACACATGCTTACACATACATACATACATGCTTATACACACATACATACATGCTTACACACACACACACACACACACACACACACACACACTCAGACGCACATACTCACAGGCTTTGTTTTTACACTGAAAATTTAGGTGAAAAGTTTTCTTCACAAACTGCCTGTTATTTCTGTGTGCCTAAACATTCACAGTGTGAACTCAGCAAGTTTCTTGAATTCAGTCTATTTGTTCCCTTCTACTGGTCTGTCCTACAATCAACAACAACACAACACTGATCTCACTAAGTTGAAATCAAGGTTTGGGGAAAGTTGTGTGTCTTTTGGAAACTTTCATAGGCATGGCTTTGTTTCCTTCTGTAACTGTTGGAGCCTGCACACACACTATAAGTTGTAAGACTTTACCATATCTTTAAAAACAATAATGGTCCACCTAATCTTTCTTTCATCACTTCAATGTGAGTCTGGATCTAACATTTTATCCATTGTTATGGATACCAGATGGTCAGGCATCTTAGTAATCTAAGGTATTCACCATAGAAAAATACTTAGTCAAATCTTCTAAATTCCATTGACCATGTAAAGCAACTTATTCAGAAGTCCTGGGTACTAGTTACTGGGTTTCTTTGAAAGACCACTGTTATGTCTACTGTGTATTTTCCTAATATATCCCATTATCTAAATAGTATTGTATTATCTTAATCAATATCTTATTATTTAAGCCCTACTGACAGAATTCATGTTTGAGAGCACAGGAAAATATGAGCACAGGAGCACAGGAAAACGTCTGATATACTTTACACAAAGGAAAAATATAAACTTACAGTTTTGTGACTCCTTTCAACAACATGGGTATAGAACAATTTTTAAAATGAACTAAATGTATGGTGAGAATTAAAACAACAGGAGTGGCATGAGTGTCTTAGTCAATTCCTGATACAGTGACAAATACAGAAGATAATTAACTTAAGGGAGGAAAATTTATTTTGGCTCACCATTTCAAATCTTTCGGTCCTCTGTCAATTGCTCTGTTGACCACTGAAACCTTGAGTAAGTGTGACCAGAAACTGCTCAGATCATGACCTCTAGGAAGGCAGTATGTAAAGAAACAGAGCAGTAATGTCTGTTTGAAGGTGCGCACTCACAGTCCCAAGTTCTTTTGAGTAGACTTTACTCCTTGTAAGTTCCATCACCTCTCACCATCACCTTCATTAGATCCACTCGTTAACACATGAGCCAACAAAGCATCTTAACTACAGATCAACAAAACTGGTTCATGTGAAGTTATAAATCACGGTTTTTCCTATCTCTTTATCAGCCTGGTCCAAGTAAACTAATAAAAAGTCTTATTGGTAATATTCTTATTTATGTTTTCTTACTCTAACATTTACTTTTCAAATAAGAAAGTATGTCATACAAAATGTACTCAAACATGCGAAACAGTAACCTTTATCATTACCTGTCCATCTTCTTACTTTTCTTGCATATATCTCAAAACATACTATGTTTGAAGTCTGTGAGTCACAACTGAAGAATGTATATCCCAATTATTGGCATATGATGGAAGCAAAAAAAATTATTGTTGAAAAGCAAGGTACAAGAAGCCATGATAAAGATGCTGCAGGGAGCACAATGTACTGCGAGAGCTGTATCTTTCTGTGAAGGGGAGATGGGCATGGAAGGAGGGGCAGCTGCTGGCCAGAAGACTTGTAGATGCCACTTCCTAGCATCTAAAGGAGGTAGATCTGTCCCCCAAAAAAGTGATACAACAGGGGTCTAATGAAGTAAAACAAAAACTCAGCCAAGTAATCAGAGTTAGAGAATGAAGCAAAAATGAAAAGAAATAGATTCTTACTTTTTATTTTGGAATAAAGTTAAATCTAATTCAGTCTGCTCAGATGGTTCTGATGCTTAAGAAAGTTTTTGTACAACCCCAAAGGCTAGGGTTGATATATCAAATCCATGGTGAAAGGAGAGAGCTAACTCCTTAAAGTTATTCTCTGAGCGACCCATGTGAACTGTGCCATGCACATGTCCTCACCCATGTGTACATACACATATACACATTAAACCAATTCAAAATCTAAAAATTAAATTAAAAAATTTAAACACTCCTACTATTCTAGACTATTAATATCTACTCTCATTTGATCCATATAAAACAAAGCATTAGTTTCTGATTCTGGTTTTCTTTTAGTTCTTATATCTCAAATAAAGTTTTCTCACTTTTATAATATGGACATATATGCAAAATACACTGACTGACATGTACATTACAATATACAGTTATTTTGTGATGATATTATAACTATCTTCTTAACACTTTTCAATAACTTACTATTTTATTACCCTCAGTTCTCATGTATGCAAAGATCTTCTGAACATTTTTCTCCCATGAAACAAATTTTAGATCCTTTAGTCAATGTCTCTTAAAGTCTGATCTTCACTAATCATCACAATATTTGTCTTTTATTTATTCAATTATTCCTTAATTATATTTTTACAGTACAAACTTCATCCCCCTCCTGGTCCACCCTCTGACTATTCCACATCCCATAGCGCCTCCCCTTCCCCTGTACTTGTTAAATATAGATATCTACTCACTGCTACAAAATCAACATTTTGAGATTTGACACATGGGTGACATCATGCAGCATTGCTTTCCTATGCCTTCCTTTCCCACCTCTTACAGAGCTCTCCAAGTTTTCCCATGGTTTCACAACTGACACAATTCTCTTCTTTTACATTTGTAAAGAATGTTTCACCAGTTCTACTCTAGGTACCTGCCTTGTAAGCATCTCATAGGTAAGAAGATGAAAAGAGATTTTAAGTTTGGTAAAGTCAGCATGGTAATTTTAACTTGTTTGGTGAGTGAAATTTGAGCAGTATTTTGAGAGAAAATTTATTATGATACAATAAAAACACCCACTTATATAATTGTAATATTAGACAGTTTTGAGTTTCTATAACAAAGTAATATGCAATACATAAGACACATTTGAGATGCTCAGAGTGAGGTAGGTCTTCTTAGCATTCCTTCTGGGGTCAAGACTCTACTGTTCCCATTAGCAAAAGGTCTGAGGTCACCTTCACTGTAATTTCAGTCTTAGTGAACCTTCAACATTTTGACACAGCTTTCATTGCTATCTCAGACTTACCATGATGTCCCAGAAAGATTTGAGTACTATCTTCTCTTAAATCTTCTTACCTAGTATTTTCCATATGATGAAATAATGTTTTCTTACAAGACCCATCAGTCATATTTTTCTGTTTGGATACTCTAGCAATCAGCAATTCTTGACTATTTTCTCAGCACCAATCCTTGCAGTCAGATACATCTAGCCATCATTTATGTCAAAGAAAATGTCTAGAATCTTTCCTATTCCTATTTCTGACAGCCCATTTACCACAGAAGACAGGCTGGCTTCTAAAATACAACATTTAAATTACAAATCCATATTTCTTTCAGAACCTGCAAAGTCTAGCACTTGCTGTTACCTCTGAAATCATGCTCCTGTCTTCTCTGGCTAACTCTTCACATACAGTTTTTTCATGTAATTTAAGACATACCAGTAAATAGTCTAGAAATTTACAGGACTTGTCCCTCTCTGGAATACTAATTATATTTTTATTTCTAATTATTATTAGATCTTTGAGTAATTTGTATAATATGTTTTGATGATATTTGCACCCTGTCCCAACTCCCACTTTCCCTACACACTTACCTATGTTCTCTTTCTTCTTTCAAAATCCATCAAGTATATTTAGGGCTGCTTCCACAGCTTTGTGATCAATCACAAAGGGATGCACCCTCTAACAAAACTGGGGATTATTTGTCTAGCATCATTCAATTGCTAGTGTCCACTTCGATCTGGATGGAACTCTGTCTGTATCCCATCTCCATGCTAAGATGTTGTCTGATTGAGCATGCTCAGATATTATGTGTGTTGTAACAGCTACCTACACTAAATTTGTGTATGAATATATAACACTGTTTCTTTATAGCCATCCACTATCAAAGACTCTTACAGACTTTCCCCATTTTTTTCCCACAATGATCTTTTGAGTGTCACTATCCAATCTATTGATTTGTATAATCTAAATTCCTTTCCTTCTTTTTAATTCCTTGAAAAATTAATTACCTCAGCAAGAAACTTCTATTTGTCCAACAAAGGCATCATGTCTTGTTCTTTATTTTAACATCTTTTTTTTATTTCTCGTGAAGAAATATGTTTTTCCTAGGTCGTGATACTTTGTAAAGAGGAGAAAGCTAATTGATTGGTTTTCTGCTCCTGTGTTTAATAGCATGTGTCTCATCTGTTTATTTGATTTATCATCTGTCTATCTATCTATCTATCTATCTATCTATCTATCTATCTATCTATCTATCCATCTATCAATCTATCATCTATCTATATATTTCTATGTGTCTGTCTGTCTATCATCTATTTTTGACATAGTACAATATGTACAATGACAATAACAAAGCAATGTTTAATAACTTGGTGAGTTATAAATATGTATCTATTTCATGAAAAGCCCTGATGTTTCTGACCCAAATGTGAGCCAAAGATATATTTTAAAGAATAGATTTCTCATAATTATAGCTTTTTGTTCATGTTTTGCATAAGTGTTTCATTTTCTTACATTAAGTAGTCACAGTTCATGAGAACTAGAATGAAGTGTTTATGGAAACGAACAGAAAGCAATACAGAGCGAAAAACGACACTATTATTAAACAACCAACAACATTCAACAACATTAAGGACTGGCATAATTAGCATGACTTCATAAAGAAACTACTCTGATAGGCTCATTTGAGAGTCAAGGCTATACTTTATCAAAAATTAGATACAAAGGGACTGTGAACCAATCAGTGTCTCCTTTAATTTTTAATCCTTTGCAATGCTGACTCTTTTCAGAATGTATTTTGCACATTCCTTTGAACAACCTTCCATTGCTTGTATTTAGGAGGTGAACTATTCACATTTCATATGTGAAGAAAGTGAGTGAAGTTGAGAGAAAGTAAAAGTCATGCTAAAGTAATATAGTTTGGATTTATAAGCCCATAACATTTAGGCCGCAGTATCATGTTGTACTCTAGACATTGTTTAACAAACGAAAAAGTTCACATTAAAATAGAACATGCAAGCTGGAAGGTGAGAATGAAGACAGGAAATAGACTTTATCTTTGAGGGAAAAAACAATCATTAAGTTATTAAGTTAGATCTAGAGTGATAGCTTAGCAGTTAAGAACAATAAATGTTCTTCCAAAGGTCTTGAGTTCAATTTTCAACAAGATGAGGGAACCCATGCTCTCATCAGGTATGTCTGAAGACAGCTACAATGTACTGATATACATAGACTAAATAAATAATTTTTTAAAAAAAAAGTTATTAAATGAGTGCCATGAAAAAAGGCAGCCCATAATAACCCAAGGAATAGAAGACTCACCTAAAGTATGACAAGTAAATGCTGGAGATTTTTCCACCCTTCAAATAAACAGACAGCACTGGCATAGCAATTGCTCAGGACTGATCTTTGTCTAGGTCTGAAAATATGTCATTTTTGTAAAGCTCAAGGACAACTTTTTTTTTTAATCAAAATTTTCAGTAACTTAATTATGTCCTATCAATTACTGGAAATGAAGCTGATTGACACTTGTACTGTGACACAGAAAGTTGCACATGAATACAGGAAGTAAGAGCTTTCTGTGTTACATAAAACAATCTTATTAAAGGAGGAGAGATTTGATTGGATGGCATAATACTTAAGCATGACAAATTTCTAACATTTTATTTTCATGTAGAATTAAGCACATGTTCTTCTGTTAACATGGCTGCAGGACATATAGTTACATTTTAGATTCTGGTATGTTCCTTACAATTTCATCTCACACCTGTTGCTTCACAAATTGATTATACAATTATGATAGCCTTCTTTCAAAAATACATATTCAGCATGATTATGTGTTATGAAATAATATGAAAAAATTCTCCATTCATATTAGTTTCAAATAAAAACATCATTCTTCAAATTCATTTGAATTTCAGAAAGTTTAAAAACAATGACAATATTGTGGCAGGCGTGGTAAGTCAGACTTGTTTTCTTAGCACTTAGGATGCTGATCATAATAAGTTCTAGTCCAATTTGGGCTATTCAGTAAATATGAATCACTCTATGCATCTCCTTCAGTATTCTTGTACAGTAAGACTGGAAGAGAAGAGAAATAATATAATATGATGTTCTTTAATGTAACAAAATTTGGCATAATATAGCATGTTATAATAAAAAGCATGGCAATTTCTGATGAAGGATGTAATTAAATACAGACAGACAAATGTAGTATTTTATTCTCAGCTATCATGTTAGTATTCTTTTCTTTCTATTTGTAGAATGTTATATGTATTTTCAAGATAGTTTAGACTTATTTGATTGTTGCCTGATTGGACACACTAATTCCAAACCTAGCCTGAAATAAGTTGAGACGTATCCTTGCTTTTGAGTCTCTCTTCAGAACCTCTAAGTCTTCACTTTCTAAAGAGTTTAGAATTTGAAAATAGCAACTAGAGTTTTGAAATATAAATGGCATGATAATTTAGATGCCAACTCTTACTTTTAAACAGATATGAAAATAATCTGATGGAGAAGGCTGGTATTCAATTACGCTTCCCTATCAACAAACAGACGCAAATTAAATGCCTAAAATTTGCTATGGTAGATCTTATAACTACTGCACTTAAGGTAATAAACGTTGCCTAATGTAATTATTGTAACTATCTGAAAAAGCTTGAGAATACTTGAAATTTGATATGAGCATATACACCAATCATTTAAGGAGAAAAATTTGTTACTGTGACATTTACTTTATGCGCTGAAAACCCAATCATAAATACACAGAGATCACTTCAGGTTTGAATTAAAATTACTTAGTCTGTGCAGGCTATTAAGAATTCATCTCAAATTTCAGTTTATCCAAATTATTACCTTTCAAAACTCCCAATTACTGTTTTCTTTCAGGCATAGTCCCCTGGCCTCAGACACTAATGCTTGTGCATCCAAATCACCACTGCAAAAAGTCAACCTACTTCTGGGAAATACCAACATTATAAAAATTATTAGAATTTATGTCGAGCTCCTCAACTTCAATGTGACTTATAAATATTAATTATCATTGATGGAGAACAGGACTCTACCTGACACAGCATTTAGTTCCAGGAATAGCACATCAAACCAGTGTATTTATTTCTGACCAACACGCCTCTGTGATGGGAGTCTGGAGCAGAGCACTTTCACATCAGTGTTTCTTTTCTGAGTTGTTTGAGCAGCAATATACTTATAACCCTCATTCAAAGAGTTTTCAGATTTCCTCCTATCAAAGCTTTATACTGAATATAATACACATCCTGAGAGACATATCTAACTCAATTTGAAATATAGTAAAATGACATTGCTACTATTTTCTGAGATATTTCAATATTCACAAAATTTTGTTTGTCTCATTTGCTCAGTGGATTTCTGTTTGTCTTCAAAACTCTGGAGCTAAGATTAGCTTCCTACCTCTCAGACCTAGAAAAGTACTTCTCTTTCTAAAGCAAATTAAGGAACAACAAGTTGCCTGAAAAATTGACTGGATAAACCACTCCAAAAAAAGACATATAACTTCAAATCACCATGTTCTGGAATCAGGCCAAATTCTATTAAGGGTAAGAATATTCTGAACAATGGAGATTTCTTCCATGGTCGAACACTAGTTTTCTAAGTTCAGGGCCCTGGGTTTCATTCTCAGAACAATACACAACAAGGAAAACAAACAAATGAGCAAAAACTGGAAATACTCCTCAGAACTACTGAAGCAGAAAACCCATTTGCCTTAAAAAAAAACAAACAATAGGAGAAAAACTTATTTTCTTTTTAGTAATAATTATCTTGGAAACTATGAAGAACATTCAAACAACCACAATATAAAACTTCAAAATCTATAACAAGGTCATCTCCAAATCAGGTATTAATAACTTTGGAGAAAATTAAAGTATCAGGATATATAGACATCTGATCATTCAAGCACTTGGGAGGTGGATAGATCCCTGTGAGTAAGAGGCCAGCCTAGTCTACACAATGAGTTCTGGAACAGGCAGGGCTATGTAGAGAAATGAAGGAAGGAAAGAAAGAAGGAAGGAAATAAAAATAAACATATAAATTAACAAATGAAAGAAAGAAAGAAAGAAAGAAAGAAAGAAAGAAAGAAAGAAAGGAAGGAAGGAAGGAAAGAAGGAAGACAGAGGGAGAGAGGAACAGAGGGAGAGAGGGAGGGAGGGAGGTAGGGAGGGAGGGAGGGAGGGAGGGCGGGGGGGCGGGGGGGGGGGAGGGAGGGGGGGCGGCAGGGCGGGAAAGCAGGAAGGAAGGGAGGAAGGGTAATATGATGTTCACATTTTGTTATAATTTTAATGACAGTAAATGCTGTTATGAATGCTAGGTCATATTTTTTATACCCCTGTCTGGGCTGGTGAACACAAATGGCAACAATAGGCAGCTCAGTCTTTTGATGATGAAGGGGACTGGATAGCATCTCTATACACATTCTAGATCAATAATTTATAAATCATTTATTATGTAAAGTTGACTAAATGAACAAAGTTTTTATTTTAGTTTTACTATAGAGTACCTTTTATCACATATACAGGAGTTATGTGAGTTATGAAACCTCAATGTGTTTGATGCAGATACAAGAAAACTTGTGACCACAAACCAAGTTATCTTGGGCTGTGCAGGACTAAGAAAGAGTAAAAGAGTGCTTTGTGGCAAAAAGTGTCACACTGTATACCTTAAATTTGTCTGGCTTGTTGGTTATCTGAGGGCTTGTGGTGAAACATTTCATTTTCCATGAGAACTGAAATGAATACTTAATTATTTCGTTGTAGAAGTAGTTAGGATTATAATGATATTAATCAATGATAGCAAGAGGATGGGATTTTGACTCAATTATATGATTAAATCTGACTGGGTCCTTTGGTTCTTGAGCATTTGAAGTGGTTAAAAATTAATTGGATTGTATCTGTGTTTTGTGTCTATGTGGTTACTACTTAAACTAGTGGAGCTTATAAAGTAGAATCCCTGGGCTAGTGTGAGTGGGTATAGGAGTGCCTCGTTTTACTCATTGAAGGCCTGAGGATGAGCTAAGACTGAGTGGCATCAAATTCTTTTGCTCCATATTACCACCAGTATGCTGAGGACCTTTTCTGCCTTTAAGCTAAGAATCAGATTGGAGTTCATACCATGGGCTCTACTGACTTTCAGAGTTGACTTGGCTTGGACCCTTCACCATAAACAGACAAACACCTTATTCACTTCATTCCTCTGAAGATCCTTATGGAGTACAATACAAAGATAACTGCTAAACCCGAGAACTCTAGGTCAAAACCCATGAAACTCTTTAAATATTCACATAGTTCTTTCATAAATGTACTCTTACATGGTCATAAAATATTCTGAATTGGGGAGGAGATGTAGCTCAATTAGTACAGTGTTTGCTAGAATGCAATAAATCCTGGAAGTTGAAAGTCATACTTGACTGCAAAGCAAATCTAAACTAATAAACTACGATACCTTGTATTGCACATTGGTGGTAATAAGTATATAGGTAACTGCATTTCAATTCCATGTGGATTTGCAGATTAGCCCTCATGAGGTGGATATGTCTTTTTTTTTTTTGAACTGGCCTGCTTTCTAATAAACCAATCTCTCCTGTGTAGAAAAGGGAACTGAGCTGGAAGGATCATGGCATGAGCAGCAGAATGTAGTTGAACCTGATGTTGATGTGATCTGGGAATTTCTTAGCCTTAGATGTCTTTCTCCTTTATCAAATCTCCTAAGCCTTCCTCCTGGTTTCTTTTCTGACTGTTTTCAGCCATTGTGGTATCTTAGTCTTCTCCTGCAAGAAATATGAATATGAATTACAGTGTTCATGGCAGTCTAGAAAAATAGTTACCTCAGTTAATGAAGGCTCTATAGGAAACCCTTCCTGATCATCAGATGAGGAAGAGCATCAAAGAGAATGTTTCCTTAAAATTGACTCATCCCATACACACTGGTTTCATTTTCTTAGTGCCACTTCCTATCAAGTCAGTGAACAATTCTTTTTTTCTTCAATCTGTGTTGGCTTCTTGCATAAAAGCAAATTGAAAGGCAAGCATCACATTTTTATTTCATATGCTGAGTTTACATTTAATGTGTGTGTGTACATGTGCACTCATGTTTGTGCATGTGTATGTATGTGTGTGTGTGTGCGTGTGTGAGAGAGAGAGAGAGAGAGAGAGAGAGAGAGAGAGAGAGAGAAAGCAGAAGGGGGACAGTTTCATGGGAGAAAAGTGACTATCTAGCTGACAGAGAGAATTAATAAATGGGGATAAGTGAGGACAAATGTAAACAATGTACAGTGATATAAATGTGAATAATCATCACAATGAAACTCATTCTATTGTATGCTAACTAAATTAATAAAAATATTAAAATATTCTTACAGGAACAATGATTTGACTTTTTTATAGCAGGTTGGACATTGAATGAAATGCAATTTTTAATCATTGAATGTTCAATATAAATTAATATTTGCCATCTATGACCAATGTACAGAAATCATGTAAGAACAACATCAAGTATTTAACATTTATTATGACCTATAATTATTGAAATTTTGTTGTACTTATTTTGTCTATTTTGTCAAGAATATACTATAATGCATATATGAAAGTCAGAATCCAAACTATTGGCATCTGTTTTCTAGTTTTACCATGTGAATCCTTGGGATAATATCAGGTTAGCAATAATTACATCTACTTGCCAAGCCATTTCTCTGAATCATGAACGATAATCTTGATTTTAGCAGAACGAAGTAAAAGTGTGTCTCATCGTTCTTTCACTTGAGTAGAGATCTGAATTGAGCCAAATGGCACAATACTAATGATCAATTGAAACTTATACTCTAATATTGAAACCACATATCTAAGAATACCTAGTATTTTGATTTAAATAGGTTTGACCACCATAGACTCATCTATTTGAATGCTTGGACCACAGGGTGTGATACTCTTAGGATGTGTAGTCTTGATGGAGGAAATGTGTTACTATGGGGGTGTGCTTTGAGGTTTCCTATGCTCAATCTTAATACAGTGTGGAATCAGAGTTTGTTCCTAGCTGCATAAAGAAGACAAGCACTTTCTGGGTGCCTTCAGTTCAAGATGTAGACATTTGAACTCCTCCCCAGCACCAAATCTACTAGCACAATGTCATGCTTCTAGGCATGATGATAATCAACTGAAATTATGAAAGTGTAAACTAGTCCATATTAAAGGTTTTATTTTTTTAAATAAATGTTGCCTTACTTATGGTATCTGCTCACAGCAATAAAACCCTAAATAACATAAATACCACAAATTTGACTCAATGTATTAAAGAAAATAAAAGATGCTGCAAAATTGTGTGGGCATGGAAAGGGGAAGACATTGAGGGAGGTGGAGGTTGGGGTTAGAAGTTGGGGGAAGATAAAGGATGGACATGAATATAGTCTAAATATATTACATGAAATTCTTGAAGAATTAAAAGTAAAATGAAAAAAAAACACAAAGATTTGAGGAAAATAAAAAGACCAACAGTGAATGATAATTTTCATTCTCCAGAAAAGAATAAAAGCCACACTATGAAAATATATTTTAGGAAAAAATGTTGATGCAGCTTTTAGAGTAAAAAACTAATAATTGTATCTAGTTTTCTGGATCAGTAGACATACAGACATTGTAGTATATTTAATTCTCATCCTCTGGGAGGAAAACTTTAATTTTGTCTCTAAAGTTAAGCCATTTTAGATCATATTAAAGAGAGATACAGATGTGTCTTAAATAGACAGCTGTTAACAGTGTGTCAAACAGTACTTGCAGTTACAAGTTCTGCTCCATAAAAGGGCACCCAGTTCTGGTGCACTAGAAATAATGTGCTTGCTACTAGGAACTGGGAGGTAATATAGCATTCAAGGATGGTGCAAGCTCTGTTTAGTGTTGCTGTCCACTTACTTAGAAAATTCTAGAGTATTTTAGAGTGATCATAGGAACCAGAGGTAGTAGAAAAACATGCTGGACATGACAGAAGCATCACACAAAAACTCAGTAGGTGGCTTTGGCTGCGTGTACAAAATTTGAAGCCAGAAAAATTCCCAGCATAGATGGCAGAAGAGTTCTTGATTCTCACCCTTAAGACATTACTGGAAATTGATACTGCTGCAAAGTAAAAGTAAGTTTTCAGAGATTTGTCCCTGATTGGTTCCCCTTGCCTCAACAGATTTTCCTATACCCATGAATAAATGAGTAGTGCTAAAAGATCTCAGTGGTTTTAAAGAAGAAAAGAGAGAGACCTAAGAATTTGGGAAGAAAATTAGTGGTGATATATAGTGGAAAGAATCAGAGAGGAGGGAATTAGGATCAATTTGATCGAGGCACTTTATAAACATGTATGAAATTTTCAATAAAAGAACATATACATGTATTTAAAAACAACAACAACAACAACAACAACAACAACAACAAAACCTTGAACCATGTGCAAAAGGGAAATCTATTCTTCCAGAATGAAAATCAGTGAAGCAAGCCAACAGGAGGTTAAAATCCATCATTTTAGTGGATGAAATGGAAAGGCCAGAACACTAGCACTCAACTTATACTTCTCTCAAGACTGTGCTTCTGGAGCATGCAGCACTGCTGACTGTTGCTGAGATAGATTAGTCCTAGAATAGAATGAGCCCACAAAAAAATCTCACTAAAACCAAATTCACAAGATTATTATTTTCCTGTCGCGATTATATTTATGATTGCTGGTTTGATTTGCAAGCTGGTACAAACATTCTAGAAATCAGTCTGGCAGTTCCTCAGAAAATAGGGCATAGTACTACCTGAGGACCCAGCTATACCACTTCTGGGTGTATACTCAAAAGATGCTCCAACATATAACAAGGACACATGTTCCACTATGTTCACTGAAGCCTTATTTATAATAGTCAGAGGCTGGAAAAAATCCAGATGTCCCTCAACAGAGGAAAGGATACTGAAAATGTGGTACATTTACACAATGGAGTAACACAATGGAGTATACAACTTCTCAACTATTAAAAACAATGATTTCATGAAATTAGCAGGCAAATGGATGGAACTTGAAAATATCATCTTGAGTGAGGTAACCCATTTAGCAAAAGAGCACACATGGTATGTTCTTACTGATAAGTGGATATTAGCCAAAACGAAGCTCGGAATAGCCATATACAACATACAGACCATATGAAACCCAAGAAGAAAGATCACACCACACCAAATTGTGGAAGCTAGAGTCCTACTCGGTAGGGGGGAGAGATTAATCTCTGAGAAGTAGAGGGAAAAATGATCTGGGGAGAGAGAGGAGGGGGCAGAGAAAAAGGGAGGCAGTTCAGATATAGGAGGAGATGGGGGAGAAGTACAGAGAGTTAGGAATTTGAAAGTAGGTGTGTTGCAGTGGGGAGGGGGAACTGAGAGTAGCCACTAGAAAGTCCCAGATCCCAGGGACTCAAGTGTTTCTCAGGAACCAACAGGGAGGACTTTAGCCAAAGTGCCCAACAAAGGGGAGACAAAACCTGTAGAGATCATTTCCAGTGGAAAAGTACCGGCCCCAGTTGAGGAATGTGGCCACCCACCCACCTCAAAACTATTAATCCAGAATTCTTCCAGTCAAAAGGAAATACAGGGACAAAGAATAGACCAAATACTGAAGGAAAGGCTAACTAGAGACTGCCACACCTAGGGACCCATCTGTTGACACCATACCCAGACACTATTGCTGATGCCAAGAAATGATTACTATAGCTGTCCCCTGAGAGGCTGTACCAGAGCCGCATCAATAGGATTGAGCGAGGGGACCACAATGGGGAAGTTAGGGAAAGGACTGTAGGAGCTAAAAGGAATTGCAACCCCATAGGAAGAACAACAATCTCAACCAACCAGACTCCCCCACCCCCAAACTCCCAAGGATTAAACCACCATCCAAAAAGTACACAGAAGGTACCTATGACTCTAGCTGGATATATAGCACAGGATGGCCTTACCTGGTATCAATGGGAGGGAAGCCCCTTTGTCCTGTGGCGGCTAGATGACCCAGGATAGGGGAATGCTAGGCCACAGAGGCAGGTGTGGGTGTGTAGAGATCACCCTCATAGAAGGAGGAGGAGATAGGGAGCTTCTGGCGGGGAAACTGGGAAGGGGAATACCATTTGAATTGTAAACAAATAAAATAACCAATAAAAAAGCAAAAAAAGTAAAACAAAAAAATGAAAAAAGAAAAGACCACTGTGATCCAAATGTAGGAAATCAGATCAAATAAATCTGTTTCCAGACTTTTATTATTATGTAAAAGTAAGGCCATGTAGAATATAATCATTTTATAAGAAGTGCCAGGAATTTATTCACTAGATGTTAATTTAGGGAAAACCTGTTATTTGCAATTATTACTCATTTCTCTTCATTTTTGTTTCCTTGCCTAAAACTCCCCTCTCTTTGCTCTTTTCTTATAAAGACTAAGAAGAAAGATCACCGTGCATACTGACATACTGTCAAGTATAAATATTTCTTCCAACTGGAGTCAGAAATTGCAGCACCAGGATTTGGAAAATCTTATATTAGCGAGATATATACAACTATAAACAAGAGATTGTATTTTACTTCAAATGGTGCTAAGGACTGTAAATAGTGAAGTATATTACCTGGAGCACATAAAATGGACATGAATTTATACCTGTCTCATATCTATAATCATTATTGATGTGGTTATTTATATTCTTCATATAAGTCAACTGAAAGACACAGCAGTTTTATATCATCAAGTTAATTTGGCACCCTCAAATGTGTAATGATGTGTGAACATTAAAATTCAAAGTGTTTCAAAGTGTTTAAAATTGTTTTATTAATGTACCACAGATATTTACAAGATCTTAGTAATATACATTTTTTCTTTCCAAACAAGTCTGTATTAAGAATATGTCTTGTGATGAAGGGCTGGGGAATGTATTTACAGAATGATTTGCTCTCAGAAAATTCCCAAAGATCCATGGATTGGTTCATCGTGAAAATGGTTGAATAGCAAAACAGTAAAAAACCCCAACCATTGACAGGAACTGGGTACTGGGCTTCAAGATCTGAACTCCCATGGAACTCAAACCTGGAAAATACAAAAATCAAATAATCATCTCACATGACATAAACTGACTACTGTATTAACTCCATGAGACAGAAACTATGCCGTTGTTTGTCTTTTAATAATACTATTTTATTACATTAAATTAAAGTTTAAGAACCAACTCCTCCTATTAATAGGATGCCATCTCAAATGTAAAAATGAAGAATAAAAATGCCCAAATAGATGAGGACTACTTGAAATTATATAAGAACCGGCCAACATTTGGTGACCAATGACTTCTACTTAGAAGCTTTAGGAAGATGAGAGCTTGATGCTTCTAAGCAAAGCTAGTTAGTATTTAGCATTATTTGATAACCGTGGAACTGGCCTACTTTCACTATGATTGAGAAGCCTTCAGCTTAGTCTAAATGCTAAGACTGATTACTGATGTCTGCCACAGACATGGATAGAATAACACTGGGATACATGCTTCAGTTACTGGGATACATGCTTCAGTTACTGGGATACATGCTTCAGTTTCACTGTTTCTGCTTTGAGACCTTTGATTATTTGTAGAAAGAAAAAAATCCTAAATTTTGTACAAGTATAGTGAATCATAATATTATCTCCTTTTCTTTTCATTAACTTTCTTTGCTCTTCCTAACTTCATTTCTTCCTTCCTTCCTTCCTTCCTTCCTTCCTTCCTTCCTTTGTTCCTTCCTTCCTTCCTTCCTTCCTTTCTTTCTTTCTTTCTTTCTTTGCAAATGAGAAAATTGTAAAAATGCATGCCCATTGTTAAATGTGACAGATGATTTAAGAAAAACTGGCTTGTCACCTTTGGCTCACAATTGAAAATGGAAGCACAGGTCTTTTACTTTGTCACTCAACATTTACTTAACAATCTGAAAGTCCCTGGGAATGTCTGTGCTGCAGATGCCTAGATCAGACAAAGCAGCAACTCAACTCACTTGACATTTTTGGAATTCTGATTTCCTCACTACTGCTTCCATCTCCACCATCACTGACGGTTCTGATTTCGATTAAATAATCTTCTTCAAATGGAACAAGAAGTTCAGCTGATGTGTTATTTGTTTCCAAAACATGAGTTTTACTCTGTCGGTTCTGCCGATAGAGGATCTGTATGAAAGGGAGAGCCAAGTTCAGATGGGTTTTGTGTTTTTTTTTTCTTTTTGGTTTTTCTAGACAGGGTTTCTCTGTGTAGCCCTGGCTGTCCTGGAACTCACTCTGTAGACCAGGCTGGCCTCAAACTCGGAAATCCGCCTGTCTCTGCCTCCCAAGTACTGGGATTAAAGGCATGCGCCACCACTGCCCGGCGGGTTTGGTGTTTACTGAGGGTTCAGATGCTGTTATGATGAGGGATAAAGAATATGTTTATATCAATCCCCTCATTTATGATAAGAGAATCATTACCAATATCATATTCCTCACATGCAAATATCTAGGGATTACTTATCATTGCACTTATTATTGAGAAACAGTATTTCCTTGGGATCCTTGTCCCTAGATTGGGAATAGATTTATTATCTCATGCATGAAGTTTGAGTATATTAGTTCCAGGGCTTACTATGAAAAGTCATTTTCAGTTTGGACCCATTACAAATGTCTGAATATATATGTCTGTCCAGAGTTAATTTATATTATCACTAATGGAGATTTCTTGCCCTGGGCACTCAGAGATGCTCTTAATACTCAATAATGTTCTTGTGAGATTCCTTTTGTGCTGTTAAAAGCCCATATCTACTGTATCCTAATTTATTATATTCCACTTAAACTTATTCGTTAACATCAATCATGGATTGCCATCTACAAAGAACTGTTATTTCTTGATAGCAAAGGCAATCATGTGGAGAAAAATGATTTTATACTGTAGGACTTAGATTTTTTTATTCTCCATATCTATATTAATCCATATCTATTACTGGACCTAGAATACACAATATTTATCAAAAACTCAGGGGACAGCAGATGATGGTGAGGACGCGGAGAAAGGGGAACACTCCTACATTGCTTGTGGGACTGCAAGCTGGTACACCCATTCTAGAAATCAGTCTGGCAGTTCCTCAGGAAATTGAACATAGTACTACCTGAGGACCCAGCTACATTACTCCTGGGCATATACCCAAAAGATGATCCAACATATAACAAGGACACATGCTCCACTATGTTCATAGCAGCCTTATTTATAATAGCCAGAAGTTGGAAAGATCTCAGATGTCCTTCAATAGAAGAATAGATACAGAAAATGTGGTATGTTTACACAATGGAGTACTAAGCAGCTATTAGAAACAATGATTTCATGAAATTTGCAGGTAAAATGATGGAACTAGAATATAACCTAAGTGAGGTAACTCATTTAACAAAAGAACACAGAGGGTATATACTCACTGATAAGTGGATATTAGCTTAAAAAAAAAGTAACTTGGAATACCCACAATACAATTCATAGAAGAAGGAAACCCAAGAAGAAGGAAGACCAAAGTGTGGATGCCTCAGTCCTACTCAGAAGTGGGAAGAAAATAATCATGGGAGGTAGAGAGAGGGATGGGTCTGGGAGGGAGAGAGGTCTGGAAGGGAAAAAGAGGGGCAGGATTAGGGGTGGAAGGAGAATGGAGAGAAGTACAGAGGGTCAGGTAATTGAACAGAGGTGTATAGTAGTGGGGGATGGGGAATTGGTGGTAGCCACCAGAAAGTCCCAGATGCCAGGGACTCAAGAGGTTCCCAGGTCCCAACAAGGATGACATTAGCCAAAATACCCAACAAAGGGGAGAGAGAATCTGTAGAGACCATATCCAATATCCATTGGCCCTTGGTTGAGCGATGGCAACATCCACCCATCTCAAGAACAATAATCCAGAATTTCTCTGTCAAAAGAAAATGCAGGAACAAAGAGTGGAGCAGAGAATGAAGGAAAAACTATCCAGAGACTGCCCCACCTGTGGATCCATCCCATCTACAGACACCAAACCCAGACACTACTGTTGATGTCAAGAAACACTTGCTGGCAGGAGCCTGGTACAGCTGTCCTCTGAGAGCTAGGCCAGAGTCTCACTGATACAGATGCTGATGCACGCAGACTAAGTGCAAGAGCCCCAATTGAAGTGTTAGGGGAAGAACTGAAGGAGCTGATGGGGTTAGCAACCCCACAGGAAGAAAAATAATATAAACCATCCAGAACTGCACCCCCCAAAGCTCCCAGGGACTAAACCACCAACTAATGAGTACACATGGAGGGACCCATGGCTCCAGCTGCATATGTACCAGAGGATTGTCCTATTTGGCATCAATGTAAGGGGAACCCCCTGGTCCTGTGAAGGCTTGATGCCCCATTTAGGGGAATGCTAGGGTACTGAGGTGGTAGGAGGTGGGTGAATGGAGGAGCACCCTCATAGAAGTAGGAAGGACAGGGGAGTGCATAGAGCATATAACTGGGAAGTGAGAAAATATTTGATATATAAATAGATAAAATAATAAAATAAAAATTTTAAAAAGGAAGCAAGGATATATTCAAAAAATATTTTAATCCTAATATATACATGTATACAAATTTTATTTCTATTTTATCATAACGTTGCTGATTCTTTAATAACATAACTAATAGATCAAATAGAAAAGCAAATACCTTGTAGCCCAGCACTTCAGACTCGTTTTCCATAGTTTTTACATGCTCCCAATTCAAGCATAATTTAGAGTTTGACAGCTTCCAGGCAATGTTTGCTGGTGGTTGGCTAGGAGCTTTAAAATATAATAAAGATACAAATGAATATTAATTAGTTAATAGCATAATGCAGCCACATGAAAAGAAAAGTAAATCCCCATTGTTAGCATAAAAGGAAGGAAGTGATTTATTGTTATTTGAAATATCATACTGATTCTAATCATAGCAGGCAAATTTATTCAAAATTTTGGTCATTTGGGAAGGTCATTGTGACAGACTTATGAATTAATAATAGTTTTCTGACTGTCCAATATTAATTTATTAATCATTGATGTTGAGTTTGCTTACTTTATAATATAAAAAAAGATGAAGCATTCTATTATATTAATCAATGCTAACCAAATTCAACTTGAAAGTATTCTACATATTTGCATAGCCACATAAATATTGTGTTCATATGTTCATATATAGTTCATTGTGAAAAACTCATCAAATCCTAATGCTATCTTGCTATTTTTCAGTGTAATTAACAAAACCAATTTAATATACTTTAAGAAAAATGACACAAATAAATATGAAAGAAATGTAGAGGATAATGTTTAGAACCGTACCAGAATGTTGCAGAGTCTCAAAAGAAACAGAGTGACCAAGTGAACATACTCCTTCTGTGCTTCTTACTGCATGGCCATGATCCTTGGCCAGCTTCCCATAAACTACCTTTGTGTCATTCAATGTGTGTGTCTGAAATCACAACTGAGCACAGTATATAAAGTTTGAACATTCCTCTATATAGGGGCAGCCCCAGGCTAAAAATTCTTTAAAAAATCTGGTGGTTGTCAATCATATGACTAGAGGCCTTAGTTTGAATGCATGTTTATGTTAGTTCAAGCAAAGGTGGCTGTGCACTGAAAAAAAAAAAAAGGATGCGTTATACTATTAATAATGCTCTGGGAACCAGAAAAAGGGAAAATCCTCACACTGATCTCTCCAAGTAACATTTATTCTGAACCCAACATGGGTTTCTCAGTTCATTGAAATAAACGTTGTGTTGGAGTGGAGGAATATCACATATGGAAAGGAGGATGTAGAATTATCATTTTAAAATACTAGATACAGTTCAATTTTAATGATTTACATACAGTAACTGTAAGGTGACTTATAGAGTAAAAAGTCACTTGTCCCAAAGTATATAGGGAACAAGTGGCTGAGTCAAAATAGAATACAGTTCTTGCCCAGTGTCCAATCTTTTCACCATGACAACATGTTACTACTCAAAGAGACCACATGATTATTTTTGGAGATGTAGAAAAACTAAGGAGATATTTAAAAATAGTTCAACTGGAGGGCTGAGACAAAGATCAAACTGCCTGGCAAGATTTTCCTTTTCTGAATGTGTGGTATCTAGAGAGTCTAGCATTTAACTCATTAGAGCAAAGATGGAAACAAAGGCAACTCCTGGAGGATTTTGAATCAATTGCTGTTTATCGTCTTACATATCACTGATATATGCTGAACATACTAAACTCAGGTCATTGCTAATGGCCTCCCAAACCCACTCCTGATCACCTACTTTGCTACCAAATTTGGCATTTTATAGCTAGAGAAATGATGACCGAGTAGTTTCATGGGGTCTAATTACTATTTACCATAGTTTGATCTCATTGAAAGATAGCAGGTCTTTTTTCACACAATTTTATGAATTTCTGAGGGAATGTGCCTTTTTCTACTCTGTATCTTCACTCAAACATTCATGACTCAAACATTAATAAGCTGATAATTCAGATTTGCATGAAAATGTATCATGGAGTCTAAAATCTAAAACTAAGTCTAAACCAACTCAGTGTCTTATTTCCTTTATCAAATTTAATATGCACTCACAGATGACAAAATGGGAACCATGTATTGATCATACCATCCTATGATCAAGGCCAAATTACTATGGTCAGACCTGTAGTCATTAATGTGTATTTATATGAACCAATATATCTGGCCATAGCCTAGACAATTTCTTGGTAAAATAAACCAAATTAAAATTAAAAGCATTAAGTATCTGTATTTAGTACACACGTAACAATTGCCAAATGCTATTTTTATTTATGATAGACTCTGTGGCAAGGGTACTTTTATAGCTAACTTCTCTTCATTTATTTTCAAGTGAATTTTATAATCTTTTTTTCAGATATAAAAGACAAAAAATTCTCACAAGATATCAGGGACTCAATATCTTCTAGTGTGCTCTTTGGGCACATTTCTTCACAACAGTGGATCAAAACTAACAATGACATCATGTAATTAAGGTGAAACATATATAAATCCAGCAGTTCAATGTCACTGGTAGGTTTTTGTTGTTGTTGTTTTGTTTTGTTTTACTCTCTGCAAATATCATTCATTTACTGTTGTGGCTTTTGTTTGGTCAACTGGTTTAGCATAAAAGGATTCCTTACAATACTGAGTCTACTGTTGATGTAACAGGCAAGTAATTAGTGAGCTGAATTTTGCTACCTAGAAAGGTATACAGTTGTGGCTTTGGCAATAAACTTGTCCTTTATATGTATGCATTTGTTTCTTTAAAGCAGATTGCAGAGCATCCCATGGGCACAACATAAGAAGTGCTGCCAGTATGTATGACTAATTCTATGGATTACTTGGAATGTTTGGCTTCTCTTTCTGTCTGGAAGATAGGAAGACTCTGATTTAGAGGTCAAAGTTCCAACGTTATACCCAAGAGCCCTAGCTTTATTACTTCTGAAATGAGAGTTATAATTCCTACTTTATACAATTCTTGGTTTATATGAAATACAATAGGAAGTCTTTGCTTTCTCAGAGGTTTGTAATCAAGTCTCAATGGCCATTAAGAGTCTCTCTTAGGTATAGTGGTTCTCCACTGCCTGGTTATGTCATAATCTGTTTTCAGTTGTGTTAAAAGTGGTTTGCCACAGATAATATGATTCTAACATTTACAAATGACTCATTTCTTAAATATAATTAGCATAATTTGAAGATCCTCCCTTTGTGACACTACTCTTGAATTTACAATGTAATTCTGATAGGAAGATGCAAGGAAGGTCTCAGCTAATTGTCTGGTAAGTTATCATGCCCTATAGACATTTTTATCTTTATTTGGTATTAATGTAGAAATATGGGTGTCAATGTCATTCATGTGTCATAATAAAAAGCAACCCAAAACTTCTGAAAGCCCTTTTGAAGGCTATCACCGTACTTTCTGCAGTGTTAACAGTCCAGGTTTGGTATGGAGGATTAAAACATACAGCACAAATTCTTTAATGAAATTAAAATTTCTAATACCTCAAGAAAACCAAAGCACATGTCACATGTATCTTACAAAACATATTATATTGCTTGTATAATATTCAGGAATGGTAAACTCAACAAACAAACACTTTTTCTACTTTTTAAATTTTTTTGCAGCCAATTTCCAAAGACCAAAATCATGTTCTATTAATCAAGTGACAGAGTGGCATTAAACCAGCCCTTCACAGCTCTAATGGTTTCCCTGTAATCAATTTTTCTGTAGATGGCATTTATATTCAGCTGTAGTTCACACTGTGAACCCAATTCAAAAACAACTTCTTATGTTACACTTCTAAGTAACAGCATGGGGTTGACATTTGGACAAGAGCGAAAGAACATAAGTGCAAGATGAAATAAAAGCTTAATGCTTCCTTTATGTCTAAATATGGATTGATTGCATATTTACAGCAAGAAAGAATCCAGTACAGAGTGCTAGTCAGTCAACGTTCATGTCCAAATTGAGCCCAAAATTGCTAACATATTCTGTTGCACTGTCTGAGTATGACTTTTTACAACAGGCGCAATGTTTTGTTTATGCTTTTCTTTTCCACTTGTAATTTCTGTAAATATTTTCCTCTTTTCATTGTAAATCTAAGTGCTATCTAAGTGATCTCTGTGTGAATCACAGTGCATTTGCTATATCTCTTGGATGTCTTGGATATGCATTACTTTTACTAAGGTGTGATACTTACAAGTACATCACATGTAGTATTTGAAAATAAGTACTCACTATCATTATCACCAATTATAATAAACAGACCCTTAACTGTTAATATTATGGATGCTTATCCAAATATGGGTCCTCCTCCATACTCTTTCTTATGTGTATTATACTTCTTATTTTCTATATAACATTTCCTGTAGCTTGTAGTAATATCATTTGTCTTTCTTTTATGCTAGGATGTTTAGTAATAGAGAATTTATAAGAAGCAAGCATACCTCAGTACTTAAGACTATATGTGGCTCCTGACAGCACTATTCATTGTATAGATGACAGAATCTTTATAGTGGGTAAAAGTAATAATGTTCTGTCTTCTCCATAGCTTTGCCTATCATGATAGCCAAACATGAGGAACAGAGATTTTGTTAAATGTGAATTCTCATTTTTTTTTCTGATTTTTACAATGAAAATCTAAGTACCAAATTGAAAATCTAGATGGTGACAGTTTCAATGTGTGATGGATGAGGACTTTTTTTTTTTGTGCTTCCAATATTCAGAGGTAATCTTGATGTCATCTCAAGGACATGGAAAATCAAAGTTAAATCCAAGGGTACCACTTAGAATCAGGGCTGCCTTCAATGTTTCATTAAAGTCGTTTCACCTCTAACACTTTGGGTGTCTATCTGTGATCCCAGACAAATGTTTCAAAAAAAAAAAAAAAAAGAATACCTCATGGAAAGAAAGTGAAGACAGTGAAGACTAGCAGTACTTTTATTTCTTTTAAACTGAGAAAAAAATAAAATTATGGGCAAAGTGATATAATACATGTTGCTGCTCAATGTACCTTCACTGTATTTTAGCCGTGGGGGTCTTCTTTAGGTAGGTTATTTCCTTCAGTTTTCCAATAAACTCCAGAACTCAGTATAATCCTCACCTCTGCTTTTTAGTTACAAACATATATTCATAAGTTTCAAATAAGAAAACCTCAGCTTCTAAAAGATCTCAGTTGGTAAAGTAGTTCTTCACAAGCATGAGATCAATTCTCAGGATTAAAAAAAATGCCTGATATGGTGGTGCACACTTCCATACCCAGGAACATACAAACAGAAGAACCCATGAGGCTTGCTGGAGAGCCATCCTTATCTATCCCAAAGAAGTTGGATGTTTTTCTGACACTGTCCTCTGGCTTCCATAGAAGAACACACAGATGTGAACAAACATTCACACATGTATGTAGTACCCCATTCCATAGAGTATACACACGAATCACATATTTATATGAGTCAAAATGAAAGTATGGATGAGTTAGCATCCATGGCCACACTTCTCTCACTCTTTGCCTCAGTTTCACAACAGCACAAAGTTATATTATCTCTTCTCAGATATAAATATGTTGAAGGTGAAACTTAGTAGAGATGTAAAGAATGGCAGAGAAACTAAGAGACTATTTAAACACAGAACAATAATAAGAGCTAGTTATAGATTTATCATTTGGGTATATGCACCATAGGATCACTTGTACTCTGCAATTTGATGAGTTGAGTTTTTCTGTACTGGTTTCCATCTATTGCAAAATGAACATTCTTTGAAAGCAAATGAGAACTACTCTTAATGGTGGGGATCGGATTAATATTTAGAATGAAGTCAGGAATTATGATAATCTAGTAGGGTGGTGGTGGCAGGTTCTCCAAGATCCATTATTTACTAGCCTTAGGAGTTATTTATTTATTTATTTATTTATTTATTTATTTATTTTTGGATATTTTATTTACATTTCAGATGTTATCCCCTTACTCCACTTCCCCCTTGCCCAGAAACCCACTATTCTAGCCTCCTTCTCCTGCTTCTATGAAGATGTGCCCCACCCATCCACTCCCACCTCCCCACCCTCAAATTCCCCCACACTGGGTATCCAACCTTCATGGGACCAAGGATCTCCTTTCCCAACTATGGAGCCATGGGTCCATCCCTATGTGCTCCCAAGGCTGGTGGTTTAGACACTGAGAGCTCTGATTCGTTGGTATTGTTGCTCTTCCCATGGGGCCACAAACCCTTTTAGCTCCTTCGGTCTTCTCTCTAACACCTCCATTGAGAACCCCTTGATCAGTTCAATGGTCATCTGTGAGCATCTGCCTCTGAATATTTAGACTCTAGCAGACCTCTAAGGAGACAGCTATATCAGGCTCCTGTCAGCATGGACTTTCTGCATCCACATCAGCGTCTACCTTTGGTGACTGCACGTGGGATGGATTCCCAGGTAGAAGAGTCTCAAGACAGCCCTCTTTCAGTTTCTGTCCCATACTTTGTCTCCATATTTGCTTCCTTGAGTATTTTGTTACTCCTTCTAAGAAGGAACGAAGCACCCACACTTTGGTCTTCCTTGTGCATGAGCTTCATGTGATCTGTGAGTTGCATCTTGGCTATTACCAGCTTCTGGGCTAATATCCAATTATCAGTGAGTGAATACCATGTGTGCTCTTTTGTGATTGGGTTACCTCACTCAGGATGTTATTTTCTAGTTTCATCCATTTACCTAAGAATTTCTTGAATTCATTGTTTTTAATAGCTGAGTGATACTCCATTGTGTAAATGTACCACATTTTTTTTTATCCATTCCTCCTTGAAGAACATCTGGATTCTTTCCAGCTTCTGGCTATTATAAATAAGGCTGCTATGAACACAGTGGAGCATGTGTCCTTGTTATATGTTGGAGCATCTTTTGGGTGTATGCCCAGGAGTGGTATAGCTAGGTCTTCAGGTAATGCTATATGCAATTTTTGAAGAATCATCAGACTGATTTCCAGAGTGATTGTACCAGCTTACAATCCAACCAACAATGAAGGAGTGTCCTTCTTTCTCCATATACTCACCAACATCTGCTATCACCTGAGTTTTTGATCTTAGCTATTCTTATTGGTGTGAGGTGGAATCTCAGGGTTGTTTTGATTTGCATGTCCCTGATGACTAAGGATGCTGAACATTTCTTTAGGTGCTTCTCAGCCATTTGAGTTTCCTCAGTTGAGAAATCTTTGTTTAGCTCTGTACCCCATTTTTAATAGAGTTATTTGGTTGTCTGGAGTCTAATTTCTTGAGTTCTTTGTATATATTGGATATTAGCCCTCTATCAGATGTGAGATTGGTAAAGATCGTTTCCCAATCTGTTAGTTGTCATTTTTTCCTATTGACAATGTCCTTTGCCTTACAGAAACTTCGAAATTTTACAAGGTCCCCTTAGTCAATTCTTGATCTTGGAGGATAAGCCATTGGTGTTGTGTTCAGGAACTTTAACCCTGTGCTCAAGTATTCAAGGTTCTTCTCCACCCTCTTTTCTATTAGTCTAAGTGATAACTTCATCAAAGTGACTGGTTATAAAATCAACTCAAACAAATCAGTAGCCTTCCTCTACTCGAAAGAAAAACAGGCTGAGAAAGAAATTAGGGAAATGAAACCCATCACAATAGTCACAGAACTACATGGCTAAAGCTGGCAAGCACTAATTTATGCAACAGCTGGAACACAGTTCCCTCTTTTAATTATATTTTCACCAGCTTTCTGTTTTCAGTAGTTTCCTTTACTACTTATGCTATGCTGTCCTAGAACTTGTTCTAGAGGTAAACCTGACTTTGAACTCAGAGATCTGCATCTCTGTCTTCTGAGTGTTGGGATTAAAGTTATAAAACACCACATCTGGATATAAGCTCTTCTTTAGTTTCTTTTCTCAAGATGAAATCTTAACTAGGTGGCCTCTTCCCTTGAGGTTATCACTCTCTTTATTTCTTTTCTTAATCTGTTTATCTTCTTGAATATAGGATTTAGCTCCACTCCACTTTCTGGTGTGGAAATTCCCTTTAACTCCAAATGTATATTTTGTATTTTCCCTTATTGAACTACTTCCTTT
Source organism: Grammomys surdaster (assembly GCF_004785775.1). Classification (NCBI taxonomy): domain Eukaryota; kingdom Metazoa; phylum Chordata; class Mammalia; order Rodentia; family Muridae; genus Grammomys; species Grammomys surdaster. The sequence continues at coordinate 13,054,906 of NW_021604665.1, read as the reverse complement.
TCATCAAATGCTCTTAGTAAGAATGAACCTTAGTAAATATACAACAGTCTATACTAGGCTGTTTTGCGATTTCCTTTGCTAATGCAATTAATCAACCTAAATCGCTTCACTTAAGCCTCAGGCAAAATCTTCTTATAAGGGCAAGAAGCAGCCAAATTCTTCACCAAAACATCACAAAAATAGGTCTCCAGGCAACCTACAAAAATTCTTCTCCTTGACACCTCTTGAGGAAGGCCCCCACAGTTCAAATCATTATCAGCATGACTGTCTTCTGTACTTCTACTAGTATGCCCCATTATGAATCACATAAAGTATTACATTGCTTTACTAATCCAAACTACCAAAATCTACTTTCTTCCAAACAAAAGTATAGTTGGGCTTATCACAGCAATGTCTGAGTTTCTGGTACCAATCTCTGTCTTAAGGTTTCATTGCTGTGAAGAGATATCATGATCAAGGCAACTCTTATAAATTAAAACATCTAATTAGGGCTGCCTTATACTTTCAGAGGATTAGTTCATTATCATCTTGGCAGGAAGCATGGCAGTGTCGAAGCTAGAGAGGGAGATGAGAGTAATACATTTTGATCCACTGACAGCAAAAGGGGACCATCTGCCACACTGTGTATAGGTTGAGTGTAGGAGACCTAAATGCCTACTGTCAAAGTGACAAACTTCCTTCAAAAAACCATACCTACTCCAAAAGCCCACACCTCCTAATAGGGCTACTCTCTACAGGTCAAGCATTCAAATATATGTCTATGGGGAACTTACCTATTCAAACCTCCACACTGTGCATGCTAAATAAACTTAATTCTAGTTAATAAAAATGCTTTAAAAACTATATTCCTCCCTTGATAAGGAAATAATATGCTATTATATAATACCAAGAATGTTTGCGTTTATTCTAAATTTCTTTAAAGCTATTTGAAGGACTGTATTTGTTTAACAGAATAAAATTGAATATATATCTTCTTAAAGGCATATAATAGTTTGATATAAAGCATATACACTTAATTTAGGGTATATGAAAAATCTAATTAACAATAATAATCATATACATTTCTAATAAGCCTTGATTTTGTCAGTGCTATGACTTGAACTGTAAAAAAATCCTTACCCTCTACTTTGATACTTGTCCTGGACAATTTCAAAACCAGTGGTTAACTGGTGATTTTCATTCAGTCTTGAGGTTAGCTAAAAATTAACCTAATCTGGTCCAGAACCACAGAAGACTGTTATCTTGGATATTTATTTATTTATTTATTTATTTATTTATTTATTGCTGTGACAAAACCCAATGACTTAGGCAATCATTGCATGGTGTTAGGAACAACTCAGAGCTCACCATTTCATCCACAAGCAGAAGGTAGAAAAGGTACACTGGAAACAACATGAATCTTTTTAAATCTCAGAGCCTACAGCCAATGGTAAACCTCCTCTAAGAAGGGCACACTACCTAATCCTTTCCAAATATTACCAACTGAGGAGGAAGTATTCAAATTCATGAGATTATGGTTGTGTTTCTGATATACTACCATAATTATAATATATCAGAGCAAATGTTTCATCAATTCGGTCAATGCAGTGTAAGACAGGAGGCAGAATAGAACTATATGTTTATCTAATCTTCCCCTCAAAATTATTTCTGTCCATTCTATCTTAAGACAGAAAATGGAGTAAAACAGGGCTGGAAGATTTCAGTTTACATGTACTAGAACAAGGACTCGAAAAATGCACTTAAATACTGGAGAATACATGGTAACCCTAGGCACCGTAAAAGCCTAAAATCTCTTGTCTTCCTGTTTTATCTTTTAAGTAACTTACTTGCTTACCTTTGCTCAGAATCTGTGAAAATCAGTCAAGGCTGAAAGCAAAAAGGAAGTTTAACTTTGGCATCATCTTGTCTCAGATGCCCTCTAAGTTCCAAGAAATCTCAGATCATTGTCCTTAACTTGTAATTTGCTCTTCTAAAGGATGTGTGTTTGGCATCAAAGACCCACTTGTGAAGCTTATAACCACTTGTAACTCCAACTCCACATTTATCTGTTACCTGCTTCTGACTCCTGCAAGACTGTTCTCTCTCTCTCTCTCTCTCTCTCTCTCTCTCTCTCTCTCCCTCCCTCCCTCCCTTCCTCCCTTCCTCCCTCTCTCTCTCTTTCTCTCTGTCTCTCTCTCTCTCTGACACACACACACACACAAAACATACACAAACACACACACAAATATAAAATAAAATAATTACAATGACACTCAAAAAAAAAAAAAACCCTGAAAAGAGAATTAGTCAAAGTGGCTGTAAAGAAAGAACAAATACAGAGGTTTGGGCTATCCAAGTTCATCTTTGGGTATTGTAATAATCTTTAGATTTTGACAGGGAAAAAGTTTGGCAAGGGGCAAAAAAAATTTGTACAGATCGGATTTGAATAGAGTCATGGCTCTGTAGCTACAATTATAATGTGTAACACTTTCTCATCTTAACACAATCTGTATAGTGGGGATTTTTTCAATGCTATTCAAATACTTTATAATAACCCTTGATTTTAACTGAGCAGGCAATTCAATCATATACAACCCTCCCTCAAGGAACATTATAGTGCACTGGGACAGACTACATACTAACTAGATAACTGGATGTGGTAGCTGAGGTTGCACACTGCAGCTGGAGCAATCACCTTATGCAAATAACTTGTTCTCTAGAAAAATAGCAAAATCTTTTTTGAAACACTTTGCAGAACCATAGCTAAGATGGTCATCAGATTGTTACCTGTCAATGGCTGTTTAATTATAAAAACTCAATTTTTTAAAATTGGAGTTAGTCCTTTGCTATTATCCCATTAACATTGATCAAATATTATGAGAATACAAATAATGTTGCTTTTTCCTCTTTATATAAGTGAAATGATCGAAACTCTGAAGACTGAGTAAACAATTTGTATTCATAGCCAAGAAGTCCTGACTTTAGCTCATTGTGTATGAGGCAATAAAGACCCTAATCTTAAGAGCTCTCCTCTTAGTCATAGACATAATCAAACTACTTCCTTTTCAGAAATCCAAAAATATCAAAAGGTCTTATTTTAGTTATTAAAATATTATGTAAAAATTATCTGTAAAAGCACAAACCAAGTTACCAAGAAGATGGAACAATAGAACCTTGTGGTAGGAAGAATGAAATAGCCATGGAGCATAGAAAGTCTACTATTCACAGATGAATGCTATGCATGACCTGGATTATGGTGTATACTCACGGGACTTTTTGGTGGTGACATTAACTGGTGGACTTGAGGGTCCAGTCCCTGCAGTGTTGTAGGCTCTCACAGAGGCAAAGTAAATCGTATTAGCTCTTAGCCCTGTGATGTTCTTGGTTGTGACATTTCCACTGACTCTAATTTTACCAATCATAGATTCTTTGGAGTTTTCTGTCCAGTATAAGACCTGAGTGGTGAAATCACATGATGAATAAATGTATTGTTTTCTCTAAAATATCAACCATTAGAGTATAGTAAGATACAAATGATAAAAATTCTTTATTAAAATGGATATACCTCCCTAGCAAAATAAATTTCTAATATTAATAGAGAGTAATCAAGAAATATCCATCATAAAAAACGACAACCTGGGCATTTTTAGGTTACCAAAATGATGTAAAATTATCAACTTTAACAAAGGGCATATAATAATTTAGACTAAAACAAATCCCATGCCATCAATCAAAATTTCAGATTTGTTGGTATTATCCTTTCCTTTAGAATTCTTGGATACCATGGATAATTAATAATTCAATGAATCACTTGCTATGCAAAACACTGTTTCAGACATATCAAAACAAAACAGAATTATTCGTTCAGCACGAGCGCTTGAGCTCCCAAATATAGAAAGATAGAATATATATACAAATGGTCTATGAATCTGAAGAGAAAGCAATGTTGTTCAGTGAGGAGTACAGAGATTAGAAAACCATCAGGTCTCAGGATAAGCAGTTGACATTCCAGGCATAGAAGTTCAAAGGCATCTGCCACCTAGATTTTTTTGTTTTGTTTTGTTTTGCTTTTTCCATTGCTTTTGTTTCTTTTTTGATTCTTTCAGGGGGGATTATAAGAAAAGAGGAGAGAAAAAATTATAAATATTTAGAAAAATTTTGTTTTTTTAAAGACAAAGTATCCATGTCCTCACTTGCAAGATGAAGACCAATCAGTGATCAAATGTGTTCCCATTACATACTCTTAATCAAAAACAAAGTTGTATAAATGTGATTTACTTCATTTTGAACAATTTAAATGGAACTGTATTGTTTTTTTTTTCCTTGTCACTTAGGTCCCTCAATCTTGATTCTTATATTCTATGGAAAATTCTCAGTAAAATTCCGTGGTTTAAGATCTACAAGGGTTCAACTTTATCTGTCTGTAAGAATATAATGACTGTAATTTTAATAGTTAATACTTCTTTTTGATCACGTGAAAAGATATATTCTGATAATTTCATATGAGCTCTGTCTTCTTAACTGGATTTATGCATCATATTTGTCTTTTACCTGCAATCCTTTAGTCTATACATCTTATTTAATTACAATCATATACCTATTAAAATGGATATTTTTATAGTGTTAAATTTATTTGCCTAAGACCACGTGGAAACATTCTTTCTTCTCATCTCTGTTTTGAGTTTAAAACATTGTTATGTCTCAGATCTGTAATGCTGTTCCAAAGACTTCTGTACTGAAAGACTCATCACAGGCCAATGAAATTATGGGAAAGTAGAAGAATTTTGAAGAGGTGGTGCTTTGTAGGGAGAATTTGATCACTGAGATCATGACCTTGAAGGCTATAATGTGACCAGGGAGTTGTCCAGTGTCATTGTTTTCTGGCTGCCACAGCAAGCATCTTCCCTTGTCACGTGTTCTAATATGCCCTCATTGTGTGACCCCCCCACACACACAAAGCAACAATCTTTGTGTAGACTGAAACTCTGAAATTGTGAGTGAAAATAAATTATTCATCCTTTTAACATTTTTGAAAATAATTTGTTTGTGTATGTATACAACTATGAGAGTGTATGTGTCTTTGTGTGTATGACCACGTATATCTTTGCATGTAGAAGCCAGAAGAAAGCATAGCTTCATCTCTCCATATTCCAAATTATTTTTTTAAATCTATTCTAACAGCTCTTTAGTACAATGGTGTAAAGCAGAATAATAATGCATATACTATTATACAACAGGAAATACGTTATCTTAACAAACAGAAGGTATTGTGTAGGGAGCTGCTACATCTGTTTGCAGAGTGCAGTCAATGTGAATTACCTCATAACCCAGCACTCTTCCTGTGTTTCTATTCCAAGCAATGGCATTCCAGGAAACCTCCATTTCAGAAGCAGAAAAACTCTGGACAGAAGTTCCTCTTGGGGCCAGCTGTGGTTCTACCATCAAGGAAAAGACATCGCCATATTTAAGAGAAAGCCTCAAGGAAAATGATATAAATAAACAAACAAACAAAAAATAAATTGCATGTAAAGTTACAAGAAAAACTATTCCAACACTGAAAACAGCTTACCATCTTCCCCAGAGTAGACAATGGACACAGTACTCAGGGATCCTTCTCCTTCATTATTGTACACTCCCACTTTGACTTCAAAGGGAGACAGGGGCATGATGCTTTCATTTCTGTAGATGAACTTTGATGATTCTACAAGAGCCACCCTTTCTTTCATCCAGGTTGTTGAGCCCACTGGCCGGAACATGATGATATACCCAAATCCCTCTCCGTTCTGTAGTTCTTCTGGAATGGACTTGGGCAGAATGCAATCAACCACTGAGTATTCATGAAAAATCTTGTGAACTATAATTATATTTTTTGATTACTTTATGTTTCTTCTATATATGTAGCTATGGATAATTACAATAATTAATGAACAATTAAGAATACCTTTATTTCCAGTGCCATCTCTAATAGTTCTACTTTCCAAAAAATATGAAGCAGAATATATATAATATATATATATATATATTAATATATATATATATATTTGATCATTCATAAATGGCAATGATAAAATTCAGTAGAAGGCTGAAAGTTTTAATGATACAAGCTAAAACATAATCTTACATGAATTTTTAGCTCACTACCAAATTAACTTATTAACTACTTCTCTAATGCTAAATATACTTTATTTTCGATATCCTAAAAAATTCTTCTGAGTGTGTTATAATCAAGTTTCATAACATTCAATTTAAGAAATATTCTGTTCAAAAGCATAAAGAAACTCGTTTTTTTTAAAGCATGTGCTTCATTAATAACATCAGTGTGAATTATTTCTGACCAAAAAAATTATACATTGCTAATTAACAGAAATTAAGTTTCACACAACACAGTTAAAACCTGTTCTCACTAAACAAAATTATTATGTATTCTTTCAGAACTCTATAGATATGAAAATTATTATTATATTAACCAGCAAGAAAAAAGTGAAATTTTGCTTCATCCTGGACAATCATCTTACCTGATTATAACTATAGATATTATATTTATGAATCCATAGAATTTTCTGTTTTTCTACAGGAAAAATATTTATTTTATTTTTTTTAATAATTTTATTGGATAAGTGTGGTTCTAACCCAGCACAATATTAGTGGCTTTCATGGTCACATGTTTATTTTCTGAATTCCTTTAGCTTTCTGCTTGTACCACAACTTCCAGTTACACACTCCAGAACATAAGGCATAATATACTCCAGTATCTGTGAGAGTTTCTGTTGCAGCCTCTTTAATGCTCAATAGCAATTAATAGACCCAACTGATTCCTCTTACAGAATTTCAATATGAAGCCTGCAGTCTGGAGCATACTGAACCAAAGCTCAGCATAGGCGATAAGTAGAAAATATAAGGGAAAAAATCATTGGGTAAGTAGAGTCTAAGTGTTTATTTTGTAATTTAAGCTGTCAGGTAACAGACTTTGTTCAGCAGGTAAAGGTGCTTGTCACTCATTCCAATGACCTGAATTCCATCTCTAGATTCACATGGTGGTGAGAAATGACTCTCACAAATTATCTTCTGACTGCCATATGGACATTTGCATACACACAAGCACACATACACCACATGGAGAAAATAAAGGATATAATAAATATCTCTGAAAGCTCTAAAGTAAGTAGAGAGGAAATAGAGCTTTGCTAGCAGCCATGCACAAACTGTAAACAAAGGAAATGGAAAGTGTTTCATCCATGCACAAGAAACTAGGGGAGGTTGTCCTAGATTATAGGGACTGTGGCCTAGAACTCCTATGGCCTCCAGAGATGGACAATTTGCCACTTCCGCAATTGACTGGCTGCTCTGTTGCAGACACATTTTCATTTCCTCATTGCTTTCTCTGTAGGTTTAAAATAAATCCCCATTCACTGAGATGATCCAAAGGTGTCTCTGTTTTCATAAAACAATCTAAAAAATACATTGAGCAAAAAATGAGAAAGAACACAGCTGATGAAACTTGGAAAAAGTAAGGTTTTTTTTCTCTTAGGAATTGGGGGAATAATTGTACAGTTACTTAGGAATGATTTAGAAGAGGCTTATAAGAATTCAGCAATATTTGATTTATTTTGAAGTTTCTTCATTCTCAAATGCAATGTCAGTCAATGTTCGGTTCAATATGCAGAAAATACTTGTTTCTTAGTAATGCATAATGCCTCTCTATCATGTTATCCATCCAAAAAAGAACTTTGACTAATAAGATCAAATTAACATGTATCAAAAGTCACTTATTTAGATTCTTTCATTTATGGACTAAGAGCCACAATGATAACAAACAAACAAACAAACAAACAAAACCCAACTACTTAGCAGTTTAAAAGAGCAGAAAAAAGTTTTCTTCTTCCAGCTGAGAAAATTCTCAAAGGTTCAGAGATTCAAATGAATGTAAAATTTATTAGAATTCTTAAAGACTAATAATGATCAAGTGCACTTTAATATGAACCGATGCCAATCAAATAGAGGTCTAGTCACATATTGCTTACAGGTTGGTTTTGAAAGTAAGAGTTTGAGTGACATGACACCATATACTTAAGATGAAGGGCTAGAAAAAAATTAATCTATTCCAAACTGATCTAGAATCTATTCCCTCGGAACTGGTCCTCATAGGATAAGAAGATATGGTGTAAGCTGTTACTTGAGAAAAGCAATCAATAGTCCTACATAATTGTAACTTCTTTGAACAACAATAACAACAATAAAAAATGAATGGCTAACATGATAAGACGTCCACATGGGTGGAATAGTTGCACTTATAACTTGAGGATCACCAACAGATGTTTAAATAAACTATAAACCTGGAGGCATACACTTGACTAGGAAGGCAACAATCTTTAAAGGAGAACTTACTACTATCTCTTTCTTACAACAGTATTATTTTTAACTGCATTTTAATCTATATAACCACAGATAAGTGTACATTTCACCTCTCATCAAGAAAGCTACTTTATGAAACAGACAGAGACCATTTCAGAAAATTAAAACTGGCCAAAATAGAGACAATATGTGGTGCTCAACCACAACCGATAGAGCTACAATACAGCTTTTATCTCTAAGGCTATGAAAATATTTTGGAAGATGGATCAAAAGATTTTAAGGGCCAGAGGATGATAATGTGTATTGTGCCATAGTGTCTTCTCTATAGAATAGGAAAACTGTCCCAGCAAAATCTCTACACAAAGTGTTTCAGCAAGATTTGCACAATAATAACACCAATTAAGATGTAAACAGGGTTGAAAGAAATTTCACAAAGCTACAATCTCCCTCTACCCCAACTGATGAGCCCTAAATATATATAATATATACATGAGCAACACTAAAAAGATGTATTTATGTTCTCTCTCTCTCTCTCTCTCTCTCTCTCTCTCTCTCTTTCTCTCTTTCTCTCCAATAATAATTTTAAAAAGAAGGTATCATGAATTTGAGGGAGAGTGGGGTGATACAGGAAGAGTTGGAGCACAGTAAGGGAGCAACTGAAACAATATAAATAGAGTACTTACTAATGAAATTATCAAATTAAAGAAAATAAAGATTCAGAGAACATAACCACATGTCCTCATTTGTATGATATATGAATATTTTGTGACTCTAATAACAGAGTGAAATTTCATAAAAGAGACAAAATTATTTGCAATCCTCAAAATTTTTACTTTGTGTAAGAAATGTGGCAACCTCAGTCATGTGCCTTTAACTCTACAGTGTGTTTTCTATATACTCATTTATAGCCAAATTAGATATGATACACCACCTCAAGCTTTACTTATTAGGGAACATAAAATGAGGACAAACATTAATATTCAGTTTGTATTTGACTTCTGATATCAAATTTTGCAACGTAGCAATTTTAAATTCCAAAAATATGCAAAATAGAACATAGCCCACCCTCACAAATAGAGCAGCTGGTACAGGCATGAATACATGACTGATGAACAACACAAAAGATCAAATGTACTTAAAATGTTAGGAGAGATTATGTTGTTATTATTATTATCATTATCATTATTAAATCTTGATTGTCATATTTTGCAATGCCAACTTGGGAAGTGTCCACACTGTTGCAATGTCAAACAATTGACCATGTGGCCTTTCAAGTTTATGATACCAAATGGTAATAAAATTTATATTCTGAAAGAGAAAAATGAATCTATATGTTAATGTGAAACACAATGACCAGCAAAGCTTTGATGCTCCTAAGATTTCATTTAGGTGCTGGGAGAGAACAGCTGATGCCATAAAGAGCACTGTTAGAACAATAATCCCAATAATCCATTTTAGTCTGGGCTCTTCTAAGTCCACCATACCCACAATGAGAAATCATTCTATAGCTAATCAGTAAAGGAGTACACAATCCACCCAGTCTTAATGACAATACTACTGACCACTGCACAGCAGATACTGACATTGTTATCATTGTTTTATATATATATATATATATATATATATATATATATATATATATATATATATGACAATTTGCACTGAGATAGTCACATTCTCTTGCCTTAGTGAAAATAAGAATTGCATAATACCAGCCATAAATAGCTCATTGTCAAGGTGACATGGTTTGATATGCTGAATTTTAATATGCCCTGTGAAGTGATCAAATAAAGTTTTGGGTCTTTTTGTTTTGTCAGTATTTGTCCTGGCCAGCTAAATTTTTCTCATTCAAAAATAACTTAGTTGAACAGAAAATTACCTCCCACGTAATGACAAGTTCCGATCTGCTTCCACCGCCTCCATTGATATTTACTGGTGCCACATTGGGGACTGCAGACAACCAAGAGAAACATGGATAGTTAGGATGAAAGGAACGTCTTCATCAAGAAGAATTCTGTTTGGGAGGGTTTCACCTTTCAAAGTGCTCATTCTGGCAAACTGAGAGAGTGCTGCATTCTTAATCAACATAAATGATGTTTACACATATCCAAATTTCTAAGAGAGAGGACACAGTTTTGTTTGATACATGGGCCCCTTGGCTCCAAAATTAATTAAAAATCAAGTAACATCGTGTGTTTGACATTATTATGCATCATCTACTAATTGGCAAAATGATGTTGCGTTCAGATGGTAACGGTGACACTGCTGATTTAGGGCCTAATTATACAGTTGTGCTGTAAACAAGTTACTCAGGCAGTACATTAATTCATTATTTTTTGTCAATAAACAAGCTGGATGTTTTTGCTTTTTTAACTATTGGGATATTTTAACATTTAAAACTGAATTCTTGTACTGGCATTATTCTTGAGTGAATTAGTGTAATTTTCAACTTTTCACTTGGAAAATTAGAGTGTTCTCCTGTAAAGAACATGACTGCAGAGCTAAGACTTCTGCTTCCTGTTTGGATATAAGACAGAAACACTGAAAACACTAAAGAAATCAGAAGAATAATATGCTATTCAACTCTATGAGGATTAGATAAAGCTGGCTCAAGGTAAATGTTAAATATATCTCAAACAGAGTAAGTAGTCAGATTCTATCACATACTTAGAAGTCTTAAAACGATTCTATTAACACAGTAGCAAAACCAACTTAAACCTGTAATGGGTAATGCTGATGCATATGACCTTCAAGCTGTCTTGGAAGTTATTTTCATGGTACGATTTTTGACCAGGATTCAGAAATTGAGAATAATATCTCTAGGTATGGTATGATTTCACTCAAAGTTAAAAATGTGTGTGAGGATGAGTGGGGAAAGGCTGCGACTACTCATATCATCTTTCTTTCAACCCATTGGGACAATCTAAAGACACCCAGGTTGTTCACGTCATTTTTTTTAATAAATTATTTATTTTTTCTCAAATCGTAATTCATTCACACAGAGGTTATAAACACAGAAAGGCAGGATGTGGGGAAGGGGATGACACTGGAGTGTGGGTGTTCAGGGGGAATACAGATGTCTTTCAGAACCGGGTATCCGCTGGGTGAAGGTTCAGGGGATAGGTCACTATGACTCTGCTTATGACTCACTTGTCCTTATCTAAGTTGGTATTGTCTGCCAAGGCTACCTATTTACAAGGTCTATGACTACTCAGGCTGGTAAATTTTCACAAAAGCTGCCTGTTTACAATAGCTTATAGCCCTCTGTTTCAATGTTTTTCCACAAAGACCCAAGACTTGGTGTTAGTATACATGTATGACAGGCCTATTGCTGATTTTAGGCCTATGGCTGATTTTAGGCCTTCAGTGTGTAATCAGGGCTGCCCCTGACATCTCCTCCCTTCTCTAAGTATAGAAGGGCTGTGGCAATTCTAATCTTGCGAAGGCAGGGATAGAGGCCTGACCTCCAGTAATTGAAGGGGATCTTGTAATGGCTCCGGTCCCCCTGTCGTTGTCCAGTGTTCACATCATTCTTTTGTGCAAATAGTTAGCTCTATCAAGAAAATAGTGCTGTGATAATCTGATGGGATTTTTTTTAAAGATAGCGTTTTCTCAACAGACATTTTAAGGTTCAATTTACCCTTCATTTTGTTTGCTTATGGTTCTCATAAAGATCAGCTGGACATAAGCCATACTGCCAAATACTGACACTCATTTTGTCAAGGTAGCATGGCCAGGGTAATGTCTACAGAGTTGCTGAATACGTAGTGCTCAACAGTGTCGCACATACTTGAGATACTTCCAAACTTCAGTTATGTAAGCAATATATTTTTTTTTACTTAAACGTATATTTTTTTCCTAGTTTCTATACAATGAAAAACAGAAAATACTCTATTTCAAACACAAACTTGTGTATGTTTGTATCTGTGTAAGTGTGCACAATGTATTTGCAGGCACCTGTGGAAACCAGAAGATGATGCTAGATCTGGAAGTGCAGATGGTTGTGAGCTACTCAATAAGTATCCTATGAGTTCAGTCCAGGTCCATGGGAAAAGAAGGAAGTGAAGAACTCTCAACTTCTGAGCCATGTCTTCATTCTGTTCTTTCTTAACTCAATTTTAAAATTAACTATTTTTAATACTAAAACCATATTGAGGAAAAGTTAGTCTTTGATGATAAGACGAAAGAAAGGGTGGGCAGGTACTTTAGTGTGATCCAGTCCTGTTTAGAATATATATGAAATCCTGAAAGTTCAGAACATCCATAATGGTTGGTAGCAGTAGGCAAACAAATGTTACTGCACTGACAACACAGTTGGGGACAACCTTGCCAAAGCAACAAAATGAAAAACTGGAAACAATAGCTAATATTCAGAATCAGGAGCTTCACCTGAACCAGTGGGTTTACAGTGAAGCTGCAACTACTGCTCATCTGGGCAGAGAGTAAAATGTTGAACAAATCTGGGTTGTAGAGATCCACAGTTAAGGTTTCAGGTCTAGAATGCCATAAAAATAAGCTTAGGTCCAATTCTTCATTTTGTCCTCCAGAAAATAATAAAACTTCCTGTTCAGCTCTGTACTCCAACATGATTTAATTCAGTGTCAGCATTTTTAAATATATTATTTTTCTAAAATTAATTCTAAAGTAAAAATATGGTATCAGGGGTGGGATATGCATTTGACTGGTATGGGACTGCCCCTGAGTACAGTGGCCAGCACTAAAAAATAAATTCAAGAAACAAAAATTACTTTTCTTTAAAAAGAAAGTTTTGGTACATCATAATTTTGAAATTAAGTATACTTTATGGAAACTAACATATAACTCATGCTTGTTAAACTGATGCAACAAGAAGAAAGAGATTATACATTGCATGGCTGAGTAATAATGGGAACTGTGTGAGCTTTGCATGACAAAACACTAGGGATACCACCCTGTATGAGAAAGCTGAGTCGAGACAAAGATGGTCTGTGATAAAGTACTTAAGAAGACATGATTTGGAGCAAAGTTGCGCTTTGGCTTTGCTGCTCAGTGAACCAGCTGATGCTCAGTTAGCATTATTGTTCAGTGAGATTAGAAATTACCTCACTTACATTGAGGAGAATTTACAGTTTTTCTCTGTGAAGCTGTATCTAGATCAGAGTTGAAACATGTAGATGAAAATGAATACTTGCTGAGCCAAATAGATGCTGTATCAATTCTTAATACCATATTAATGAACAAGCCCTAACATATCTTCTATGTATACATTCCCTATAGGAGTTTGAGTTAAGAAATATATTAAAGGTTGCTTCTGTAAAACTATTTAGACTCATCTGCTTAACATTATTTCAACTCAAATTTAAACCCTGATTGTAGGAATGAGGTGGACGAGATACACCTGGCTTTGGTCCAAATACAAAGGGAAAAACCAGAAGCACTAACTCATCAACACTAATTTTGTTCTAAAATTTCTAAAGGACCCACAGAAGCTTTTCTCTAAGAACCAGAACAGAAAGGATCTTCCATGTCAGCAGTAAACATAGATTTCTTACCTGATGCTTTGGTTCTCAGCAACTCTGATGGTTTGCTTGGCTCTCCAATCCCAATATTGTTCCCAGCAACAACACGAAATTCATACTCCACCCAAGGACTCAAACCAACAACTGTTGCGTTGTATGTCTGTCCATTGAGAATTTCAGGGACTAAAGCAAGCAAACAAACAAAAATATCCACAGAAATCAGAACACAGCATGTAAGGTAATAAATAGACACTCGTTAAAGAGTCCAGAATTATCTTGATCCTTTGGTTTGTTTCCATAAGAAGCTCAAGATTTGTTTTTTTTTTTTCAATGTATGTGAAGTTGATTTCTCCGAAGGATTATGTGGAAGTTTTGATGGGAGTTGGACTGAATCTATTGATTGCTTTAGGCAATATGGTCATTTTTTCTGATGTTAATCCTGCCAATCAATGGGCCTGTGAGGTCTTTCCAACATACAGTGGCATCTTCAATTTCTTTCTTCAACGTATTCAAAGTTCTTAGTATGTAAGTGTTTTACTTGCTCAGTTAGGTATTTTAATTTTTATTTTAATAAGATATTTTAATTTTTTAGTCTATGGTGAAAGGTGATGTTTCTGTGATTTATTTATAGGTATGTTTGTCATTTGGATATAAGAAAGCTACTTTTTTTGGTGTTAATTTTGTATCCTGCTGCTTTGTTGAAAGCATTTATCAATTGTAGACATTTCATAATGGAGTCTTTAAGGACTGTTATGAATAATATTATATCATCTGAAAATAGACTTACTTTGCCAAGTTCCTGTCTTATTTGTATCGCTCTGATCTCTTTCAGTTGTCTTATCTGTATATTGAACAAGTATGTAAGGAGTGAACATTTTTGTCATCTTCCTCTTAATGGGAATGCTTTGAGTTGCTGTTCATTTAGAATAATGTTGTCTATTGGTTTGTTGCAAATTGCCTTTATTATATTGAGGTATCCTTCATGTCACTAGTATCTCCAAGACTTTTAAAATGAAGGGATGTTGGTTTCTTTCAAAAAAAGCCTTTTATGCACCTAATGAGATGTTCTTGTAGTTTCTGTCTTTTAGACTGTTTATATGATAGATTACATTTTTTGATTTATGTCATTCATGAATCTCTGGGATGAAGCTAACTGATCATAGTGGGTAAGCTTTTTGATGTCTTAACTTTAGTTTGTAAACACTTTATTGGGAATTTTTACATCTATATTTATGAGAAATGTAGAGCTACAATTTTTATTTGTCATTTTGTTGTGTAGTTTTGTCATTAGGGAAATAGGAGCTTCATAAAACAAATTTGAAAATGTTCTTTCAGTTTCTCTTTCCCAGGATAACTTGTGAAATATTGGCATTAATTACTCTTTGAAGGTCTTGTAGACTTCAGCACTGGATCCATCTGGCCCCAGATGTGGTTTTTGTTATTGTTGGGATATTTAATTATTGCTTGCATTTAACTAGGGATTTGGGGTCCAATAGAGCCTTTTGATCTCATCCTGACACAAATGTTCTGAGCCCTGTAGATAAAGACATGAACTAGCTTCTTTTAGGTTTAACAGATTGATAGAATAGAGATTTTTAAAAGTATTTCTTTAGGAGTCTTGGAATTTCTTCATTATTCATTGTAATGTCTTCTTTTACTCTTCAAATTTTTGAAATTTGGATTCTCTTTCTCTTTCTTTTGATTATCTTGGGCTAAATGTTTTTGATGTTTTGAAGAACACACTCTTCATTTCATTGATTCTATTACATATCTTGTTGTTTCAATTTTACTATTTTTTAGCCCTGAGTTTCATAATTTCTTTCTATTTACTCTTGTTTTTCTTTAAATCTTTTAAGCGTATTACATTATTAACATGAGAAATAATATATATTATTAAAATGTGGAATTACAAAAATTGTTGTAGAATTATCAAATTAAAATATTGTGTACACCATTATTAGACTATAATTACAAATACCCTAGGTCACTTACCTGTAGCAACTGCTTGCCAACCCACAGAAAAGGGTGTCCGTGTTTGAATAGTAAAAATTTGAATGGGGCTGTTATTATCAGGGCCAGGTCTCCAGCTGAGCTGGGAGGTGGTACTTGAGATATGCTCCACTTTTACATCTTCTGGTGGACCAGGGGGACCTAGAGAAATGTTATTTATGATTGATGTGTTGAAAATGTTTTATAACATCAATTGAAGACAAGAACGGTTTACTTTACCTGCCATAGATGGAAAATAAATGACTAAATACAAGTTATTTGTAGCACACAGTCAGATTAAATCCTAATAATTTATTTTATCCAGATAACACATTAGATTAGAAAGACCATCTATAGAGAGTAGGGACAACAAAGCATGCATTTATTGAATAGCATAGAACAATGAGGAGCTTTCAAAAACTGATATTCGTTCTCTCTTCAAAAGAAGCTCAAGTAAGTATAATTAATATGGACAAACGTAAAATCCTACAAAGTTTATTCTGCATGGACACTAATAGTTTATTGCAAAAACAAAGCCAGTCTAAATTTTAGGAATTGATACAATGTGCTATGCACAGCCATTTTTTTTGGTCCATAACCACAAAACTGATAAAATCGAATCTTGGAATTTAGAAAACAAAAATTACTTATGGTTTTCTGTCATTCTCTTATCCTCATTTAATCCCTCAAACAGCTGCTATCTATGTGTGGGAATTTCTGATCAGGAATAAAAAATAGAACCATTCTTTCATCATTTCTGCTCACCTCTCACAATGATATCAGCGCCAGCAGACAAGCTTTCTAGTGTTGTTTGTACTGTGCATAGATATTTTCCTGAATGGCCTAATTGAATATTCCTTATCATCAAATCCCCAACGGATTCCTAAAGACAGAGAGAAGGAACTGGATGAAAACATAATCACACACAGCGGGTCCTATTTTCTTTACAGCTGGGTAGATATTAAATATAAGACAGTTTTGAAATTAGAAGATGTACTCATTATTATAGTTTTCCATAATTGATCCCTTTTATTATCCCCTTTACTCTAATTGCATCCAGAAAACAAGTATTTCTGGGAAACACGTAAAATAGAGCAAAACAAAAACAGATGCAGCTTTATACCCAGATAGAGATTTTGCCTGTGAATAAAGACAGAGAGAATGATTATGAACCATGTGGATTCAGGGAAAACATTATTTGTTTTATGAAGAACTTAGCAATTTCAGACACTTACTCCCCCAATTCGTTCAAAATGAGCCATTCCTTTCTTTAAATCTATGACATCTCCATTAAAGTACCAAACAAATAGAACTTCCATGGTGGGGTCATGAGACACTTGGCAGGGTAAGACGATACTCTCTCCAACTGTGACATCCATTTTAGATGGTGGTATTGTAATGACCGTTTTCTCTGTTGAGAAAAAAATTACATCTTAAGTCTTTCAAAATAAAGCATATGATTATAAAATACATATTTTTATGGTATACTATCATTAGAGGCAGAGTGAATTACCAATATGTTCAGTATTAAAAAATAATCTTTCTTTTTTTAACATCTTGTACATACCATTTTGCTTCTTAAAGAAGTAGACCAATAAGTCATCTGTATTACCCTCTCCTCAAGAGGGGTCAGAAAGAACCTAAGAGTCAGAGTTTGGGAGGTCTGGAGAGAAGCAGTGTCCTCTAGATTTAACAGAACTGCTTCATTGATGACTTTATAGAAACTGTGATGTTTTCGATGTTTTCACTATATTAACCCAGTTGATATAGAAGCATACATCACAGAAGGGTTCATGGGTCTCACATGTGACTGAGGAACTAAAAACACTCCATAGTTTCTGGTGGAGGGAGAGTTAGGGTTTTTTTTAATGTTATGGCCCTTGATAATTGAAAAGGACTCAGTAAATGGTTCAATGTCCACGAGTACACAGGAAACAAAAACTGGATTCAGTGGGTTATTTTAAAAAGGATATTCCATATAGATTTTTCCTCCCTCCCCTTTTCCCTCTCGCTCTGACCGCTCTCACTCCAAGTGCAACTCACTCCAGGCCTCTGCTTATCTGGCCTGTCTTCAGACACCCCATATGAGGGCATCAAATCTAATTATGGATGTTTGTGAGCCACCATGTGATTGCTGGAATTTGAACTCATATCTTCCAGACATGAAATCACTGCTTTTAAAAGTGCTTTAGTTTGATTTGTCGATCTCCATATAACCTCTTTTACTGTGCATATAAGAGAAAATGGGCAATATTTGTTTTTTTGATTTCTGGGTTATCTCAAGCAAGATGATTGTTTCTAGCTCCAACTATTTGCCTGCAAATCTCATAATTTTAATTTTGTTAACAGTTGAGTAATATTCCATTGTGTAAATGTCCCAACCATGGTTTCATTAGCCATTCATCAGTCGGTGGGCACCTATGGTATTTACAGGGATAGAGCATTAGAGAACATAGATGAACTTCTGTAGTAAGAACCAGATACCTTGAATAAACCCCCAAAAGTGGTATAGCTGTATCTGTGGTAGATGACTTCTCAGCTTTTAAAGAATCCTCACACAAATTTCCAGTGGTTGTTCTAATTTGCACACCCACCAATAAGTGTTTCTCTTTCTCCTCATCCTTGTTTGCATGAGCCTTCATTTGTTTCATTGTACTTGGCCACCATGATGACCAGTGTAGGTTAAAATATCAAAGTAGTTTTATTTTACATTTGCCTGATAGATAGAGCTATAGAATATTTTAAAAATGTATTTTAGATTCTTGTGTTTCATCTTTTGGGAAATTTGTTTACATCTATATCCAATTTTTAAATCGTGTTATTTGATTTTTATCTATTGCTCAAGGTTTTCTGTTTGTTTGTAAGTTTGTTTTTTGTTTTGTTGTTCCTTACAGTTCTGGGTGTTAACCCTCGGTCAAATGTATAATTAGTAAGGATTTTTTTTTCCACTCTGTTGGCTGCTGCTTTGCTCAGATGGCTGATATTCTTGGCTGTGCAGGAAGTGTTTAGATTTCTGGAGTCCTATTGATTAATCATTGCTCTTAATGCCTGTGTGATTGGTGTTCGAATGGTTTTCCTTTTCTGTGCCATATATTTTCCTGTGCCAATGAGAACATGCCTATTCCCAGCTCTCTCTTTTTTCAGATTATGGATATATGATTGTATATTGATCTCCATGGTCTCTGGAGACCTATTGACATAGAAACATCCAAAAATATAGATATATATTCAAGGGATTTAGTTGGAGTTACAAAATGATTGGAGAAAAATGCTCCAACTAGATATCTTATATACCACCACTTATAACCCCTGCTACCAAGAATATATTATATGTTGTTGAGTCATGGGGCAGTGGGTCTCTCTAGAATAAACAAACATTGCAAGTTATTGCCAAGATTGTTAGTTACCCTCAAAATTCTGATGAATCTATTAATCATCATCTATTGATGAAGATACATTTATGTCATCAAACATGGAGAAATTTAACAGGCACCCAACTAAAACATTCAGTCGTATTGACTAATATTCATGGTTCTAGAAGGTACTTTGCACATTACAGGAAAAGAAAATTAGTAATGAATATCACCCAGCTATAAACCTCATGACCTACAACTGTGAACTAGCTATAAGGTAAGCAAGTTTAATAGTGGTACAAAGGTTGTGGGAATAACTGAACAGTTTTTGATTGGATGTAATTCTAGTCCATGAGATGGTATGAATACCTTACCTGATAAGATTTCCAAGATCCTGAAACTAGATTAGGTCATGGGCCCAATTGAAAATGTACCATTATTATTCTGCTAAAGAAACATAGCAATACAATGACTCCTAATGACATTCTCCTGTGTCCATAGATCAAAGCATCATATCTCATCAGAGAAGCTTCCTGAGGTAGATGGTAACTAACAAATATACCCACAACTGGACAACATACAGGGAGT
Organism: Grammomys surdaster; assembly: GCF_004785775.1. NCBI lineage: Eukaryota > Metazoa > Chordata > Mammalia > Rodentia > Muridae > Grammomys > Grammomys surdaster. Next base: position 13,035,147 of record NW_021604665.1, on the reverse strand, counting down.
GAGAGACTTTGGAGAATTCAAGCTTGAATGGGATATTTTTATCCAAACTCCTCCCCTCAAGGTACAAGAACCTAAAAGTACACTGGGGGAATAAAAAGAGCCAGAGGTAGTAGTTGGCTCCACAGAATCAGTGTCCAGGATCTTTCAGATGGAACATGGTTGATAAACATTCTTGAAACATTTAAAAGACCAACACAAGTAAAAAATTAACAAAATCTCATTATGTAGAAGGAAAAGTGGACATGAAGGCCCAGCCATTGCCAAGAAGCTACTTAAATAGGTACCTTTTGGCAATGGAAAATCAGTTTTTTTCTAATGAAATGACACTGGGCATATAAACTATACTCCAGTGTAGGCCCCATGCCCAGGAGTGAGTAGTCAGACAACACAAAAATGATTTTATGTATTTTATGTAATTGTATTGGTTTGATATATTTTTATCTTATTGGTTTTGATTTATTATTTTTAATTGTTTTTCTATTTCTGAGAGACAGAGAAAGAACGTGAAATCAGATGGCTAGAAAGGTGGGTAGGGTCTGAAAGGAGTTGTGTGAGTGAAGAATATAATCAAAATATAGGTTAGTTTTAAAAAAATAGTAAAAGAAAGTAAAAGAAGATATGAAGTTGTGAGGGTAGTTTGGATGAGTAGATCTGGAAAAAGTTAAGAAGATTATTGGAGGTAAGGAGGAAGAGTGTAGTAGGCTGGTCTGAAGCTACTTTTATTCAAATGCCAACATCCGGTTGTTCAAGACAAGTAGATCCTCATGTATACCAGCTTTTGTTGTATAAATCTTGCTCCCCCCTCATTATCTGTTATTAGTTAATAAATATGCCTACAGCCTATAGCCGGGAAGAAGAGAGATGGGTAGGTCTTCTATCCTTGGATTTAGAGTCTGTGACCTGGACTACAAGGAGAGACAAGGGGAAAAGAAAGAGAAGAAGGAAGAAGGAAGAAGGTACTGTGGGGTAGGTGGATCCTGAGTGCTTGACTATGAGGGGTGGCCAGTTAGAGTAGGAGTAGGCCAGGCACAACATCACAAGTGATATTTTGGGGTTTTTGACATAAAAGCAAACAAAATAACATAGAGGGTTGATATCTGTCCAGCTCTAATGGTCTAAGGTTTATTATAAATATAAAGGATTTTTTGTCTTTTATTCAGGAACTAAATGATTTAAGATGTGGATATAAACCCCAAAATAATATTTACCACAACTACATAAGTATAATCAAAATAAATTTTATGAAATTCTCCAAAACACTATAAGATATTCCTTAAATGATATAGTTTTCTTCATAATTCACATGGAAATAAGTTATAGAAAACCCTAAAAGGACAGCATTACATACATAGTGGGCTACCCCATTTTTTATTTTACTCTAAATACCCAGCTATTTTAAATATATCCAGCTATATTACATAAAAATTATAGCTATGACTTTAAATAATTCATTAGTAGCTTAAGATTTAATGAGTCAAACTGCATTTCTAAGATTATATACACCATAATTTGTGTAGTTTTATAATTGCATGCTTATATTTAAAAGTATGAATGCAACATGTTATATTTTGGGAATGTTTGTGACCATCATTTTCTGTTTTAACTGAAGTTGCAATGTGAATAAGGAAGAGGGAAATATCTCTTCGTAAATACACAGTCTTTGATGTCAAAATACGCAACTGTAATAGAATCTTCCTCTGTAGACACATTTTTCTAGAGGCCTATCCTGGTTCCACAGGTTGAAAAATGTCACTGCATAAACCTTCAAAGACATGTTCAAAGGTAATCCAGGCTTACTTGAGTTCTAGCAAAGAATAGCACTCGTAACCATTTTTCATATATATATATATATATATATATATATATATATATATATATGTATATATATTAAAATATATAGCTTTAATTGCAGACCATTAAGCATTTACCCACATGGCAATCCATTGTTTCTTTTTACTGTTGTTGTTAAATTTATTTTTTCACACAATCTATTCTGATTGTGATTTCACTTCCTCCATTTACCCATGCATCCAAATTCACATCCTTGCTTGTTCCTTTTTTTTTGGCCATCATTTTGTTGGCGGGGCATAGGGACTGGCCTTATAAGTGCTTTGTGTACCCAGAGAGACTCTCGTAGGAAATCTAATTTTTTATTATTTTTAGAGGAACACAGGCAATCCACTTAGATTAACATATTTATTTCCTTGAGGTTTCGAAGAGGCCTCTTGCTATGTAGCACTCAAATAACAAGCTGCAATCTCACAAAAACCTGTGATTCCCAGGAATGAGACACTCTCTACTGGATTCCGTGTCTGTACACTTGCATATGCACATACACTGATACAGACAAGTCCACATGTGCATAAGTAAATAAAAACAAGTCTTTAAACAAATAAAAGGAAGACAAAAAATAAAAATCACAAAACATTTCTCTCTCATCCTAGAATACACAGGATACAAGCCACAGAACTCAAAAAGGTAAACAAGTTGAAGAGCCCAAGTGAGGATGCGTCAATCCTACTCAGGAGGGAGAAGAAAAAAAAAAACACAGGACGTGGGAAGGAGGGAGGAACCTGGGTGGAAAAGGGGACAGGGAAGGGAAGAGGGGAACATGATCTGGTATTGGGTGGGAGAAACAGGACTGAAGCCCTGAGGGCCTGTAGAAAAAATGTAAACAATCAACCTAGTGAGGCAGGAGATGAGGGCATCCTCCAGAATGTACCAGATACCTGGGTGGGGGGGACTCTCTAAGGGATGGACCTTAGATGAAATGCCCTACAGTGGGAAGGGGGAACTTGCAAAGCCCACTTCCAGCAGAAAAACAGGGCATCAAATGAGGGATGGGGTTGCCATCACATAGTCAAAAACTCTGACTCCTAATTGTTCCTGTCTGAAAGAACTGAAGGGACAAAAATGGAGAAGACTCTGAGGAAAAGGAGGTCCAGTAACAGGCCCAAATTAGGATCTAGCTCAAGGGGAGGCCCCAAGGCAAACACTATTACTGAGGCTATGGTGTACTCACAAAAAGGGGCCTCTCATGACTGCCCTCTGAAGGACCCAACAAGCAGTTGAAAGAGTCAGATGCAGATATTTACACCCAACCAATGGACAAAAGCTGCTGACCCCTGTGGTTGAATTAGGGAAAAACTGAAAGATGCTGAGGAGGAGAGTGACTCTTTAGGAAGACCAGCAGTCAAAACTAATCTGGCTCTCTGAGATCTCTCAGACACTGGGCCACCAAACAGGCAGCATACGCCAGCTAATACAAGGCCAACACATATAGAGTCAGAGAAGATGCACCTAACCCTCAAGAGACTTCTGGGCAATACAGATGTAGATATACACAGCCCAACATTGGACTGAATGCAGGGAACTCAATGGGGAAGTTAGGCCAAAGACTGTAGTAGCTGAACGGTTTGTAACCTCATAGGAAGAACAACAATATCAACTAACGATAACCCTCAAAGCTACCAGAGGCTAAATCACCAACAAAAGAGTACATAGGGAGTTGCCCATGGCTCCAGCTACATATTTAGCAGAGGATAGCCTTATCTGGCATAACCGAGAGAGTATCCCGATCGTCCTGTAGAAGTTTGATGACCCTGGATAGGAAAATGCTAAGCCTCTGAGGCAGGAGTGGGTTGGTGGGTGAGGGAGAACCCTCATAGAGTCAGGGGGAGGGAGAATGAGTTAGGGGACTTGTGATGGGGAAACTGGGAAGGGGAATAACATTTGAAATGTTGATAAGTAAAATAACCAATAAAAGATAAAATAAAATTGACTTTAAGTAAAAAATACTGGAGAATCCAGAAAGTGGGGGGACCTGGTGGGGTGGGGTGAGGTGGCAGCATCTTCAAGAAGATGGGGAGGGAGGCATGAGATATGAGATGTGGACCAGTCAGAGGTTGATAAAATCTGGGCCACAAAAAAAAAGATTAAATAAAGTACCACTGAAGGAAGATAGATAGATAGATAGATAGATAGATAGATAGATAGATAGATAGATAGATAGATCGATCGATCGATCGATAGAGATAGTGTTACACAGGACTGCTAAAATTTTGGCAATAGAACAGCATACAGTATTATATAGAACAGTATGCAATAGTACAAGCTCACACATGACAAACTCCCTCTGTTCACACACGGGAAACATGCATTATTACCATTATTACTTAATACTTTGGTTTACAGCCCTACCCCCAACAACTATGAATGTAGTGCTTAAAAGAAGGACGGACAGGTAAGGAGTATTCAATAAATATTTGTTACACATTTAAAATCTGGAACAATCTAATGAAAGTATAATAATTATATATCATGCATAAAAATATGCAATATTGAAATTTTAAAGTTATTATCACAAAAAATTCTATGAAGATATTTCAACTTAGCTATAACATCAGAAAAAAGAATAAGGCAGTGAACTACTCAAGTTTGCCTATGGAATTTTAAGCTGATAGTTCATATAAAAATATCTAGGTAGCAAAGACATAGGAGTGAAATAGAGGAGGAGAAATTGTGGAACTTAAAGTAGTTTGTGACAAAAAAGGAATTATAAAGGTGAAAGAGTGCATTATTTTTCTGAGTATAGAGGAGACCCTGTAACTCAGTGTTCATCAGATATATCTCCATATGTTTACTTTTTTCTGACAGCTCTTTCTGCTCACAATTCTAAGGCTTCCTTACACCTTTTCCAACCGATATCTAACATTTGAAACAACATTTTTTTGTTATAGGATAATATTTTCCTTTAGTAATTTCTTTGAAAAAAATCACTAATATCTTATTTATATTTGTGGGCAGATGAGTTGGCTAATTATATGTGTTGGTAGAGTCAAACTGTCCTGATTTAAGTTTTGAGATCATGCAATTAAACTAATTTTTAAGCATTAAAATGACAACTACTTCTTCTTTAAGATAGCACATATTGGTAAAATTAGACTAATTATTCCCTATATGCATTGCTCATTGGTTTTACAATGAAAAAGCTTCATGAATAAGAGATGATCATAGTATGACATATAATCATTATACTTTCACTAGATTGTTCCATATTTTAAATGTGTAACAAATATTTATTGAGTACTCCTACCTGTCTATCCTTCTGTTAAGGACTAGATTCATAATTGGTTGGTGGTAGGGCTGCAAACCAAAGTATTAGGTAATAATGTACATTTCCCTTGTATGAACAGAGAGAGACTGGAGTCTGAGCTTGTACTATTGTATACTGTTCTATATAATACTGTATGCTGTTCTATTGCCAAAATTTTATCAGTCCTATGTAAAGTCATTACATTAATATGTTCTACTACTGAGGGATTAGTTTACTGAGGACAAATTGTGCTAACATAGAAGCTCATGGCTCGGAAGGATTCCAGGCAAATCTCAAGACTAAAAAGAGAGAGCCACACTCTCTATGCTGAAAAGTATCTTTATAGAGAAACCTGTTTAGAAGATGCAAGGAAGCCATTTTGCAAGAAAGTCTTTGATGACCCAGATAGGAAGAAATGAGTGAACGTGAAAACAAGAAGTCTTTACACAGTCACAAACAGGAAAGATACGTAAATCCCATTAAGCCATTAAAGTGGTAAGTCCCACTGTTAAGATAAAATAAGTGTTATTTCAAACAATAAGGAAAATTGTATTTAAAACAATAAAGGTTATTTTTCTTTAAATATTTTACTGTTTATAAAGTTTAATAAGGATAATATTGATACATATATGATGTGATCAATTTGTATATCTACTAACACATACTTTGTGTATCATAATATAAAATGTAATCTAACTACTTGAACTTATGTCTTGATTATTATATTTTTCTTTCTTGCATCACTGAAGACTCATAGACCGTTGGAATCTATATTTTAACAGCTTCACTTTCAATCGAGGTAATTACTTGTGCTACATTGCTGCTCTTTGCAACTGCTCTTTGCAAGTGCATGATAAACACCTTTTTTAATTGATAAGTGTTTTACTTTCTGAAGGACCTTTCCGGCTAACATGACAATTTTAGAGCTACTAACTGCCGTTTCAGACTCCAAAATTACTGTGAATTTCTGATAAATTACTTTGAAATGTAAATTTTTGAACATTTAGAGCTTTTAATAAACATGCAACAAATTTATTCTAAAATAATTTCAACTTTTGTCACTGTAAAATCTATTTTATGTAAGTTTTCATTTAATTTTTCAGATCAACATGTATGAGAGTACTTTAATGTTGGTGTTGATATGGGGTCTAACCTATGAACACGGAACAGAAAGCAAAAGCAACTTTATGATTTGTGTATTAGTTCAAAATATCACTTATTCATTCCATTTTGTGTTTTACAATTACAAGGGAAAAAACTCATTAATAATTGGATTTCCTGTAGCTTCCTATAAAAATAGTGCTCTTGTTCTTGAATCAAATAATCTTCAAATTAAATTTTTATTTCTAGCCCTATGGATATTAGCTTTGCTATGTCGCAAGAGTGTTCAAAACTCATAGATTTTTAAAAGTCTTTGAAGAATTCATGCAACTGTGTGATATGCTTTATTGCACTGCCCAAGTATATAAGTATGCTTTATTTGTAATAATTGACTGGAATTTTTTTTTGGCCTGTCTAAGGCCAGCTCCTACCCTGATATTGAGATGGGAGTGTTAACATTATTAAAAATGCCAAAGCAACAGAGGGAAAGTTAGCCTGCTCTCAGCCCACAGGCAGGCACTGCTCCTAGCATCCTCTGACCTACAGCCTTTGCTGCTTACTGTCCATGGCTGCTTTCTGCTGCTACCTCCATTTTCGTATGTAGCCACATGGATGTGGATCCTAATGTCCCAACCTGCTCATGTGAGAATCAGGTTCTGCTGACAGTCAGTAGGCACGAACCTGTACAATGGGCAATATTCTTACATGCATGCTGCAGGCCTGAGCTCCTGGGCAGGAGCATCACAGTGCACACATACCTGTTCGTGCTACATCACAACAGTAGACATTATTTAGAATACACGTAGAGTGATGGGCAGATGAAGAACTTCAAGACAACAGTGGAATGTGAAACTTAGTATGGTCAGGGCATGTTTCAGCAAGAGACAGTGTGAGACTGGGTGAAGTGTCTAAGGAGCAAGCCCTGTATATTATGCAAATACATATACTCTTTGATATGAGTAAGATATGGAAGATAATAGAGTTAGAGGAGGAGGATGGGATAGAAAAGATGTGGAAACAGGACAACATGTTAAAGGGAACAAAACTTTAGATAATAACATGATGCTTAAGTGTTTATTAAACAGCAGAATGACTAATTAATAATTATATATCACATACTCAAGTTTGTTGGGTAGAATTAGCATAATTTCATTTTAAAAAATAATAAGCATGCTACATGACTAGTATGTTAATTAGCTTAATTTAACAACAGCAATAAAATCTTATCAAAACCTCACATTGTGCTCTATAAATACATGCAAATTTAATTTACTATTTTTTAAAAGAAATGTGTATATTTCTTAAAAATGTGAGAAATGTTGGAGGTATGGAGTAAAAATATGGTCTGGTAGAAAATGTCTTTCTCGGGTATGAAAGGGGAATGTTTATTATGAGGTTTCTCTGCATACTGTCAACTTGAGTGGATTTGGAATCACTTGGGAAACACAAACCTGGCCGTGTATTTGAGAGTATTTCTAAACAGTATATATGAAGGCAAAACAATGCATCCTGAAAACTGATGCTACAATACCACACAGTAAGGTTCAAGGTTAAATAAAATGGGGAAAATGAAGAAGTCAGGCAAACATCTGTATTTGTTCTTTCCCCAATTTCTGACAAATGATACAAATGACCATCTACCTTATACTTCTGTTGCCATGCCTACCACCCTGAAGGACTGAATCCTCTCAAACTGTGGGTGCAAAAACTACTTTCTTTGCTAAGTTGATAAAGTTTGGTATTCTTTCACAGCACGGAGAGTAGTTACTAGCATGTACATAGGGAGATATAACTGCTTAGACAGACACATTATCCAAGAAAAGTGAAAACTTGTTGCATTGGTACCCAAGCATAGCATCCCCTGTGAGTATCCTCCTGTGTAAACAAAGCAATGCTTGCATTTCATGTTTCCCTCCCCAGATTGTGTGGGAACCAACCTAATGGTATGTATGTAACTTTTAAACAGCCATAAAGCTCTGATTAGTCTCTTACAGAAATCACACTGCAGCCATGCACAGCACCAAAAGAAAACTCAGTATATACACATTAGAATGACAAGATTACAGCTGCAGAGAATAGGAGCAGTACTTGAGTTACACAAATATGCACTGTCTTTAAAAGTACTTGCAGGGAAAAATAGGACTTGGTATCAATCCATTAATTTCATTATTTGCATATTCTTGCAAGTGTTATTAAAGTCAAGCATCTGAGTGACTTCTTCAAATCACTCCTATCAAAGCTAATGTAATGCACATATTTTCATATATTCTAGTCCTTTCCTAAGTGCGAGCATATTCTAATAGACAATTTATATTACTTAAGGTTCATTAATGCTGAAAGACCACTTGCAATTTATTAATAAATGAAAGCCTTAGAGTCTGGAATTAAATGAAGGGAAGTGGACTATGGTAGACTATCACTTGTGAAACTTTTAGATTCATTAAACATCTTTATATTGAAGCAAAAAGGATGAAATAATCCATTTTACATTATTTTATTCCTCTTTCATGTAGTATTTATGTTCTTAAATTTACTGACAAATGTGCTGAAAATATAAATTTCTCAATTCTCACATGAAATACTGATTCAGTAAATTTCAAGTGAGATCCTAGAATATAGATTTTTTTCATAAGCTTCTCCAGTAGATTTGTATAGTTATCTCAAATACTAGGTTGGGAGAAATAATTATAAAATTTTAAAATGACATTTCTATTTTAGAAAAAAATAACAGTGTATTTAATATAACATCAGAAAGTATCCAATACTTTGCATCCAGGGAAAATGTTTACTGTAAATCAAATAGTATTAGTTAGGAAATCCACATGGTGTATACACATGGTGGCTCTACATTATGAGGGTTTAATCCTGTGAGTTGAAGAAATTCTCAGAATTTATAGGACAACTGAGTGTAATGAAAGCTCCAGAATTCCTTGATTACAGACACACAGTAATTTAAGAGTCCCTATACTTAACAGTACAGAATATTTTCCACTTATATATTAAATATATTTTGTGAAGTAGAGATTTTATAGATATATGTGAATATACAGTTTATATGAGTAAAGCACATATATAAATATATTAGTATTTATGAAACAATCATGAAAACTAAAACCCTCAATATTACATTAACAGCTGCTAATTTTTAAGAATGTAACACTATTTTACTTTCACGTTAAAATTATTCCTAAATATTTTATAAACACATCCAGAATTGCTTAAAAGATGAAATACAATATATGGGATATGCCTCCAGATAATTATGATAAATGTTGAGGTTGTCAATAAGGATATACGTGAAAGAAATTTAGAAAAGGGTTTTTTTTTTTAAATGTCCACATTGGGTGATATGTACCTAAGATTTTTTGTACCATACTGTCTAGTTCTATGTGTTGATTTACATGTTTTCTTTAATAGAAGACAGTCAGAAAATGTTTTCTTTAACAGTCATGAAAATTGCTCTACATAATAGACACTGTTTTCACATAGCTTCTAAAATAATAAAAATAACTACTTTTTAAAGTTTATCCCACATAAAAAGGAGAAAGGGTGGTATACCATTTTTGGTATGTATTGGCAAGGCAAAGTAATCACAACAAAATGGTTTTACATACCCATCTTGCCCTTCAGAAATATAAGGGAAAATTTCATAGACTTCAGGATACTTTTGATAGTTTTACTTATGTATACACTGCCATAATTGCCAATGATTTTTCCATAATTGATCTTCAGCTATGAACTTGCTATTAGAAAGGGAAACTAATTATATAAAATTCTGTCAGAAACATAAAATCTGTTTTTCTTAAAGAAACTAAATTTGTCCATTATATCAATGGTCCATGTCTCAGAACATTTTAGAAGCTAAAAAAGCTATGTGATACCATTGGCCATGATAAATCTAATAATTTTATCATATTTTCTTTTCTTTTATATCAATCACATTGTTGAAATCTTCATTTCTCAGTGATAATGTTTCCAAGGTGACTGCTTGCAGTTATCAACTCCACCCCAAGATCCACAATATATAAGATATGTAATCAGCTTGTTCTCTGAACAAACATGGGCCTCTACCTTCATATATCTATTATAAGACTGGAAGTGTTGCTAAGATACCAATATAAAGTATGATAGTATATAAATAACACTTCAAATAGGTGATATAATTCTATGATTTTTTTCTTACAAGATAACTTGTGAAGATTGGAAACATTAAAATGTTCTTTGGAAATATGATCCCCTTCCTAACTTTGTGAATATTTCTGATTTCTAATATGCTAACTCTTTTTATTCCTCTTTGATGTTTTACTAGAATTGTTTTTCTGCTAAGGATAAGTACTTTATTAGTATGACAGTAACCCAGTTTGTAAATAAATACATATTTTTCCCCCAAAGAAAAGGCATAAATGACCAAGACATATCTATGAAGATACTTAACACTCTTTATCATCCAGGAAATGCAAATCAAAGACTCACACCTTTTGGAAGAGATGTTAATGAAAAGACAAGTGATAAGTATTGTTAAAGCTGGGAAGCAAAAATAACACATGGTCTCTTCATATTGTTAATTGGGTACAGTCATTAGAGGAAAAAAAACACAATATGGGGTTCCACTTAAAACACTACATGAGAACTTTCATGTTATCCAGCATTATTACAATCCCGTGTTCATTGCAGCATGGCTCTCTATAGTTAATATATAACAGCATAGTGTGCATCTATTAGTCATTGAAAGGATAAAGAAAATATAGGCTATTACAACAGTGTGTCATTGGAATACGGGAATATTATTCAGCCAGACGATCAGCACCATTTTCATTTCTAACAGCATAAATCATTCATGATAGCATGTGAAATAAGCCATAACATGCTGTAAGAATTATTTTCAGAAAGAGAAAAGGTATTGTATGAACTGATTTATACTTGGACTCTAAGAATGCCACATACGTAATAACCTTCGGTGCAATGGTGGATACCAGGCAGAGGACGCTGGAGGAAATGCAGGTGTGCTGGCTAGCAGGCACAATCGGAGTTAGTTATGATGAGTAACCACAAAGCACTTATGTCCTGCAGGATAACCTACAGGGTGACAGGGCTATCCAGCATGCACTGTTCATAGGAGCACACAGATTGACATGGAAGGGAGAAACTAAGATAAATATGGAACTGAGTTATTGTCACTAAACTCAAAACTATTGCTCCCTGACAATGCTTAGAGCAGAACAAGAACAGAAATTAGAATGATACGGTCTTTATTTTTTCCGATTCAAGGTCATTGGAAGTGGGAAAAAATTAACCTTTATTTAATATGTTCTTACTGCTCAAGCATACAATCCATAAAACGGGGACATTAGCATATTTTGAGGCATGCTAAGATTATCTACTAAGATATGTTCATACACACTAAAAATCTATGTGTAGTGCTTTGATTATATTCTACCATAGGTTAGATATTACTTAATTTTAAAGCACAAAGTAATCATGGTCATCATGATATATATATATATATATATATATATATATATATATATATATATAAAGTTTATCTGGAGTCACCATTAGATATTTATCTTGTGTGTTAATATTTAAATAATACAGAGTAAATAGTAAATAATTTCAGAGTGAAAACATTATTGGGATATATATATATATATATATATATATATATATATATGTATGAATCATGCAAGTTTATATAAAATGTTTTCATGGAAAGTAAAAATGTCCAATTAAATATAGACCCATATGTGAACTAATAGTCTAAACAGGGATTGTCATTTATTCTATCAGACTGCACTTCAGATTCTAGACTACAAATTAGATATGCCAGCTACTCAGTTTCAAAGCTCTTACTGTTTAATTGGCTATTACTGTACTTGTGTTATCAAATTTATATTTCTTATAAAAACAATATCACTTGGACTAATTTTAATCTGATTCTTTACAGTTCTACAGAAGCTAGGAAATACTATATGGTTTTGTTTGTTTCTGCAAGTGTACTTGAAAATTTGTGAGCATCAACTATTTGAGGACTCGGAATCCATTCCAAAATTAATCGTGGCATTGAAGAGAAAATGAAGTAATTATCCTGACCAGAGTTAAAATTTAATACATATTTCATCAACAATTAAAAGTTTCAATAAAGCTGATGACTAATTTATGCATCAATATTCTATAATTCAAAAATATCTGCATTAAAAAAACATCAAATCCCTCTCTGAAGGAGAAATATAGACTGTGAGATGAAAGTTTTGAGTGAGACTGTCATTCTCACAAAAAATTTTACAGAGGTTCTCTCAACTTGTACAATATGATAAATGGGTTCCAATGTCTTGCCAATTCGCTGAGATTGTACATTTGGTTTACTTAGATAAGTGGGGCTTTATGACAAAGCTAGATTTTAAAGTTGTGCTAACAACCTTGAAGCCCCTGCACTGCTGTTTAAATCTGCAAAGCCTCTGATTATCTACATGTCTTGGGTATGTATTCCTCCTCAGTTATGCTGACCAACGTTAGGAAGTGTTCTCCCTCTACATGAGAAAAAGCACAGGGCATTCTGTATGCAGGGATAATAAAGACTTCTATCACAAAGAATAAACAACTAAATGAGTGGCAATAAACTTAATTTGCACATTAGATATGCTTTTCCAAGTTCCGACATTTCAGTTGAAAATAATGCTGAAGCAATGAGGCCTATAATTGAACATCCAAAACTTCTCCAGTGGGGAAACAAAAACAAATGTTGCCTGCAAACAAGATCATTTTTATAGCCTGCTGTTAACTCTGCTTTTTAATAATTTTCTAAATGCCAGATCAAATAATTCACTCCTTTATGTGATATTCATATACTCCTTTGTGTATGTATAGAACGTGATTTTTTAAAATTCAAGTCCTCAAAAATGAAAACACTTAAAACTCTTTCTTTTTGAATCCCCGTTTGTGTCTATGGAACATGTCCTCAGATTGCACTGGGCATCTTGCAAGGATCTGGCAAGGCAGCTGCTAATTGCATTCACAGTGTCTGAATGTAAAATTGCCTCATCCTGCTGCATTAGTGAAATAGAAATTTCTAGGCACACAATGCAGATAACTTCAGAATCCTCTTAACACAGATAAGCCGTATCGGCTAAAACTAAGCTGGAAAATATCTCACTCTTGTAACTATTATCTTTTTGCATGTTATCTAACATTTCCTGCATGACTGAAGCTGATAAGCAAATTTAAAGAGATATGATTGTTTTATCAGCTTTATTGAAACTTCTAATTTTTTTATCTACCACTCTGTTGTCCTGATGGTCACTAACATGGGCTAATTTAGGTTTGAGAAATAAACCTATCTCTGACTTTGCAGTGACCATCAGATGAACATTATATGTCAGAAAACACACATACTCATACATGTTACACCATCTCAACATCAAATGGCTATTTACTTAGTAAGCAAAGAAATGGTTAGTTCAACATATAGTATTTTTCCAAGACTAAGGCTTCAGATTGTAGAATATAAAATGATACTTTTTTTTAAAATTTTAACCAATGCTACTATCTTCATCTCTTAATGTAAGGAAATGAGAGACAACATTCTAGTTAAGACAGGATTATATGAAAGTTAGACAATCTAATCAAGAATATATTCTTTAGGTCAATAACAGTTTTTAAAAATGCTTGTAAATGCACTGTACATTTGTTTTGTCTGTATATGCTATTTTATTTATACGTGAATGGATGTAATTAGTTATCTGTAAGTTCATTGTGTTAAGGGTATTTATCAATGGTAAAGAAAGAAGAGACTTCAAAATTCTTTAAAGTAAGAAGTGTATATTTCCTTAAGATTAAAATAAAATCTAACAAATTTTATTTCTGTGATCATGCACTAATAAATATGAATAACTTGAAAACCATACATATTGACATCAGATGGGCATGTTTTCTTCAAGTCAGTCAACCTCCAGTGCTGTCATAAACACTAGAACAATGGATTTCCTTCACAAAATTCTCCAATTTTCTATAGATTCCTATTTTCCTTTTATGCAGTCATATCTATTAGAAATCATTAAATATAAACCCAAAGATTGGAAAAGTAAAAGTATTTAAAAATCATCATTTTAACATAATTTTTATTGCAAAGTATTTTAAGAATGTAGGGTTCTGAAATATTCAGAATTGTCACATGTTTAGAGAAAATAAGCAAAGGCAGAAAGCATCCTTATAGACAGAGTTGTAGAAGATTACACTCTTGTTCAATCTCTCCACACCAGGCACAGACAGCTCCTGTTAGTGTTCTAATACTTGGAGTTCATCTCAAATTAAAACATAAATTCCTCCAGCCCTATATATTCTATTGTAATTAAAGAATAAGTGGTGCCCAAACTATTTCATATATATATATATATATATATATATATATATATATATATATATATGATAATTATAGGAGAACATGAATTCTAGTGAGATTGGGGGACACAGGAAGAGTTGGAGGGGTATAAATAATGCAAACAGAGTGCACTTATTTATGAAATCTTCAAAAACTTTAAAAAATAAACAAATAGAAATAGTAGACAAGAAAACAAACGAAAAACACAAAATACTTTTGTTTAATCATGTCTTTCTTTTAGAAACAAAGTATTTGTGAATCATGGTGGGCTGTTAGAAATGTCCTCAAATATAGATGAACTTATTCTCATTACAAGAACTAGAATCAATCCTGCAGAACCCAGAAGCAAAATGAATTGTCTCATCACTGTGATCCCCAAACAAAGCACACTCCAGACATTTTAAAGTGAGTCACCATTCCTTTTTATTTCATTGATTATTACTGTGCAGTGACTATCATAATACTAAATGTTTCAATGGCCTTTGAAGAAACCTTTCATTCAGTTCAATCTATCCAATAATTTTTTCTTCCTTAGACATTGGAGTGAAGGGATGGAAGTTTTTATCAGAAATCATCAGGCCGGATATAGTATTTTGGTGTATAGAAAAGTTTAATTCTTAAATATTCCACATAAATTGATCCTCATTGAACATTTTACTACTACTTGACATCTCTTTCTTACTTTGTATATGTATACCAATGGGGTTTGCTAAAGCAGTAACACTCAACAACAATGCAAGCACGTCCTCCACCGTACTTTATCACCTACTACCATTCAAAAACACATACTTTCTACAGTGACTTTATTGAAAATGATGCAATGAAATTCAAATATTTCTCTTCTAGGACATGTTTTTTTCTCTAATATAAACACTTTTCTGTGCCTGTGTAACATATTTAGGAATATAAGGCTTAGGCTCAGTCCTTCTTTAACTTTTTAAACTGATTTGAGATGATTAGCTTGTGAGTTAAGGGCCTATAGCAAATTCATGGCTCTGAGTTTATTGTTAGGGTGTTTTCTATATTTTATTTAAAAATAGCTGAGAGGAGCTAACAGACAACAGTCCAGATTGCCTTACGTGGATAGTTGGTTTTCAAAACGTCAGAAGTCCACAGAATTGACGTTACAAACATTTCTGCATTAAGGTTCATTTTGATTAGAGACTTATCTGCTCCTGACAGCTTCCTGTCTTGGATTCTAAGAAATTGAGTGTCTTTGGAGTTACTCCAGTTGTGGTGAGACAGCAACTAGGCAAGAATTGCTTTTTTTCATCTACAGACAAATTACTGTCCTGAAAAGGACACACTTGTGGAATAGTCGACTGATTATATCTGCCAAGACAGAGTAATCAGCCCTTAATAATTCTGTATCACTAGATCTGTCAGATGATCCTGGGCTAGAAGGCTGAAGATCAGATGCTCCAATGTTTTGTAGTATAGGAACTGCTAGGTTTTAAGTGGTCTCTATAAATTGGCTAAGTTATAGAAGCTATGCTTTGTGCTTCCCATAATTTCAGTTAATTCAGTCATTCTGGATTTCTGATGGAGTTGAAGACTTATAGTCTCATAGCCAATCCTGGCTATTTACTTTGAGAGAAAAGATTTGAGGGGATGATTTTCAGATGACATTCATTCTAAAACCAAGAAAAAAGCCAGGTTCAGAACTAAGTCTTTTAGTTAGGAGAGATGACAGAGGTTCTGGTTAGTAAACAAAATGATGGACTGGGTATTAGGTCTATCTTGAACATTACTGATACACATTGGTATAGTTATGATGTAATTGTATTTTGAGAGAAAATTTTTATCTTAACAGGAAGGGTGATATGTAAGAGGAGCTATGGTGGGAGGAGTAAGTAGAGGAAGAGGAGGAGTAAGGAAGGGAGGAGGAGGTAGGAGGAGAGAGAGAGAGAGAGAGAGAGAGAGAGAGAGAGAGAGAGAGAGAGAGAGAGAGAGAGAGAG
>NW_021604665.1:13002767-13018608 GCF_004785775.1 Grammomys surdaster | reverse complement strand
GAGAGAGAGAGAGAGAGAGAGAGAGAGAGAGAGAGAGAGAGAGAGAGGGCGGAGAGAGAGGGGGAGGGGAACATGGAGGCAGATGTTGCATGTCTCTGCCAGTCAAACGTAGTTGGCATATCTAGGTTGGGTATTGGGTTACACTTCTGATTGTATGGGCATATTATTATTGAGCATTACAAAATTTATAAAGCCTTTGATTAACATTTTGAAAAAATAAAAAAATAAAAAAATAAAAAAATAAAAATAAATCACTTTTCTGTATATAAACACTGAAAATTTTGCTGCTGAAATATCATGTTATTCAATGAAACCACGACATATGTTTTGATACATCAAGTCTATCTCTGTCTTAGAAACTGATGACAGTACAATCAAAAGGTAATGTCTGTTTATTTTTGCAAAATCTTCCACACTGGTAGGATTTTTGACACATCAATGTTTATCAGTTACATTTTTCCAGAGTGTCTCAGACAATTGTTGACATTATGTGGCACACTTGACACAGGTTGGCAGAAATACCCTTTCAGGAATAAAGATAAGTTTTTATTTCTTGTGAGTTATTTTAAATGATAGTTGAAGTTAGCTGTTAACTACTGCTTTTTCTTAAATATATATAATTTTAAACAGAATATATGGGGAAACAAAATTGCAGACTCGGATCATTTGGGCTTAATTATCTGCACACATAGCTTTAGTGGGACAGTCATTTTACCATCCAGGAGGCAGAAATGATAGTAGTGACATAGCTTCTCATAAACATACTATTTTTTGAGCTGACTTTAATATACCAAAGTAGCCAAAGTAGAGAATAGACAATACTGATAATAATTATGTCCCTTGGTGATACTTACAGGTACATTTGAGTTGATTTTAGCTTAAAAGACTTAACAGTGGAACATGTAGCTTTACATTTCTAGATTATATAAGCTTATCTATTTCCTAGGAGAGGAATATTGGATGATGCCTTTGGACAATGTAATTTTACTCTTTTCTCTCTTAAAAGAATCTACTTATTAATATGGGTTCACAAAACTCTGTCTTTCTTTAGTTATATACCAAGAGTTGTTTAAACAAAACAAATAGATTATACATTGATTTGAATCACACACATGATGTCATGGCTTGACTGAGCATGATCCTATGGGCTTATATGTTTAAAACCTGGTCCTAAGATGGCAAAACTATTTAGGAAGTACTAGAAGGTATGGCCATGTTGGAGGAGTTTTGTCACTGGGTAAGGGTTTGTGGGATACAAAAGACGTGTTTCTTAATGTGCTCTCAGGGATGTGACATTTCAGCTGCTGACTCTCGCTATGCCTGTCTGATGTCATGCTCTGTGCTATGATGAGTATGGATTCCTATCTCCCTAAAAACAAGAAAATACTTCCCTCTCTCATCAAGTTACTGGAGTCCTGGTATTTTATCACATCGATAGAAAAAGTAACTAATACGCAGGGAAAATGTTCATATAAAACAAAGACACCTGAGAGGCATGTAGCCAAGAAAGGAGCTACCTAGAAACTTTACCAAAATGTCCATGGCTCCAAACACTAAGGCATGTGAGGAATTTCTAATATTGCACAGCGGGTTTGAATTCTGCAACGTCACACATTGACCTTGTTTAACTGCCAAAGTATTAACATTTGCCATAGCATTACATTCTTAAACAGGACATCAATTAATGAATATGGTCCAGAACTCTTTAAACATTGAATTAAATATTCTACACACATTGTATGTTACCCAAAGTCAAAATATGCTTAGGTGATTGTAATATTCAAAAAGAGCTCCTGAAGACAACAGATTACCTTTCACGATGAGACTGCCACTGCTTTTCCCATTGCCAAATTGATTTGTGGCTACACAGGTGTAAGACCCAGCATCTGATCTGGTTACATTGAGTATCTTAAGGCTGCCATCTTCCAAGAAAAAAACTCTAGAAAGAAAATGTATAATGAAAGACTATTTGATATGAACAAATCACAAATATTTACAAATAATGTTTAAATCATGAATGTATGATAATATTCATTTTTATTATCATGTTCTTAATTAGAAGCCATCTTAAATCTAAACATTGGCACAAAAGACATAAGATTTTCTATTTACACAGGCTAACTATTCTATCATTTGAATTATTATTGTTTATTTCAATGTATCTTAAAAATTAGATGACTGAGTCTTTGTAGCTAGAACACTAGATTGATGGATAAATAAGGACTGTAGGTATTTGTTGCACATTTGGGATAGTCCACTCTCTTTTAAAAATTGAGCTTGGATTTAGTAAAATGGAGGCCAGACTTAGCACCTTAATTTGTGCATTCCAAAGCTTTATATAGCCCTTTTAATAAACAAGATGTGAACCATAAAAATGTTTACCTCTGCTAGATAGTTGGAGGGACCATCTATATGGCTCTGTTTGCATGAGGTTCACTTATTATGTAGGACATCAATATAAAAAATAGCAAAAAGAAGTATAAGTATTAATTATTTATGTGCCACTTGGAATTAAATATTCTTACACTATATAGTACTCAAAAGAGAAACAGCTAATATATTCCAGTCTTTCACAGAATGGCCCTCATTAAGTTTTCCCTGGCATAAAGAAATTGTCTAACCAAACAACATAATTTTAAAGTAAATAGAGAAAACCCAAGTATGTTCTTCTTACCTCATCACAAAATATTTTAATTAAAGAGACAAAAATAGGAACAAATAAAACAGTTTTCCAAATATATGTTTCCATTGCTCTGGCATGTAATTTTCCTTAGCAATATTTCAAAAACACTTTTAAAACTACTAATTGATATTCAAAATTCTACTAAAGAAAGTGGCAACAAACTAATACTAATAACTACAGTTAATAAGAAAGGATGTTGGGCAATCCTATCTACATGCATGTCATAACTATTAAAAATATCAAAATGTTTTTTGTAGAAGTACAAACAGACCATTGTTTCTAATTTGTGTATAACACAAAATGGATATAATATAATATAATTAATTACCCAATTTGAACTACAGTGATGAATATCAGCCAACTAGAATTTACATAAAGCCAGAGTCTTATGTGGGTCTAACTACTGAGGAAGAATTCCAAATTTCTGTCAGTAAGCACAAAAATATTTAGAATGTTCTAGGCCATACAATTTATGACAGCACAGTATTCTCCCAGAGCAGATGTCCATTCTATTTTTTATTTATGAAGTAACTTGGTCACTAAATCCTGATTCACCTTAAGAATTATAACACTGCATCATTGATGTAATTACAAAGTTATTCTATTATACAATATGCAGGCTTTTACTTGACTTAATGAGAAGTCATGATAATAAGCAATGCTTTGCATTCTCTAATTCTAGGAAAGAATTCTAAAAATATTTTCCAAAGCCTAAAATAATTTAATAGTGGATAATAAAGTATTTTATTTGATTACAGGCATCATGCTGCTGCTATCTTACAATAAGCAAACACTCCTTGAATACAACAACAAGAATAAAAAATAAAAATGCCTCTAACCATAGCGAAGATACAGTGAATAACTGATATTTTTAGGCAAAAGTCACACTATGAACTCATGAAATATTTACTTCATGGTTTTAGCAACATTTACAGAGAAACACAAAGATTGATACTTTCCTTGTTTTGGGATATTTGCACAGATAAATTAACAGGAGGGTTGTATATGACATATGAGTGAAGTGTTTTAAAGTTTTCTACCTACACCACACTTAAGCTTCCTTAGAATGTAAAGAATAGACATGATACATATAAATTTGACTACCTGGCAAAAATCAGGAACAACATTCTGGTATTAAAACGGGAAACTGAATGAATAGTCAGCAATTAAGTACAATTACAAAGATGAAAATTAAGGAATAATAATGTGAATGAGTATATATTTTACAATTTCAAACTTTATTTATTTATTTATTTATTTATTGGTTTTTCAAGACAGGGTTTCTCTGTGTAGTCCTGGCCGTCCTGGAACTCACTCTGTAGACCAGGCTGGCCTTGAACTCAGAAATCCACCTGCCTCTGCCTCCCAAGTGCTTGGATTAAAGGATGTTCCACCACTGCCTGGCTACAATTTCAAACTTAATGATAAAGCATAGATCATATAAGTTAGTGTGGAAAAATATGAACACCATAGAATTATGGGAAGTTTTCCAACAACACAAAATAATTTTAAATAAGCAACCAAGAGTTGAGTGAGGTAAAACCTGATTTTTATTCTTCGATTATTAATCCAATGTTTGTTAGAGACCTTGGGTGAAGCACCTTGTTTGGTGTTATAATAATGATTGAAGAAATAAAGATTGCTAAATATGGAGCATACTACTTTCCATGATATTAATAATCATTCATCAAAACGTGAAAAAAATTATAAGCTATTAAGAGTAAATGAGTCAGGATAGCACCTCCAAGAATTATGTAAAAAGTAACAACTCATTGAATTCTCAAGACAAGTAAAATTCTGAACTCATAGTTGAAGTCAACTCCACCCTTAGCAGTCTAGGATATATGTAGAAAAAATACATGAGAAAGCAAAGTGACCAGTGATTTACATATAGCTAAAATCCTCATCACATTTTTTTTTCTTTAGAACTTGGAATGCTTACTTTTACTAAAGTATTAATTCAGCTTCAGATTCTAAAACATAGTTTACAAAAGATAGAAGTACTAATAGCAACATCAACTAAATTCATATTCACGTGCATGCGTACTTGTATTTGTATAGAATGAGATTTAATAGAGCATTTTTGACTTTTAGATACTCCAACTATTCCCTGAAATATGACAGAAGATGTTGTATGTACATACGTGTGCAATTTTCTAATTTTCTTAGCTTTTCTAAGCAGCCCCACCCACAACTCAGATGCAGTTTCTCAGGAGAGATCCACCTTGGTGTTAGAGTCAAGGTCTCTCACTGTAACTGCATGTTGCTATGTCTACCCTGCTGACCTCTCTGTGGGCACCAAGATCCACTTGTCTCTTCCTCACTCTTGATGGGATTACAGGAACCCGTGCTATTATCTGGTTTTCCACATGTGGTTTGGGTATATATATAACTCAAAGTCCTTAGACTTGTACAGCAACAACATTCCTGACTTATCTTTATCTCCTCAGTCCCAGCTTTCCTCAAATTTTAACATAAAGCTTAATATTGCAGCCCTCTGTTAGGAAAGAATTTTGACCATCATTTTACTATTACTGGGGTGAACTATGATGGCCATACTAAGCTAAAGATTATTTTTCTTTTGTGTCATTCTTGTTATTATCAATGTGGTAAAAAGTATGGATTTTGGTGGTCAAATGGGACATGACTTAATTTAAGCCCCTATATTTAATATTTAGATGATCAGAGCTTGTTAATATCCCAAGTGTCCAGTACATTTTAGTGTAGTAGAGGACATTAATATTACCTTTGTCTCAGTCAGGAAGATTGAATGACATTAATATGTTGAAAATTTAACACTGTCTCTGACTCTAGCTAGATTTAGTGGGTTTTTAAGGTTAATGCTGTCATTCTCTAAGTATGCAAACACTTCCTTACCTCCCTGAAGAAAACAACAGAAAAAAAGAATAAATATATTCCAGTTCAATTTTAACATAGGTATCAATATGGTATAGCTAACACATTTAAGAAAATATTTTTGATTGACACATAATGTTTGAACAAATTTGTAAGGTAAAATGTAGAAGTTAGAGTCTCTAACTGTGAAGTAGCACTGAGTAGTAATACATTCATAGCAATTAACATAGCTACCACCATAAAAATTTATCATTCTTTTATGATAAATATATTCAAATTTATTTCTTCTAATTATTTTGAGCTTCATAATACATTACTGTTGGTGTTTTTTTTCCACCTATATCATTATGTTAGAAAACAACAGAGCCTACCTGTCAGACAGCAATGCTATGTTCTCTGAGTGACCTCTGACCTTTCTCCTTCCTATCTTTTTCTCCAGTTTCATTCACTATACTTTCACCCTCAGTTTCTATGATTGCAGATATTCATAATCCACTTATTAGTAAAATAATGCAGTATTTGATTTCTATACATGATACTTGAAAATGTGTGTGTATGCATGTGCGTTTGTGTGTGCATGTGTGTGTGTGTGAATGCTTTTCAAACATTAAAATAGAAAATCCTATGGCAAGTGGTGATGCAGGTAGACCTGGAGGAAAGGATAACCGGGGTTAAAAAGAATAAAATGCCAATAAGATGATTCCAGCAGTGAATTACACTCCTTACTCTCCTCTCTAACATCATGACATTTGTGTTTGGCAATTTAAGATAGAGTTGTTACAAAAATTAGGTTCATTACATGCTGGCTATTTCTTCCATTCTTATTCAGTTCAGTAGCCACCTTACTATTTAGGCTTTTGCTTTGTGCCATGATTAAAAGTGTCTGTATACTACTGTATACAGACATCTTTTGATTGTGACAGGTGCTCTCTCACTTAAAAAAAAAAAAAACAACTTTGTCTATTTGGATCCAGCAGTGTGCTTTCTGTCTAAACTCGTCTATAATTATCTGTTCCTTGACTGTCTTTTGTTTTGGTGTCAGTAAATTTTGACACTTGATTTATGTCTCTGCATTTGAACAAAACACTCTTCCCCTTATATCTTTATTCCCCAATATGTTTTAGTTAGGATACTCAACTCTTCACTTAATTCAGTAGAAACATTTAATACCATTTATAAAGTCTAAGTGCTCTTTTATTTGAATCAATTGTACATTATGACGTTTATATTTGAAATGTTGTATAACCTGGTGACTTTAATGAATTTCCCATGTATAGATGTAGCAATGCCATCTGACTGACAGAAAGGGGAATACTTAGTATTTTTTGTATCAAATTACTCATTTCACTTCATAGTTGGTACATAAGATAGGAATTAAGTACAGTAAAGCATACTCAACAGCCAAATGATACTGGGTAGGTTTCACTGTGCTTTGTAGAAACTACCTAACATAGCGACATTATGAGGCTAATGCTATAGTTAGTCAGATATTATCAAGTGACATCACACAATATTTCTATCCTCTGGCACAGAAGAATCATATGAGAAAATAAACCAAACAAAAGCTGTAATGTCCATCAGCCTGATTCCCAACCCTTAGTCTTCTTCCCCATTGGTTATTGCAAATAACATCGCTGAGAGGTACAATGGCCCATCAAATAAAGAATTACCATCTTTTATCCAAAACCTGGACATCAAATTCTCAGGGTTATGCTGTCTCTTTTTTTCTTGTTTCCTTAAACTGTATATGGTATCTATGCACATGATAAATTATATAAATATTAAATAATATTCACATCTGTTTTTATAACAGATATAATTTATTAACATGTAAGAAATAGCCAATGCAATTACTTAGAAAAAACAGACATTTATATACAGACGTTAACCTGAGGTGAAAATGAGATCTTTTTTTGTGATAGCCTATCAAAATGTAAGGACAGAAAAGATTAGCAATAGCTAAATTTTTTAAAATAAAAGAAATTAGGACATTGAGCAATTATAATTTCTTATTGCTGAAACTAGAGCAATACTGCTATTTTTATAGTGAGATTATTAACTAGAGTATTGCTTCTGGTCCTGTCTGAAGATAACACTGTAGACCATGAAATTTTAATTGACTGTCTAATTTTACTGATATCTGGAAAATGTAAAATAGATTGGAATGAAATGAGTTAGATGAGAGGCAGAAAACTCTGTATAAATTTTTACTCTTCATAATTCAGGCTCAGAGTAAAATATCCCCCTGGAACCCATTTTACATCAAATATTGATATTGCATTTCAATGCTTTTCACCTGATCATTACAGTTAAGGTATGGTGTAATATCTATGCTAAACACATTGCCAATTAATTACCTTCCTTTTAAGAATTCATCAACTAGTAAGCTACAAAAATGCCTGGCTTTCTGACTAACTGAAATGTAAATAGTAAGGCACACATGCATAAATAGAAATAAAGGTTTTCTTTCCCCAGTCTTCATGTCAATAACTTTAAATGGCACTAAGAATATTAGAAGAGAGTGATTATTAAGCATCTCCCACTAGGCTTAAATTTCAAATTTAATTAATTAATTAATTATTAACTAGAACCCAGTTTATATTCTCATAGGATCATCCATACACTAAAAAATGAATAAAACTCAAAGACAGATAAAGTTAAATTGCAATGCTGTCTCAAAGATGCAACTGAAATGGGCCTTGGCAAACTGAATGATACACGTCATCACCTGCAAGGCACAGTATACTTGCTATCTTAACTAGTATTTAAACAAAGAAAGTCATGCTAGAATGTCCTTGACAATTTATGAGTGAATATTTTATTTATCTCTCCTTCCTTGTTTTAAACTTTGGAAAAAATCTACATATATATATATGTGTGTGTGTGTGTGTGTGTGTGTGTATAAATAGACATACAAACACACACACACCCACATAAACACACACACACACACCAATTATATAAAGACTCTTCTTGAGAGTCCCATAGGGGAAGTGTGTATCCATAATTTATAAAAGTATTTTAACTTTTCTTTTTAAAGAAGAGCCAGATGAAAACCTAATTGATTTCAGACTAGCCAGATGAAATCTCCTCCCCTCATATGCCAGAGCTTTGTTCTCCAATATGCTTGTCTAAACATGTTCATCTTTTAATCCCTAATATTTCAGAAGCATTTTAGTAGGTCTCTCATATTCTCTAAACTCCTCTGACTGTCATAGGTCCATATGACATCATCTCAGCAACAAAAGCAAAGTCAAGCAGATGAGTTCTTCTTTCTTTCCCTTCTATACAGAACCCAACTGTTTACCCTCAACAGACTATCTAGAGACAACTGGTCAGTATGACTTTAAATCAGTTTATTAATGGTTTTTAATGTTCATCAGTGTTGTTTCTAAATAAATGAAATACAAAGAGAGATTAAAACATAGTCAAGCCTCCACATATATGGGATAATTTTTGCCTAGGGATTCAACTCCAGATCAAAGATATTTTTAAAAAGCAGTATCTTTATGAAATATTTAATGTAAATCATCTACATATCCATAATTTCTTAAGCTTTGACATTGTAGCCTAGGAGTGATAATTGTAGTAAAGGTGATTTGATAAATACAGAAAGATGTACCAGGCACATGCAAATAATAATACCTTTGTATGAGGGAATTGACTATCTGTATAAATTGTATATTTGTGTAATGTGTGTGCATCGTATGTATTTGTGTATGCTTTATAGTATGTGTAGTATGTGTGATATGTGTATATAGTATCTACGTCATGCTATATGGTTTGTGTAGCATGTACAGCCTGTATGTATATATATAACATCTATGGTATGAATGCATAGTATGTTTATGATGTGTGCATCATGTATGTAGTTTATGTAGTGTGTACGTGTGTGTGTCTCTGTGTGTGTGTATGAGTGTGTGTGTATATTATCTATGAGTATCTAAGAAAGGAGTGATTAAAAAGTACATGGTAGCTTCATTTCTATATTTAAATGAATTTTATAAGGTGAAAAATTAGCAGGTACTTCAAAAGTATGTGTTTTCTATACACATTTATCCTTATCATTAAAGAATAAGAATATTTATTAATTAATGCAGTTGATTAATTCAATATAATAATGAACTTTTGATGTGCCAGGATGGAGAGATACCCAGGGGAAGCCCCACCATCTGAGAGGAGAAGGAGAAGGTGGATGGGAGGGGAAACACTGTGTGGGGGGGCTGAATGGGAGGGGAGGAAGCATTTGTGATTTAAAGAAAGAAAGAAAGAAAGAAAGAAAGAAAGAAAGAAAGAAAGAAAGAAAGAAAGAAAGAAAGAAAAGAAATATTAGCCATAGTCATCCGTAACATGCCGATTTAATCAATGGGCCAATATCTCACTTGGGTGATTATATTTTCTGTGTATTTGAGGATGATCTTGAACTGATGATTAGTCCATCTCTACCCCACCTCCAGATTACATAATTACATCTGTCATTAGCCTTGGTTTATTTGGGGATGTGGATCAACCTGAGCCCTTAATGTATGGTAACCTCTACCAACTGAGCTAGCCCTCAACGTGCTGAATGATTTCTATGTTTGTAGATCGTAGCTGAAAAATGTGAAACAAAAGAATTCAGTCTGTATTGTGTGTCATTTATATCAAGAGAGTAAAGAATATGACACAACCCATTACAAACTATTGCTAAAAGACTTATTTTATTATTTTTTAACTCTGTTTGTGAGCTTGTGGTTATGCCCACAAATCACACTGGAGTTAGAATTAGTGGAATTAACCCAGTGTGTGAATAGACTCTGGGCCTTTCAAAAAATAACAAGCACTTATAACCTAAACTATGTCTATAGCCCACAAATCTTTTAAGTTACTATAATATAGACTATGATTAGTGATGCCTTGATATTTAACTGGATCACCAAAAGTGTTGTGATGCCTTTTCTAGTATTTTGTTGTTGTTGTTGTTGTTGTTGTTGTTTTGACGTGTGTGTCTGTCCGAGCTACAGACAAATTGGTTCCTCAGAGCCTGCATATTGAATTATGTTAGGCATATGTGACTAAATTTACCTGGTTTTGAAGGACATGGAGAAAGAGGGAAGGGAAATCAAAATGAAAATCTATTAAAAGTGGCCTTGTTAAGAGAAGGGATGAAAAAACTCTATCTTTGTTCAAGAAGCAGTGTTTTTTTTTCCTACAGTACATCGAAGAAAGCAAAATGAAACACAAAACAAAAACAAACAAAAGAAAAAGAAAAAAGAAAAGAAAACTTCCCGAGTTTCTTTAAGTTATGGGGCAGAACATCCAATGCACACTATGCTAGGGCTATACCAAAGCTACATCCATATTCTCTATCTCTCCTTTTCCAATATTTTTTTAACCAAAAAATTGAGAGTCTCACATAGCTGCCAAGTTAATCCCTTGAACACATAGTATAACTCAGTCTGCCTTTAAGCTCATTGTGCAACTCAGGCCAACGCTGAATTCAACTTTTTCTTGACTTAGCCTCTTGAGCCAGATTTATAGGACTGTGTGACCAGGTTCATTTATTTTCTGTAATCTCTCTCTCAACAGAGAAGAAAAATAATACTATGTACAGATTAAAAAGATGAGAATATGCTTCATATGAACTGATTATCCAAAAATTGATTCAGGGTTTTTATAGACACATTAAGTCTTTATTTTGAAAAGCATTAATAAGAAGTTAGACCTAGAGGCAAAAAAGTTGACTCCTGTACATTTTAAATAAGCATAAAGATGTTCCTTCTGCCTGTACTTAATATTTAATTTTATATTATTCCTAATATATAAATATGTATGTGAACAATGGAAAGATTCAAAGTTAAGTCTTTGCTTCAGTGTTCCTAAGTTCAAGGGAACAACAAAGCACTGGGCATCTAGATTGCAGAATCTGTCAAATGTATCTTTGTATTTAATATACTGACATAATTTAAATAATAGCTTTGTAGTACCTAACACAGAACACAAACCCAGATGCCTGAACCAAGACACAAATCAGGAGATTATAGATAAAAAAGTTGCTAAAGAACATAATAATCTTGTGTCATGATGTGTCTTTATCCCCGTGGCTTGCCGAGGAGTGTGTTCCTAGGCTGCCTTCTGTAAAAGGTTAAGAAAATATGATTTAATATCCACATGACACATCAGATGGAAAGCTGGGTTACACCAACCCAATGAAACATGCCATAGAAGACCACTTAGCATTGAGAAGATAAGATTAGATAAAAAGTGCCCATGTTTGTGGTCATATCTAAGATCTGTCTGAAAGAACTTGGAAGGGAGACAACATGACCCAGCAAACTGAAAATGAAAATGGGATATTTCAAGCTGGCAAAGAACAAACAATCAGACCAATCAATCAATCAATCAAACAAACAAACAAACAAATAAACAAAACAAAACATGTTAACATAGAATTAAAAAGAAGCAAGAAAAGAAACTGCATGTTCCCCAAACAGCAAGTGGAGAGCCTATTGAAAAGACTGGAGATCAAAGGTAACTGGAAGAAATACGAATACAAGAAAGCATGTTTATTTCCTCTTTTACTTATAAAAAGATGAGTATGTATGTTTTCACTAAGATTTTGAGAATTTTGTAAGCAGGAGGTTATATCCCCAGTGGAGTTTGACATCCACAAGGTTCAAATATAGCTAGATGACCTCATACTGGTGATTTCATCCCTAACATCCCTGGATTCCCTGATGCATAACAGTGAAGGAGCCGAGCCAAAAATGAATGTTTGTTACTTGTTACCTCTTGGCACTTGGCTTCTATAATCTGGTGATAACAGAAGACAAATTCCTAGGAAATGACACTGTCATTTCATAAAGGTGGCACTGGAAGTGATGCTCACCAGCAGAATTTCTGAGTCTGAATCCCTCTTTGCCCCATCTTGACTGTACTCCTTGGAGACTACATAGCTAGGCTTGTAAAAGTGGCAGATATTAGACAATTAACCTGGATGTGACTTACTTTCTTTTGACTATAAGCCTAGTACAATTCTACAAATGTTTTACAAAACTGAGGAAATTTACAGATATATACTCAATTTCCATATCCATGTCAACAAGTCAGTAAATTTATACTGTGCATTTTAATAAAATTCACATTCAGGGCTGGCAAGAGAGCTCAGTTCGTAAAGTGCTTGCCATGAGATCACAATGAAAAGAACTAGGCATAGTGCATCTGTTCTAATAGTGCCCACATTGAGGATGCATGCTGTGATAATTTGTATATTCTTGGCCCTTGGAGCTCTACTAGTAGAAGATGTGGCCCTGTTGGAGTAGGTGTGGCCTTTTTGGAGTAGGTGTGCCACTCTGGTTGGGTGTTTTAAAACGTGCATCCTAGCTGCCTGGAAGTCAGTATTCTGCTAGCAGCCTGCATATGAAGATGTAGAACTCTCAGCTCCTCCTGCATCATGCCTGCCTGAATGCTCCCATGTTCCTGCCTGCCTTGATGATAATGGACTGAGCCTCTGAACCTTTAAGCCAGCCCTAATTAACTTTGTGCTTAGAGTTGCCTTGGTCATGGTTTCTATTCAAAGTAGTAAACCCTAAGATACAGGCAGAAGGGTCCATGGAATTCTCTGGCAAAAGTAGTGAACACAAGCCCCACTAAGAGATTATGTACTCCAAAATGTATAAAGTGGATGAATCTTCTGAGAAATGACTCTTGTTCTTCTTCCCTGGCTCTGGCCTCAAAATGTATATGACCCACAAAAATATGAAATAGTAAGATTTCATTTAGATGACCTATTTTACATATTTAGTAAATAAAAACACTTTGTGTAGGCTCTTTCTCTGTATTTGTACGTGTTTGTGTGATTACTGTGCTTGTTTTCTCTTTGTATGTGACTCTTTTATCTCTGTGTTTGTGACCATTCTTTCTCTCTGTGTGACTCTTCTCTCTCTCTCTCTCTCTCTCTCTCTCTCTCTCTCTCTCTCTCTCTGTGTGTGTGTGTGTGTGTGTGAGAGAGAGAGAGAGAGAGAGAGAGAGAGAGAGAGAGAGAGAGACTGTTCTCAGAGAAGCTTTTAATCTACACTAAAAACAAAACAATGTATATGACATTAAGGTCCCTTGTTGTCCAATAAATAGGTACTATAAGTCATCAGAAATCTAATTAAAATTCTATGATGTGATGTTACAATTATATTCAGCCATAGAGTCAAGGCTTTCTAGAGCGGAATGCCTTTCCACGACTTATCGGTTGCATGATAAGGGGTGTGATGTTTAACTTCGATAAGACTTAAAGTTATTTATCCCAAAGATAAATACTATAAATAAGTATTTATCATAGACATATTGTGAAAATCACAAGAAATGATGCATCTACCATTTTGGCACATCATCTTTCCAGGATGGGGATGGTATAAACAGATGCTATCCTCATTATCATCAATCTTGTGTGACGAAAGTCAGGGTCAAGTATGGGAATGATAGATTTCTGGATGCAGTGGTTAATTTAATCAGAGGGAGGTAGAAAATATATATTATTAAGTATAACTAAACATCCTTTAAGTCATCAGTCAGCTGTTGGATGACTCATGAAATAATTTTCGTCTCCTTTCTTGTAAATATAGGATCCTTGGGGAAAGACACCTTATCATAGAGAAGGAAAGTCAATAGCCGAACTTGGAGACGCAGTATAACTACTCCAAATGTCAGACTCACTTTAAATCTGCAGCTTAAGTTGTTCACCTAATAAGCACCCCCATTCCAACTCTTCTACATGCAGAAAAAGTATATCCACCCTTCGAGTGACACTTTAGGTACTTTCACATTTTATGGCTTTCTGAACTGCTATGAGACTAAATGATGAACGGCCTCTGTCTTTCTACCATTTGGTGAATTTGTCCCATTTGTATGGATACTGTGGTCCTTTTCACCCTGACACTAGACACCATTCCCAAAATGTTATACAATATTGGTTACATTGATTTGTTACTGTGCTCATAAATAGATGAATAATTTGATAAATAATGATGGACAAAATGTTTATAGATCTATACCATATGTCAGTAGATGTCAAGTTCTAGTCCTCGGATATCTTGGGGATTTTCACACGTACTGTGGATCATAAGTATGTGAGAAGTGGTAAAGCAACCAAAACAGACACTGATTCGCCCTCTAGAAAAGTAGGCAGATTGATTTTCCAGTGTGTTTCAGTTTCAGGACAATATTCTTATATAAAATGATTTGGAAAAGTTAACATGACATTGTCAGAACCAAAAGGAAATCTGAAAAATATAATGAGAGTGTAACAAAATGATGTGACCGTGTCACTCTTCATCTTGAGCACACTAGCACAGATGATTTCTAAAACTGGGTTCTAGATTTTATTTCTTCAATTATACCATAATGAATATCAATCATTTTTGCATTTTGTTCTCAGAATTAAGACAATTTTTTTTTTTTTTTGGTTTTTCAAGACAGGGTTTCTCTGTGTAACCCTGGCTGTCCTGGAACTCACTCTGTAGGCCAGGCTAGCCTCGAACTCTCAAACTCAGAAATCCACCTGCCTCTGCCTCCCAAGTGCTGGAATTAAAGGCATGCACCACCACCGCCCGGCGACAAAAATATTTTTATGAAGAGCTTTAAACTTCAAACATTTCCAGCAGTCACTTAAAAAAAAAAGAGTTAAGCCATGAACAAAAAGGTCATTTGTATAAATTACACAAATAATTGACCTTTTCTGTCTATAAAATTATGTCTGAAGAATATTTATGTGAATTTTGGAGATATAAATGTCACTTAAAAATGAACACTAAGAGTAAGTTGACATCACTCTAAGGCCAATTCAACTTGATTTTCAAAAAGCAAGGCAACAGTGTACTTGCGTCTTCACCACAATGAAAAAGAGTTAAGTTTTCAGTGCATGAAGGAAAAGAGATAATATGAAAGAAGTATTTCCTTTGTAAGAGGACAGACATTTTTCCGTCTGGCCTCAGTTTCTCCTGACATCTGTTGACTTCAGGAGGTATCAAATTTCATAGCTACAGAATTAAAATCTTGGGTGCACCTCTGAATCTGCATTTTTTAAGGTTCTCAGGATGCACAACCAAATTCAAAATTTTCTGATACAGTCTTGGGGAATCTACAAAGTGAAGCTCACCAATGTGCTCCTGAAAGATTCTATTCAAGCTTTCAAAAGTTGCTATATATTTGGTAGAACTTCTCCAAATTATCCCTTGGTTTAAGGGCAAGGGCAAATTTTTCAAAGAACGACCAAATATATAGCAACTTTTGAAAGCTTGATAGAATCTTTCAGGAGCACATTGGTGAGCTTCA
>NW_021604665.1:12998779-13002367 GCF_004785775.1 Grammomys surdaster | reverse complement strand
TGTCTCTCTCTCTGTCTCTCTCTCTCTCTCTCTCTCTCTCTCTCTCTCTCTCTCTCTCTCTGTATGCATGAATATCTGTGTGTGTAGTATTATAAGCATGTGTGTACAAACGTGTCAGTACATGCATGTGTAGAAGTCAGAGCTCTACTATTTTTTTATTTATCCATTGTTTTCATTTTAGTTTTCTTCTTTTAAAATATCAATTCTGTTACTGAGCCTGGAGCTCTCAGTTTTGGCTAAGCACTACTGGGATTCAACTGCCTTGGCTTCCCATGCCCGACATGGTGGTATAGATTCACACTGACATTGTTAGCTTTGTAGGTTGATACTGAGGATGAAAACTGGTGCCCTTAGTCTTGAGTGGCAAGGAATTTACTTGGGAAGACAGCTCTCCAGCCCTAGGCTCTATATCTTTTATGAATGAAAGCTACTTTTAGACAATAGCAGGCAGGTGATTCTGGATGTATGGTATAAAAAGGTGAGAAACCTAGGCAGGTGGAGGCCAGTAGGAATAAAGGAATGAAGATCAGAAAACAGAAGTGAGGAGGGGGAACAAGATGGACAGGGGCGCGCAGGGGATTTTTAGCTTATTACATTGTTCTGTGACAAAGGCAAGAGTATCAGATGGTTCTTGACACATCCGACATGTATTCCCCGGGAAAGGCTCACCTTAACAAGGCTCTCAGGAGCTGAGGATGAACAATTTAAAATTTTATTACAAAGAAGCAGCACAGGAGGGAGGCTGTAATAAGCTTGGCATTATGCAGACTGCCACTCTGCCTTAAACATGGGAACATATGGTTCATTTGCCTACTTGATACTCATACTACCTGATGGACTAAAGACTATTACATTAAGGAGCTGGTGATACAAAATAAAATTAGGTCTATTTGCTTCTTCTATTAGGAGGTATCTGCAAGTATCAAGAAGATGTACAGAAGCTTTTTTGTTTTTATTTCTTTGCTCTTGCTGGCTGATGATTAAAGCAGCAAAGAGAACATGTGTATAGAAGGGTGTTTTTATTATTAAGGTAGCACTTGGGAGACTAGGCAAGAGAAAAACATGTATAATAATCACTCAGAGGTAGTACCTGTAAAATATAAAGAAGCATCTAGCAGGGAAAAATCAAAAAAATTGACTCTTTAACATCTATGTAGCCAGATTACTGCTGCCTGATGCCATCCAAGTGAAACAGCCACTCAGAGGTTCTAGGGACAAAATCAGTGGTATATGAATGAGACCTTGACTTTAAATAAAATAACTGCTTTTCCTAGGTAATTTACATCGGAAAGGAATAAAGAAGTCTCTCTCTCTCTCTCTCTCTCTCTCTCTCTCTCTCTCTCTCTCTCTGTATGTGGGTGTGGTATGTGTGTGTGTGTATGGGCGCATGTGTGTCTGTGTGTGTTATGGTTTTCAGACATGTCTTCCCATGTTTAACTTTTCTCTTTTGAGAAAAGCTAGAGAAACAATTTGCTCAATAGCAGAGAGTGGATGTCACAGATAATGCCCTCATATGGCCCCTTTTCTGTTTCCTCCTCTTCTGCAACTTCCACCTTCCTCTATTTTCTCTGACATCTTTCTATCTTTCCCTTAATCTTTTTCCACAATTCAGTGCTTTGCCTTCCACAATTCAATGCTTTGCCTAGAAAAGAAGTCCTAGTGCTGTTGTAGCAAGATGGAGATAGAGTAGGTCTATTATAAATTTGGTGCTTGAAGACAAATACTGAATACGCAGCCTTTTCAGTAACTGAGTGATTCCACAACACTTAGTAGGGTTATGTGTTCCTTCCTTTTATAATGTATAGGAATATATGCAAGGACTAAGGGTAGAACTACAGATTGGGCAGTACACATAAATCTGTGAGTCAGTGAAGCTTGTTCATAAACATAGAGTTTAAATAAATAGGTTGAGCTGATAGGAGCTATCTTACAAGTCATAGATGTTCTCGTTTCAAGCCTGTGAGAAATGACTGCATTCTGATAGCAACTACCTCCAGCATGGGACAGAACCTCTCTTCCTAAGGAACTTGACTAGGCGTGCTGAAGTTTATTTGTATGGAATCTTTAAATTACCTGGGGGAATATGACACAAATGTAATATGTACTCTGTTAGAATACTGATCATTAGTCATATATCACTATGGAAAAATGTGTTTGTTTTGAGATATGTAAAAGGCCTGATGCATTGCACAGAAAATAAGAGTTGCCTTGAGTGATTGTTTTTATAATTATTGAACATTTCTCTGGCTGTACCTCTGTTTTATTTCATTTTTATATTTTTGCTAATAAGGTAGAAATTCACTGAATTACTTATGGATTCCATTGAGATACTTCCAATAAGAGGACAAAAAAATATTGTTCTGGTTCTCTTTGCTTTTGTAGTTTGCAAGTCCTATGGTCACTACCACTAATGGTTAGATGATCATGCACAGTGTTTAATGTTGTCTGTGAGAGCACACTCTTGAGGTGTCTGTTCAGCAGGTTAACACTTCTCATTAAATTCAGGACATAATCCAGGAATAGGTAGCCAGAATTGACTAGGCATAAGGGAAGGCTTTTAGGGCTTTTGATTTCTGTCAAGTCAGTGGCTAAGTAGATCTAAGAGGAAAAGAGGTGATTAATCAAAATCAGCAGATGTGGGATTAATTCCTTGAGTGGCCTGAGAATGGCTTGAAGGCAGGAGCTTCATCAGCTTTCACCTTGACCTCTCAAGGTGAGGTTTTCGTTGCTCTTGTGTCTATAACTCTACACAGGAATCGATGGAACTGCCCACAGGTCAAACAACTGCTAGACACACTTATTGAGGTCTTAGAACACATGGAAACTTCCTGTCTTTCTGCATAGGCTTTGCTGTTTGTATCTTAGATGCCTCTCTGTGAGAGACAAGTACTATTTTCTCCAAAATGGTTCAACTGAGAACCAGAAAAAAGTGAAGGATTTGCTAAAAGCTATCAACTAAATGAGAAGTAAAATTGAGGCCTGAACCACAGTCTTTGACTCCAAATAACTTTAAGAGAAAGCAATTTTTAAAAGAAAGGACAAGGGAATGTTATATACCTGCAGCTACCTAGGTTAACACTTTAGCCCCAGGATACAGTGTAGTAATTGGAATATAATAGGTGTTGAGTGAATATTTATAAAATTCTTGGAAAAAGTAGCAAATTATTTTTACAAATTATTACATTATGGTTGTATCTATATTCAAAGTTTTAGTTCGATTGCATGTGGTAGCGTGAAGGAGAAATATACCCTATAGGCTCAGCTCTATACATATTTCAGATGGTGGTAGTGTTTAAAATAAAATAAATGAACTTTTTAGGATGTGGAATCCTAAAATATACTAGAGGAAGATATAAAATATACGTAGTTCTCTAAGACTAGAGGAAGTATGTCATTGTGGGAAGCCTTTAAAAGTAAATACCATTGCTGGAATCAATCTCTCTCTGTCTCTCTCTCTCTCTCCCTCCCTCCTTCTCTCTCTCTCACTCACTCTCCCTCCCTCCTTCCTCTCCTCCTCCTCCTTCTCCCCCTCCCCCTCCCCCTCCTCCTCCTCCTCCTCCTCCTCCTCCTCCTCCTCCTTCTTCTTCT